>NC_042615.1:130569729-130891152 GCF_901001135.1 Rhinatrema bivittatum | reverse complement strand
CTAGATTTGCTCAGACCTGATAAATATCCTCATCTTTATTTATTAATCATCAAAACAAAATTGCTCTTGTAATTACTGGTGCAGACCTTAAGTGTAAAAAACTACCTGTGCAGGTAGTTTGGATTATTGCCTGCTAAAGATTACTGGCTTCCCAGTAATTGCCTGCTAAAGATTACTCGCTCCCCAGTAATAGAAATATATCTCCAAAGTTTAGATTCAAGTGCATAGTTTTCCAATGAGGGTCTGACACATTGATAATGTTAAAGGATGTTATAGTTTCTTTCATTAAATTGCTCTATGTTATAATGAAACCTGATATTCTTGGACCTTTACTCTGGACCTAGGGAGGGTAAATTTATAAAAGCCCCCGTATATACATACATTGTACATGTAGGCTTTAAATACATAGATTTGGTTTGAAAATCTTCAGGTAACTGGCTGAGAATGCACACAAATTACTTTCCAAAAATGTACACCTGCTCCAAGTTGCATGCGTATTTTTTACAAACACTGAGCCCGTTCAACTTTAGAATAGACATTTACATGCATGAAACTGGGTTTTATGCACAAAAATGGGCTTTGGAAAGTTTCTGCATAATTCCAGTGGGCAACATCCCATTCCACAAAAGACATTTTCATTGATTTGTCTACCATTTAGTCATGTAATCCACATTATTTCTTGGAAATTTACATTAAAATTTCATCCTTCGAACATATGATTTCTCCTACCTTTTTTCTCCTTTCTTTTTCTGTTTTATTTGAGCAGCAAATGCCAAGGTAGATTCAATAGACTTCAAGGCATTTTATCACATCTGAAAAAGTCAATTAGCAAGCCAAGTGAACAGCTCCCGACATTTGGTTTTGTCACTCTTCAGAAGAGAGGTCACAGTTAAATTGATCCAATTTGTGGTAATTGTACCATGACTTTTTATTTTTAGGCATATTACCAAGACACACTCAATGTCTTAATGAAGAAAAAATAAAGGGAGGAACTTCTAAGAGGTGTTAGAATGTACCAATATCAGAAAGCCAAAGCAGTTATCACGTTAATAATGCCGTTGCAAAAGAGACAGTAAAATTATCTTGTGCCATCATGCAGTCAATCGGTCTTTTAATTTTTTATTATGCCACTTTATTAATAGCAACTGAAAATTAACATGCTTCCATTTCATGTGGTTATTTTAACAGATGTTTGTATTTTTCTGATTTAAAATGTTATTCAGGCTTACAACTGAATATGGGTTTAATACTGGTTTTTACTTGTGAAATTTAAAAAATGGTCTGGAAGATTCTGAATACTACAGATTAGTTAGTCTAACCTCAGTGGCAAATGAATTAATTAAATAACTACTAAAACCGAAGATAGTGGATTTTCTGGAATCTATTGGATTATGGGATCTGTGGCAGCATTTTGTTTTACCAGAGGTAGGTCTTCAGATGAATCTAATCAATTTCACTGAGTGGGTGAACAGAGAGTTAGATCAGGGGAGAATGCTAGATGTAGTATACTTGAATTTCAGCAAGACCTTGGACATGGGTCTGCATAAGTGACATGAACAAATTCAGTGCCCTAGCTATAGGCCCTAAAGTGTCTGACTGGAATAGAAGTTGGTTGAGTGGGAGATGATAAAGGGTAGTGATAAAAGGAGTTCATGCCAAGGAAAGTAAAGGTTTACTAATGATGTACCATAGGGATCAGTCCTGGTTCTGTTTAACAATTTTGAAGGCAATATTTTATGAAAGAGCGATCTGGAAAGATGTCTTTTTTGTGAATGATATGAAAATCTGCAGCAGAACAGATATCCTGGAAGGTCTGTAAATATGAGATGGGATGTAGTGAAGCTTGAGGAGCAGTCTAGAGTCTGGCAGTTAAGATTTAATGCTAAAAAATGCAGGGTCATGCATTTGGGTTGCAAGACCCAAAGGAAGCCATACAATAAATGGTTTAGGTTTTTCTGAGAACAAAAAGGAGTGGGATCTGGGGGTGATCGTATCTGATTATTTTAGGATGGTCAAACAGGTAGATAAGGCAACAGCAAAAAGTATGCCTGGGTGCATAGGAAGAGGAATAGACAACAGGAAAAAGGAGGTAATATTGCCTATGTAAAAGACTTTGGTGAGACCTCATTTGGGTACTATGTACAATTCTGGAGATAACCTTTAAAATGATATGAACTGAATAGATTCAGTTCAGAGTGCAGTTACTAAAATGGTCAATGGTCTTCATCTCAAAGCATATGGGGACAGGCTAAAAGATCTACATAGGTATACTCTGAAGAAAAGAAGGCAAAGGGAAATATGATAAAATGTTTAAACATCTCCAAGGAATAAATGCACAAGAGTCTAGCCCCTTTCAACAGAAAAAAAGTCTCTGGAATGAGGGGTATTAGGATGAGGGTGAAAGGGAGTAGACTCAATTATAATCTAAGGAAATATTTCTTTATAGGGTGATGGATACATTGATCAGCCTCACTGTGGAGTTGGTGGAGCCAAAGACAATATCAGAATTCAAAACAACATGGAACAAGCACAAAGGATCTCTGAGGGAGAAAAAGGGACTATAAAGCTGAACAGGAAATGTAGAAGGGCAGATTGGAAGGGAAGTATGGTCTGTATCTGCCATCATGTTCTATATTTCTATCTTGCCCCATACAATCTTTTTTCATGTAGATAAGAAGCTGGTTTGCTGACCTTCACCCCAAGTCCATGTAACCAAATGGGAGTTACATAGATGAATGAAAAAAAAAAAAAGGCTGGTAAAGTGTTTGTATACATAAACTGAAGAAAAAAATAAAAAGTGCTATACAGAATGCTAAAAGAAATCATCCCTGAGGTTAATGGTTACCTCCTCACCCACTACCTACCTAGGTGGCACTGGCCCCTTAATTTAAAATAAAAACCTCAGCCAAATGCATGGTAATGGCCCCACTCCCTTCCCCATCCCTTCCTTAAAGCCAAAAAATGGCTGTTTTGCATAGGATATCCTAGTCCAAACATACACCTCCTTTCAAATATAATTAAATCCCTGGTGTCTAGGGTCTCCCTAACCCTAAGCCCCAAATATTGACCATAGTAGTCTGGGGGCAGCAGGTTGACCCCCATCTCTACCCCTTAAACCCCCAGTAACTCAAAATGTTATCTTTGATAGTCAGCAGAGGGTCTGTGGTGCCCCTTTGTCCTGGATCCGACCAACGCTATTTTTCAAAATGGCATTGATCAGGCCTTGCTCCCTTTCATGTGATGGGGCAAGGCCTGGTTGGAGCCATTTGAAAAATGGTGTCAACAAGGCCAGGAGCTAGGGCCCTCTGCTGACTATCAAAGATAATATTTTGAGGTACTGGAGAGTTAGAAGTAGGGGTGGGGTTCCCCTGTCCCCAGACCATCAGGGTCCATTTGTTTTGGGGTTGAGGGAGCCCTAGATACCAGGGATTTGATAACATTTGGAAGAGAGTGTCCCATGCCAAAGAGTCCATTTTTTGAGTGTAAGGGGAGGGGATGGTGAAGGAAGTGGGCCATCACCATACATTTGGCCTTATTTGTTTTTAATTCGGGGGGCCTGTACCACCTTAGTAGGTGAAGGAGGGGCAGGCAGAGAGTCACCATTGACAACCCCAGAGTAATTTTTCTTATTCAGGGGAGGGCCATTTTTCAGGTTGCTGGTTCTTTAATTATTCCGTGGGAGCATCGGGGACTCATGTTAGCATTCCTTTCCTCCCCTGGAAAATACCTACAGCTCCCTGAAATGCAATAAAAATAACAGGGCTGAATTTTTTCCTAAGTCAGCTGTAATATTTTATTTACATAGGTTTGTTCATACATAAGTTGTTTTGCATGCATTAGGCAATTTTATGCATGCAAATGGATACAAAACAGCTTATTTCCATAGTGGGAGGAAATCTTTTGTTATATCATATCACTCTTTACTTCTTGTTGATTCTGCAGATGGAATACTCCAATCCACATCCGGCATGTTAAAAATCTCCCATCAATACTTCCCTCTTCATTTGCACCTTTGGATGTCTTCAGCTAGTCTCTGCCCAGTTCACCTATTTGAGTTGGAGGACTGTAGACCACAGTAATGTAGACAGAAGTGTCATTTCCCTTTTCTAAGACATTTCATAGTGCCTCTTCCTTTCCCCATTCAAGAAAGGTAAGATTGGCAGAAAATTGATCTTTATGTAAAAAATAATATCAAAGTGACTGAATTGCAGGGGGTATGGGGAAAGGAAGAGGCACTGCTTTGAGAAGAGTTGGTCTGGGCGGCAGCGTCTGACGCAGTAAAATCTTCGGGTATGATACAAATTGTTGGAGACTTAGGGCCTCATTTTCCAATATCGCATTGGTAACACAGTAGGGGGCATTACCAATGCAAATGAGGCTTCTGTCATGCAGTGGGGAAACATTAGTGCAATATTTGCCAGTTTTTCATCATGGGCCACAATAGTTCCAGATATATATAAGAGAGAGAGAGAGAGAGAGAGAGAGAGAGAGAGAGAGAGAGAGAGAGAGAGAGAGAGAGAGAGAGAGAGAGAGAGAGAGAGAGAGAGAGAGAGAGAGAGAGAGAGAGAGAGCGCCTTACTATAGTGCTTATGCCCTAGACAGGTATTTTAACCCCTATGGGAGGGCCACCTACTAACTCGGGGTGGGGATTAGGTATGAGCGTCGGGGGTTGGGGGCCACTTTCGCATTCCACATGAGACCTACGGAAAGAACAGTGGTCTCTAGTGAAGATTTGCTGGCCGTCGGAGTGAGGAAACTCACTCCAAGAAGAGATTTGGGCTACATTCTCTCCACCTAGCTTGTTGTTGCCCAGGTAGAGTGTCCATCAAGCTAGGTGGAGAGAACATTGCCCAAACCACTTCTTGGAGTGAGCGTCCTCACTCCGACGGCCAGCAAATCTGCACTAGAGACCACTGTTCTGTCCGTAGGTCTCATGTGGAATGCGAAAGTGGCCCCCAACCCCCGACGCTCATACCTAATCCCCACCCCGAGTTAGTAGGTGGCCCTCCCATAGGGGTTAAAATACCTGTCTAGGGCATAGGCACTATAGTAAGGCTCTCTCTCTCTCTCTCTCCTTCTCCTTGTAACTTGGTCTGCCAGTTAAATGGTTAATAATCGTGCCCCCATTGAATTGAGCTGTTGTAGACGTTGATGCTCAGTGCGAGTGATATCCACGCAATGAACATTATGGAATCGATTGATGCATGAACATTGAATATCATGTGTTATGAAGACTACAATACATCTGGTCATTTGAATATTACAGCACTTTCCCTGAAGAAGCCCCAAGGCAGGGGTGAAACGGGTATCCTGTCGGGCATTATATGGTTATGATCTTATTTTATTTAAAATAATATACTATACTGTTAATTGTTTAAACATTGTAGATACTTGGTATCTGTTATAACAATTGATAATATTTTTTGATTTAAAATACAATGATATGATACTACCTACCTGCTATATAGAGAATCATGATGTGTTGTAATATTGTGGGTATATAAGAACTGTTACTGGCATCGTTATTGTACATGATGTATTTTTTATAGAATGTTGGTTGTGGTGAGGGTATGTATGGTATGTATGGAAGTATGACGTGAGTATTTTTAATGTGGGTATTGCTTGTAGCACTTAGCATTTTTTGTGATAAAATGTATTTATGACATGTTTGTGAAATAAAATTATATAAAGAATATTGGTTTTGGCATGAATTTGTGCCGAGTTCCTCTGTGTCAGTAGTACTAGTAATTGTCTATGTATAACAGAGGTTGCACTGATGTATATGACCAAAAAAGAGAGTAGTCACATAAAGCACAAAGTCCTGAATTTCAATCTTACTGATTAATAAAATGATCAAGTACCTGAAAAAGGCACTAGCAGGGTGGGAGGTGGCAGGTAAAGTAGAAGCACAGTGGGCTAATCTAGAACAAGCTATTATAATGGCATCAAACATATGTCATGAAAGTAAACACAACTAAGAAGAAAGAGGTGGATGAAAAAAATATTGGCTAAGAAAGTAGTATTCAAAAAATACAAAGGACCTCAAAAAGAAGAACAAAGGGTAAAATATATGACAAAATTGAAGTAGACTAGGAAAGAGAACAGAGCTTCACAAGTAAGAATGGCAGTAAAAATAGCTAAAGAGGTAAAGCAAAGGGACAAGATTTTTTTCAGATATATCAGTGAAAAGAGGAAGACCAAAGGTGGAAATATAACATTGAAAGGAAATGAGGAGCAATGTATGGAAAGAGATGAAGGAAAAGTAGAAATGGCAGAAATGCAAAAACAAATATTTCTGTTTGGGGTTCACTGAATAACTTGGCGAAAAACCACAAACTGTTGGCAAGTGGAATGAATATGGCAATCATTTACAGAAAATATTGTTCTGTTCCTGTGGAGCTAGCAAAACATAAAGTGGACAAAGTCATGGAACTGAATATGATATTAAAGTCTCTTGAGAAGTTCTTGTGGGTGCACTGAAGGACCCGTTCAATAGAATCTTGGAGATGGGAGTAGTTTCACAGGATGGAAGTGGTCCCTCAACATGAAAGGGGTAAGAGAGGACGTTGGAAATTACAAACTGGTTAGTCTTATCTCAGTGGTGGGAAAATTAATGCAGGCTCTACTTAAGGAACAAAAAGTGAACTATTTACAATCTAGTGAGTTGTAGGATCAGATGAGGCATGGTTTTACAAGAGGAAGATAATTTCAAATTAATCTGATTGATATTTTCAATTGAGTGACTAGAGAGCTAGATCAGGGGTTTACACTAAATGTGGTTTACTTGGATTTCAGCAAAGCTTGTGATACTGACTTCCATCGGAGGATCATTCATAAAATTAGCAGTCTGGGCGGAGGTCACAAGGTGGTGATCTGGATTAGAAATTGGTTGACTGACAAATGGTAGTGGTAAATTGAATTCACAGAGGAGAGAAAGATAATTAGGGATTGGATCAAAGATTGGTCCTGGGGCCAGTTCTGTTCAATATCTAAAAGCTGAATTTTCAACAGGTATGCTTAAAAATCATATATATGAATAAATAGCTTAAGAACATAAGATTTGCTATACTGGGTCAGATCAATAATTCATCAAGCCCAGTATCATGTTTCCAACAGTGGCCAATCTAAGGCTCAAGTATTTGGCAAGTACCCAAACATTAAATAGATCCCATGCTACTAATGCCAGCAACAAATAGTGGATATTCCCTATTGATTAATAATAGTTTATGGACTTCTCCAGGAACTTATCTAAAACATTGTTAAACTTAGCTACCTTAACTGCCTTAACCATGTCTTCTGGCAATTAATTCCAGAGCTTAATTTCACTGAGTGAAAAATAATGTTTCCAATTTGTTTTAAATGTGCTACTTGCTAACTTCATCGAGTGTCATCTAATCCTTATATTATCCAAAAGAGTAAACAGCCAATTCACATTTACCCATTCAAGTCTTTTCATAATTTTGTAGATCTCTATAATACCACCCCTCAGCTGTCTCTTCTCCAATCAGAATTTATCCAGATAAGTGTAATATACTATATATATTTGTGCAATTTTTTACATGCATGCACATGTTGCAAGATACATTTGCAAATATTTTATAACCTGCGCATATCATATACTGCACGTACAGGTTATAAAGTGCAGAAGTTGATTTTCACAAGCCTGCTTAGTTCACCCAATGGGACACACCAGCATCGGTGTGCCCCATTCACATCTTCTATCCATCAAACAGTTTGTAATCCATAACACCACCTTGGAGCTCACTCCAAAGCTTCTCATTTTGTTGATGAGTCTTCTATGTTGGACCGTATCAAAAGCTTTACTAAAATTCAAGTAAATTATATCCAGCACTCTTCCCTGATCCAGCTCTCTAGTCACACAATCAAAGAAATCAGTCAGATTCATCTGACAAGACCTTCCCCTGGTGAAACCATACTTTCTTGGGTCCAGCAATTCTCCTGACTAGATAGTTCACTATCCTTTCCTTCAGCAGAGTCTCCATTAATTTTCCCAACAACAAGGTGATGCTAACCGGCCTGTAGTTTCTAGCCTCTTCTCTGCTCCTACTCTTGTATAGCGGTACCACCACTGCTCCTTTCCAGTCCATAGGCACTAAACCCTTATCCAGGTTTCTATTGAATAGGTCACACAGAGGACTCACCAGCACATCTCTGAGCTCCCTCAGTATTCTGCGAAGAACCTCCTCAGCCCCAAAGCTTTGTCCACTTTCAGTTTTCCTAGTTCTTCCCATACATTCTTTTACTAGCTATTAATTAAGTTGACTTAGAAATTAGCCACTGCTATTACTAGCAACGGTAATATGGAATAGACTTAGTTTTTGGGTACTTGCCAGGTTCTTATGGCCTGGATTGGCCACTGTTGGAAACAGGATGCTGGGCTTGATGGACCCTTGGTCTGACCCAGTATGGCATGTTCTTATGTTCTTATATTCTTCTCCAGGGTCTTCCTTAGTGAACACTGAACTGAAGTATTTGTTTAGTATTTCTGCCATTTCTTCATCTCTCTCCACCCGTTGATCTTTATCACCTTTCACTCTGTGAACCAGATTTGTTTATTTCTTTTACTTTGTTTACTTTTCTAACATAAAGATGTGTTGCTTTTGTAATTGCTCCTTTTAGTTTGGCCCACTGTTGTTCCACCTCTTCCATTTTCTTCCAGTCTTCAAGTTCCATTTCCAGGAATTTTCCCATTTTGACAAAGTCTGCATTTTTTAACTGCCAAACTCGGGGCTTAGTGTGACTTCTCCATAACCTATTTGCGATATCAAACCATACTGTTTGATGATCACTGGTGCTGAGGTGGGAACCCGGACATTAGAGACATTATCTCCATTAGTGCGCACTAAGTCACGTATAACTCCCTCCCTCGTGGGTTCCATTACCATTTGTTTGAATAGAGCCTCTTGCAGGGCATCCACTATTTCTCTACTGTTGTTAGATTCTGCAGAAAGGATTCTCCAGTCCACATCTTGCAGATTAAAATCTCCAACAATCAACACATCTCCCTTCCTTCCCACCTTTTGAATGTCATCTATCAGCTCTCTGTCTAGCTCTTCTGTTTGAGTAGGAGGCCAGTAAACCATTCTGGTAAAAATAGATGTACCATCCTCTTTTTTTTAGGATGGCCCATATTGCTTCTTCTCTACCCCCAAATCCTTGCAGTTTAGTTGCTTGGATATTGTTGTTGACATAAAGAGCTACTCCTCCCCCTTTTCTGTCCTCTCTTTCCTTCTTTAACAAAATATAACCCGGTATGGCCGTACCCCAGTCATGAGATTCCGTGAACCATCTCTCCATAACAACAACAACATCTAAGTCCACCTCCGTCATTAAAGCTTGCAGGTCTGGGATTTTATTGCCCAGACTGCAAGTGTTAGTGCTCATAGCACTCCAGTTTAGATCGATCTGATTAGTGCTTTTCTTATGCTTGGTTTTTGCCTTATTAAGCTTTGTTATTGTATTTGTTTTTGTCATTCGGGGCTGATGCTCCACTCTCCTGCTGCTAACCCCATTGTTTAGTTTAAATGCCTTATGGCATAGGATTTGAATTTATCCCTTAGTATCCTATTTCCTGCCACAGACAGATGTAAGCTGTCTTCGACAGAGACCTTTTCTATTCCATAAATTGCTCCAGCCTCCAATTTATCCAAAACTTTGTCCCTTGCACCACGTTTTGAGCCATGTATTGAATTTATGTATATTGCTTAGTCTTTCTTTCCCCTTTCCATGAACAGGTAAGACTTCTGAAAAGGCAATAGTCTTTGCCATGTGACCAATCTGCTTCGCCAGAGACTGGAAGTTACTCTGTACCACTTGGATGCTGTTTCTAGCAAGGTCATTGGTTCCCAGATGTATGATAATATCAACTTCAAAGTCCTTGCCTTCTTCTTTGATTACATTGACTATTTGATCAAGTGTTTGTCAATAAAGATTCACTTCAAAAAAGGGCAAAGGCATACATTTACGGGCGGATTTTAAATGCCCTGCTCGCGTAAATCCGCCCGGATTTACACGAGCAGGGCCCTCGCGCACCGGCGCACCTATTTTGCATAGGCCGCCGGCGCGCGCAGAGCCCCGGGACACGCGTAAGTCCCAGGGTTTTTTTAAGTGGGCGTGTCAGGGGCGTGGTCGAATGACGCGGTGTTTCGGGGGTGGGACCGGGGGCGTAGTGCCGGCTCGGGGGCGTGATCGAGGCCTCCGGACCAGCCCCCGGGTCAGATGACGGCGCGCCAGCAGTCCGCTGGCACGCGTAGATTTACGTCTGCTTCTAGCAGGCGTAAATTGAGGGACAAAGGTAAGGGGGGGGTTTATATAGGGCCGTGGGGGTGGGTTAGGTAGGGGAAGGGAGGGGAAGGTGAGGGGAGGGTGAAAGAACGTTCCCTCTGAGGCCGCTCCGATTTCGGAGCGGCCTCGGAGGGAACGGAGGCAGGCTGCGCGGCTCGGCGCGCGCAGGCTGCCCAAAATCGGCAGCCTTGCGCGTGCCGATCCAGGATTTTATAAGATACGCGCGGCTATGCGTGTATCTTATAAAATCTAGCGTACTTTTGTTCGCGCCTGCTGCGCGAACAAAAGTACGCGATTGCGCTCTTTTTTAAAATCTACCCCTTAGGGTGAAGAAGTCTAAAGGAAATGTATGTGATGGGGGTGAGACACTGATGTGAACTGGCCAGAAAAAGGACCTGGGGGTAATAATATCTGATGATGCTGGGGTACATAGGTATAACCAGTAAATAAAGGTAGGTGGTAATCCCTCTGTACAGGTCATTGGTGAGGCCACACCTAGAGTACTATGTTCAGTTCCGGAGACTGAATCCCAAAAAAGATAGAAATGGACTAGATAAGGTCCAAATAAAGCAATCAAAATGGAACAGAGTCTGCACCAAAAGCTGTATGAGATGAGAATGCAGGAACTAAATATGTATAGCCTAGAGAAGTGGAGAGAAAGGAGGGTTATGTCAAAGAATTTTAAATACCTTAAAAGGTATTAATCATAAACCAGAAACAAACCTATTCCAGTGGAATGGAGCATGTAAATCTAGGGGTATGATGTGAAGTAATAACAATAAGAGATATATTTCATGGAGAGAGTGATAGATGCCTGGAATATTCTCCCAGAGGAGAATTCAAAAAGGCATGGGATAATCAAAGGCATGGGAGAATTCAAAAAGGCATGGGATAATCTTAGAGGATCCTCACTAACAAGAGAATGCTAATGAAGCACTGGGAAACCTGAACAAAGCAGCAGTTCGGCCCAAAAGCAACAGTGAAAGGGCTGCATTGTGCTTCCAAGAAGGCATGGGGTAATCTCCACAAATTGACAATTACAAACCTTAACAGAATGTATGGGAGTAACCTGCATGGAACAGCATTTCCAGCCTTAAACATAAGGCATGGAGTAACCTATATGGAGGGGCAGTTACAACCCTAAACAGAAAGCACAAAGGTAACTTGCATGGAGTGATAGTTACAAGCCTATACACATTGCTGGGCAAACTGGATGGGACATTTTGGTCTTTATCTGTTATTTTTTGCAAAAAAGGTAAGGTGGGCGGAGTGGAGATGTCAGACAGCGATAGTCGTAACAGTACCCCCCTTCAAAGGGCGGTCTCCTCTGCGGGTACCAGGTTTTGGCTTCACAGGATACACGAGATGAAATTGATGGAGCATCTCTTTATCAAGGATATTAGCCTGAGGCTCCCAAGAGTTTTCTTCGGGGTATTCTAATGTTTTGCCTCGTCTTCGGACATCAAGAATGGCTTCGACCTTATATTCTAGGTCATCTTCTGCATTGATGGCAGGTGGTTCCTGAGTCTTGGAAGAGAGTTCACTGAGTATGAGAGGTTTCAAGAGCGAAAAGTGAAAAGAGTTGTTGATGTTTAGTCCAGGTGGTAGCTTCAGACTGTAAGTGATGTTGCCAAGATGTCGGAAGATTGGAAATGGTCCAACGTAGCGAGGAGCAAATCGAGTGGAGGATAACTTTAGTCTGAGATGTTTGGTGGATAACCAGACTTTGTCACCAGGTTTGAAAACAGGCACTTGAGAATGGTGAGCATCATAATATGTCTTAGCACGGTTACTCGCTTTAATCAGCATGTATTTCATCTGAGTCCACAGATTATGGATTTCATCAGCAGTAGATTGAGCTGCTGAGGACGTCACTGAGGGCTTCAGTGGAAGTGGGGGTGTTGGTGAACGTCCATATACCATTTCAAAAGGTGTTGATCCAGTTGATGTTGCTGGATGGGAATTGATGGTGAATTCAGCCCAAAGTAACAGTTCAGCCCAGTTATTCTGACAGCAACTCACGTAGGCGCGAATGAACTGTTTTAAGATTCTATTCATCTGTTCTGTTTGGCCATTTGATTGCGGATGATAGGCTGAAGTGTAGTCTAGAGAGATGTTGAATAGCTTGCACAAGGCCCTCCAGAATCTTGCCGTGAATTGGGATCCTCGGTCTGAGAACTGTGTGTTTTTGGTAGGCAAAAAATGTGTGATTATGAAGAGCTTCGCAAGCTCCAAGGCTGAAAGTAAGCCAGGCAGTGCCACGAAATGGGCCATCTTGCTGAAGCGATCGACTGTTACCCAGATGGTATTCATTCCTCCAGAAAGGGGTAAATCGACTACAAAGTCAGTAGCGATGTGTGACCAGGGCTGTTCTGGAACTGGCAGCGGTTGCAACAATCCCCGCGGTTGATGGATGTCTGGCTGCTGCATTGTCTGCCTGCCGTCCTCTCCGGCATCCCCGGTCCGGCTTGGGTGCTGCATCCCACCATGTTGTCCAGGTACCATAGGGCGCGCGCTGCGCGGCCCTGCTTCTTATTCTCTCTTTGGCGCGAACCTCAGGGGCGTCCCCCTGTGATGACGTCACGCATCCCGGATACAAAAGCCTACACTTTTTGCTAGCTAATTGAGTTAGCAAGGGATCTCCTTATGGATGGGATTCGCTCTCCGTACCTAGCTACTCTGCCTCTCCAACTTTTGGACTTTATCCTAACGGGGTACCCGCTCCTCGGGGGCCTCTCTCATTTCTTTCAGGTTGCTATCAGGAACCTGTACGTGCTCCTCGAGGGCCCATGTTCCCTGACTCACTGCCTGAACTTATCTCTTCTGCTTGGAAGAAACCGCTGCCTACATCATCAGTGAGTTACCAACTTTATTTCCTCAGAGCTGTTCCCTGGAACCAGGTACTCGCTCCTCGAGGGCCTGCCTCTATTCCAACTTCTGTGTCACCTTCCAGGAGAAACCGCTGTGTGAGTCACTTTACCAACGAGGCTCTATACCAGAACTCTGTGTATGCTCCACTGTTATCACTATCTCAGTTTTCTCCACTACAGCACAGCCATAGAGGGAATCGCTGTTCCATTATCCTGAGGAAACCTAGTCCAGCCGGGCTTCATCTCTACTCACCACTTGCCACCTCTGGTGGCTTCTTAACTGTCTAATAAAAGATATAACTCTGTGTTGTGTGTCCCAAAGCTGAGCCTGAACTGTGGCACCTCACGAGATTTCCCCCTGTGGGCGTGGGCAGCTGCCACAGTGTCCAAGGGTCCACCCAAAACCTTACAAACAATAACAATTCCTTTGTGTAGTACCTTTTCCAGCTTATTTTTTTTTCAAAAACCCTTGCTGAGTGTACTTTTCCATTGTTTATGCTTTATTCTACACCTGAAGTAGTCTTTTGAAAGAATGTGGGCATAACTTAAGATAGATCACTATTTGTTAGACCCCTGCATCACTTCTTTTCATCTCAGTCAGCAACCAGGAGGAATGCAGGACACCAAGAGGCATTTGATTCCTAGGTTAGTAAAAGTTGACTGTTTCTTCTTTTCATCATATATATGTGACATCTGCAACAACATCAAAGGAAAAGGCAGAAGTGGCTGAGTATGAGGAGCTTTTGCTTTAAACATGAATGATGATTTTTCAGATCCCAAAAGGAGATGTTAATGATTCAGTTTTGTGTCAACTGATTGCCTATATTTGTTTCCCTACCATTGGTTCATTCTTAACCATCTTAGACATGAACTTGCTGTTCTTTGCTCAACTGCAGTACTGCAAGTATTAATTTCATAAAGTATGGCTCTTACATCTGAAATCTTTTCCTGCATGTTTTTATGCCATTGCTGCAAGAAAGCTTGCACGATCTTAGAATATATAAAAAAAATAAGATATAAGAACTCTCTATTGCTTGCTGCAGAAAAATAGCCTTCTTGGTCTTAATATGTTTACTCAAACTCAGTTATCTTTCTTGACAAAAATTCACATCCAAGATTTCCTATCCCTATCAATTAAGATTTCATTGTATTCAGTACAAGTGAATTATTAGCTTGAATGTTATTAGCAAGAGGATTCTGTTTCCAGGTTTCATCTTCTCACTGGATTCACTGACTTGTAATTGAAGAGCTGACAAATGAACTGAAATGTTATAGGAACTGAAATGCTATATGAACTAAAATCAGTATGTTCGCTACAAAATTAATTCAGTGAACTGAAAGGCACTGTTCTACCTAAATTAAATTGACCCCTCCATGGAAAAAACCTTTTCAAGAAGCCATTCACCTTGCCATTTAATTCTGAATGAAGATACTGTGCATCTTCATAGAGGAACATTCAGCATACTGAGTGCATCCAAAGAACTGGCAAGATGTGTCAGAATAACTAAAACGGACGGCATAGTTTGCCAGGAAATAGTGTTTTGTCAGGAAAAAAATGTCTTTGTTGCTTTGCTGCATGGAATAAGAGAAAAGTAAGGAAATATGTTATAATCAGTCTATACAGAAAATTAAGGAATCAAAGATTGTTTAGTAAATATTAAAAAACCAATATAATTTCATGCTTAAATATGGAACTATTTCCATTGCTATTGACTACATAATGTACCATAAGCATCATGTAGTAAAGAAAGTGAAGATCGGTGTATGTAAAAAAGCCCTTTATTGAAATTTGCCCGACTCTGGCCGAGTTTCGCTCTTTGGTCGGGCAAATTTCAATAAAGGGCTTTTTTACATACACCGATCTTCACTTTCTTTACTGCTACACGGCCAACTAGATCGGCTTCCGATTTGTTTTCTGGGTCCTTAAGCATCATGGAAATTACACTATTGACAAAGTCCTGTAATCAGTATTCACATTATTAGAGATAACACACATAACAATGTCTGGATTATGTAACCATTTTTCCTTTATTCAAAGAGGTCACCTAAAAATTCTATACCAGAATTGTGCAATGTTGGCTTGTAAGGACTTCAGACCAGTCTGGTATTCAGGCTAACAAAAATATGTAACTTGGCCTATTTTCTAGATTGAATGGAAAAAAAAAATAGCTCATGAATATTTATTTTGAATCTCCTAAAAACCAGATCTGTTTTGACCCTCAAAGGCCAGGTTTCCACACTATTGAGGCCAGTGTTCAGCAGTACTTAGTTGCGGTCACTGAATATCCAGCTACGTTCAGTGGTATCCATCCGAAAATGGTCAGCCAAAGCAAGGGTCAGTTCCAGGTATCAGTCCAAGTATAGTCAAAGGCGAGCAGAGGTCAGTTCCAGGTATCAGTCCGAGCGTAGTCAAAGGCAAGCAGAGGTCACTTCCAGGTAGCAGTCTGAGCGTAGTCAAAAGCAAGCAGAGGTTTGTTCCAAGGATCCGTCCGGGCGTGATCACAGGCAAGCAGAGGTCAGTTCCGAAGATCAGTCCAAGCATGGTCAAGAGAAGCCGAGGTCAGTACCGGGTATCAGTCCGAGAAGGTACTACCTGGGTAGCAAGACGAGGAACAGGACTCAGGAATGCAGGAACTCAGGAACAGACACTGGAACACAGGAAGGACCACGGGAACACAGGAGCAAGGCAGGAACACTGGAAAAGGCACAGGAATAAGGAACGCAAGAACACTGGAACAAACACAGGAACAAGAAATGCAGGATCACTGGAACAAGCACAGGACAGAGGCTGGAAAACTACCTCACACAGAGGTGATGACCCAATTGCCAAGGCAAGGGACTGAGGAGTGGGCCCTTGCTTAAATATCAGAGCTATGTGATGTCATCTCGGCGCGCCGCGGAGTGGTTTCCCATCCTGGGCTCTTTAAAGGGCTCGTCGGTCGCCTGTGAGCGCCTAGAAGCAGGCCCGACGCTGAGGAGGATGCAGGGAGCTGACTGCTGTGGCGGGAGAGGTCGGGCCGGGCCCCGCTGGAGCACGAGCGAGGTAAGCAGGCCTGCGTGCGGGCCTAGCACGGCCGGGACGTGCAACATGATGTGCACATTATAAAATACTAAGATAAAACTATGACCAGCTCCATATACTGAGGAAGTCAAAAAAGCTTTATTATATCTCTCTATTCAATTCAGTTCAATTCAACTTATAATATTTTTTACTGATTCTTGCTATGAACACTTTTAGATTTTAACAAGAATAAAAGAAATGTAATATAGATAAAATATAATAAGGAAAAATACTGAAATCTAAAAAAATCCTTTGATATGCAGAGAATCGCTATGTTGAAGAATTAATAGTATTCGGTAGAAAATAAATATAATAATGTGTGATCCTTTCTTGTGGCACCAAAAATGTGTTGTGCTTGCAGTCAGGACCTGGATCATGCTGACCTGTTAACTAGTCACGATCTAAGACATCTAAAGATGTGCTGTTGAAGCAAAGTGTAGAAATGAAACTGGGATTATCCAATCTGAAATATGTTTGCTAATTATGTTTTTGCATAAATAAACAGTATATAAGAACATAAGCCTGATTGTATATATTGGATCTTAGAAACATCCACTGAGAGTTTGATAATGTGAGATCTTTCTTATGTAATATTACTTTAAAAGATGTGGTTACTTTGTACTACAAAAGATTTATCTATTTTTATTGTGGCGCAAGTTAAGATGAACAACTTTATCTCCACAATACACATACGGTATATGCTGCTGCGCTCAGTTGTTTTAACGTTATCCTTAATGCATGTAAAAAGGAGTATTTATGTGCATAATTAGCCTCTACGCAAGTATGTCATATTTTTTAAGTCACAAATACATGCATATTTTCATTTTTGCACGCACATATATGTGTGTAAAAAATGGTAGTCTATGAACATTCACTTATGCCTAAAAGTTGCTATTTTAAAACCACTGCATACATTTGCCAACTTACTCATGTATTTTTACACCTCTCAGTCACCTAGGGAAAGTGATATTAAGCGTGTTTATTGTGTGGTACTGACTGAGTGGGAGGTCTAGGTGAATGGGGGTGTTCAGGCTGAAGAACCAGGAAGGTGTCAAGAACGTGAGAAGGATTGGGCAAACTGATGGACAAATAGGTAAACTGGTTACTTTCCTTGATGCATGTATGCTTTAAAATTAACCAAATTATGCGAGCAAGTCCAACTTCAATTTCAAGCATAAAATATATATGAAATTGCATATAAAGTTTTAGAATAGGTAGGAAAAGTACTCACATTCAATGCATTGAAATGTAGTTTCAATGCAATACATGTATTTGCACATAAGCGAACACAGCCACATATGGCTATTTTACAATAAGTGTATATTTTAGGGATGTGCAGAGCAAAATTTTATGTTCATATTTTTTATGTCCGAAAGGGGGTCCCACTTGCGGCCAATATGGACATAAAAAAAATCCAATGAGTTGGGTATATGTACATATGTGCAAAAAAAAAATTTAAACCCCCTCACCCTCCTTAATCCCTCCCCCAGACTTACCACAACTCCCTGGTGATCGAGCGAGGAGTGAGGACGTCATTTCTGCAATCCTTGGCGAGAAGCATGTGACGTCGGTGGCACGTCGAGTGACGCGGCGTCACGTGATTCCCGGCTCGTTCGCGCCGGACGGCTCGTTCGGCCCAAAAAGAACTTTTGGCCAGCTTGGGGGGGCCTCCTGACCCCCCCAAGCTGGCCAAAAGTTCTTTTTGGGCCGAACGAGCCGTCCGGCGCGAACGAGCCGGGAATCACGTGACGCCGGCGTCACTCGACGTGCCGCCGACGTCACATGCTTCTCGCCAAGGATTGCAGAAATGGCGTCCTCACTCCTCGCTCCATCACCAGGGAGTTGTGGTAAGTCGGGGGGGGGGGGGGATTAAGGAGGGTGAGGGGGTTTATATTTTTATTTTGGCTCAACAATCGCAATTTCCCACATATCGAACATATCTATGTTCGATATGTGGGAAATCCGATCGTTTATGTCGAATCAATTTTTTAAGTAAAAAAAAAATATGAGTTGCGTTTTACTAATGCGGTCAATCCGAATGCACACCCCTAGTATATTTCATACATGCAGGTTATAAAGTACTCTGGTATAACTTTCAATAAACTGGCCAGCATGAGTAGTTTATTGAAAGTTATCCTCCCTGACACTTGGCAACTGAATAGCAGATGAAATTTAATGTGGAAAAGTGCAAAGTGATGCTGGGTTCTGTACTGGGACTCACTACCCAGGAAGAGGACCTTGGAGCCCTGATGGACAATATAGGTTTTTGTGGCCTGGTTTGGCCTCTGTTGGAAACAGGATGCTGGGCTTGATGGACCCTTGGTCTGATCCAGCATCGCAATTTCTTATGTTCTTATGTTTGACTCAGTGCATGGCACTGGCCAAAAAAGCAAATTAATTGTCACAGTTTCACCTGTTACACCAACTCTCCATGCCAAGGTTCAGGCTGCTGTGCAGGCTTCCCTCCACCAGGAGTCCTAGTGAACCTTGCCTATAACCTTGCAATGGACCTTCTCTCTGGTTACACCTCACCCAAATCTCAGTCCCATTTAACCCTGCCTTGTCATTACCTAGTTGATTTCATCGAGTCATCTTGACTTTCTGACCTGGCCACCTAGTTCTCTCATACTGTCTAGTCTTGTGGCATAATCAGGCCTCCTGTCTTGCCTTGCATCTTACCCAAAAAAGATTCTAGAAATTGGAAATTATAAAAATATATCACATACTTTAACACATCATATCATAAATAGTGACATATAGATTAATTAGAAAATTTTTATTGTATACAAAACTTTTTATCAAAAACACTTCCAAAAATGTACAATATTTATTTTTCATTGGACACATAGAGTGAATATCAAATTTTCAAAATATCATAGTTATTAAAACCACCATTCATGCACACATTCATACAAATTTAAAAAAATTGAAGAATCTGTGTAATCATACAATTTTTATACTCCCTCTTTACAACATTATTTCAACATAAATCAATACTTCCATTTGCACTCCCTTTGCACTCCCAATATGTTTTGCCGTTCAATAGGCTTCTTCAGGAGAGCATAATATGAATCATTTATAACATCAATCTTCAATGGTCTTCTCCAAATTCACCCAAATGTATCCTCACTACAAAAAATAGGGAGCACTGGACGGCCGCCGCCATCTTTAAAAATGGCGCGGGCCATCCAGTGCTCCTACCATGTGACAGGGGCTGGCCAATGGCACGGATACCCTGTCACATGGTAAGGGCAAAGGGCCATTGGCACCATTTTAATTAGTGGCAGCCGTCGGCCCGGGAGCGGGAGATCGCTCTCGGGACCCCCACTGGACCACCAGGTACCTGTAAAATGATTTGGGGGGGGGGGTCGGGAGGGTGGGGGAAGCAAAGGGATTAGTTTTAAAGGGTCGGGGTGGGTTTAGGGGTTATTTTTGTGTGCCGTTTTTCCCGCCCTCCCCCAAAATGATAAGAGAACCCCCACGATCAATATAGTGGGGTTTTCCTATCGTTTCGGGAGAGCCCCCGATTTCTGACGATTTTGAAAATATCGACGATATTTTCAATCGTCCGAAGCCTGTTTCACATCCCTACTGGATGGTAAGCCAACAGAAAAAGAGCTCAGCAAGGCTATTGGTGGTCTATCAAGCAGGAAGCCCCCCTGGAAAGGATGGAATTGCACCTGAAGTTATCAAACAAGCAAAAACTGTACTGCTAAGACACTTTCTCCAGCTTCTCTTTTCATGCTGGAAGAAAGACATCATTGCCTTGTTTAAAACAAAAGTGATAAATATGGTTAATAAATAATCACTTTTCAGTGATAAAGTGGTTAGTAAATAAAAGATTATGATCATGACGATGTTAACTGCAACAACTTTTGCAACGTCTTCCTCCTAAGTATACTATAACTGGCATACCTTTTGCACACATTTACTTAAATTGACTCCACATCCTTGATAACAGTCTAACCTGAGTCACAGAGTGATTTCTAAATTGACAGCCAAACTTTCTGTACTTTCTATGGTACATCATTTCTTCTCATAAGTGGTCCTGTTTGGATTTATGCTATTATTTCTGCCCCAAAAGTGAGTGTGTCCATTGTTTCTTGTCTTAAATTGTATAAAAGTGAGAAACAAGTCTCTTTTAAATAAACAAATAATAACACACATATATTTGTAATGAAAGAATATGTATCCTTTCTTTATCCATCTAAATAAATAAATAAATATATATATATATATATATATATATATATATATATACACATTTATTTTACAGCAATTCACACATAATGTTCCAAAATTATATATGGAGGCAGGTATATTGTAAAGTATCATAAAGGACAGGCTCAATGAGTCTCGATTTTACCCCTTTGTATATGTTTTATACTGTGCACAATTTTGGTCACCGCATCTCAAAAATGATATAGTTGCACTGGAGAAAATATAGAGAAAGGTGACGAAAATGATAAAGGGGATGGAACGACTCCACTATGAAGAAAGGCTAAAGAGGTTAGGGCTGTTCAGCTTGGAGAAGAGATGGCTGAGGGGGATATGATAAAGGTCTATAAAATCATGAAAGGACTTCAATGGGTAAATGTGAAACAATTATTTACCTTTTAAGATAATACATGGGCACTCCATGAAGTTAGCAAATGGTACATTTAAAACAAATTGGAGAAAATTATTTTTCACTCAATGTACCATTAAGCTCTAGCATTTGTTGCCAGAGGATGAGGTTAAGGCTAAGTTAAGAAAGGTTTGGATAAGTTCCTGGAGAATTCAATAAACTCCTATTAACCAAAAGGGAATAACCACTGCTTGTTGCCACATCAGTAGCATGGGATCTATTTAATGTTTTAGTACTTGCCAGGTACTTGTGACTTGGCCACTATTGGAGGTAGGGCTTGATGGCCCTTGGTCTGACCCTGTATAGTACATCTGATGTTCTTATAGTTTTTCTTAGCAAAAATTGAGCTATGAGTCCAAAGAGACAATAACTAAGACTGGCTTAGCTTATATTGTCACTTATAACCTGGAATAATCTCTAATCAGTTTAAGATAATGCATTAGGGTACCCTGACTTTGATGAATATATTTTAAGTCAAAATGGAGTAACCTGAGAGTCTCTTTTAACACAGAACTCAATAAAGAAATAGATGATGTGAATATAAATAATTAGAGTCCATTGCAAAAGCAGCAATTTTAATATAAATAACTATTACATTGATATTTTCTTGAAAGAGACCAAGTTACAGACATTAGAATTAACAGTAGAAGAATAATCATGCTATCTGTTTAAATGAAAGCATGAAATATAAATGATAATGTTGAGCTATAAGACTTGAGCTGAATGCTTACATTGCATAGTATTGCAGTAAATTAATTGCTAACTTATAATTCAGATTTAAAACTACAACAGTTTCCTTGTGCAACATTAAATGAATATTTTTTTGTAACTTTTAGCATTTTGCAACTATTGCATACAGCCACAAAAAAAAAAAAAAACAACCTATGTCTGCAGGAAGTTGAAACTTTCATACCAATGCCTATTATGTCATTCAATTAATAAAGTCACTGGGGATTTGACCTGATTGCAGGTAAGCTCACAGAGAGGATAACTTTCAAAAAATTTGCACGGCAGCATATACATGCGTAAATAGCCATGAGCAGATATGATATATGTGTATGTTTTATAAAATATATGTACATGTATCTCTGCCCTGCAGCATACGTGCATATGTAGGCTTACACATGCAATACATTGAAATCATATATATGAATGCATTGAATATGCATACTTTTCCTATTTATTTTAAAAATATTAATGTATATATTTTATGAGTGTAAGTATAGTATGACTTACTTGCGAAAGTCCTGGCTTATGCTTATAAGTCAACCAATTTTAAAACATGTGCATAAATGAAATTAACCAATTTACCAATTAATCCACCAGTTCACCCAGTCCTTCTCCAGGTCATTAAGACCTTCCTGGTTCTTCTGCCTGAATTCCTCCCATCCAGTCTACACAATAAACACATTTGATATCACTTACACCAGATAATTGGCACATGTAAAAATGCAGAACTAGATTGGCAAATGCAAATGCATAGCAACGTACATGCATACGTTTTGGCCTTGTCTCAGAATGCCCCAGTCTGCCCCATTTTTATGCGAAAGTGAAAATATGCATGCATTTTCAACTTTTATAAAATGCAGAATACAAACGTAGAGGCTACTTGCATGCATATTGTATATGATAATTTTTAAATGCGGATTAGTGAAAAGCTGCTTTGTGCTTCAAGGAATGCTAGCATGCACCAGAATGGCTGTTCCAACCCTAACCAGCTCTGGGCAGTCTGAATTCATTTTTGGTGGGGTTTTTCTGCCATCATTTACTATCTTAATTCTTGAGCAAAAAAAAAAAATAAAATCTGTTTTATTACATTCAAAGGTCACAATAATCTGGCCAGTTATTTAATTTCTAAAGAAAATATAATAAAGTTTTTAGTGATTTATAAACATAAATTTATTTTACTTTACCCAAGGACTAGCATTATGTATACTCTTGTATTATTCAATCAAGGGCAAAGCTTCATTAACTTTGAATGTGTCATGTATTAATGTCACAGAATTTTCAAAAAGTCTCCTCTAAATGCCAAAGAACTACCTTTGCAGTGGAACCCATATCTTCCTGATTGTCACCAGAGTATTTTAAAGACTCTGCTTCATTCGGTTACAACTCCAGAGCGGGCATTAAAATACAGCATGACTAACCGCTAGCATGCCTCAAAGGTTAACAGGTTTATATGTTACAAATTATTACATATTGTTGCAGTTAAAATAAATAAATAAAACTGAGACCTTTGTTAATCATTAAGGCATGATTTGTTATTAAAAATCGAAAAGGGCAATCCACTTTTAACCATTTATGCAGTGATCTATCTAGTATTTTAAAGGTTATTCTTGCTCTTGTCTTTGGCATCTGAACCTTTTAAGTGTGATATCCCATTGGATGATTTATTCAAAAAGAACATCAAAACGTCTACGAGTAGAAAAGTACAAATGGTTTCATTATTTTTTTTTTCTATGAGCTAATTGTAAGCAGGTGATAGAATCATTCTTGGTAGATTGTATTTGTTTCCTCCATGATCTTTCCCTGGTAAAATAATAGAAAATATTATTTTCTATTTGTAGGTGGCACATTAAAGAATAACTTTTTAATAGATTGCCTAACTTCAAAAGTATGACCACACTTTTCAAGCTGCACAAACTCAATTGTTATCCTGCTAAGAAGCAGATCTGAATGATGGCATAAAATATGTACAATATGTTAGTGACATGCCTATGATACACATTTTTTTTTCAATAGGGAGAGTAATTTTCAAAAATAGTGGTTCACCTGCAGAAATAGCCCTTTAGGAAATTGTGAAACCAATAAATTGTCACAAATCGCTGCCTAGACCTTGCATGACCCACTGGAATACATTGGTTAGAGTCAGCCACTTGCAGTAAAAACAACTTCATTTCAGACATCAGTGTTCACGTCATACAGTTTCAATTCCTTTCCTAAGACACCAGAATCACCCCAGTAAGATACACTGGAGGTCATTTGTAAGCCAGCCATATTCCCCAGCACCATATAGAATCTACTCCCCAACTGTATCATTTGTAGATTTAAAACCCTAACCGAAAGCTGCAGGCACCTCTGCTCCTGGGTTTAGGTAAGCCTTCCCTCTTGGCTCCTGCCTGGTTCTGTATGTCTCTCTCTCCATCTGCTTGCAAGGCAGTATTCTCTCTGGCTTAAGAGCCAAGCTGTTTCCCCTGAAGTTTCTAATTAATCTCAGCTATGTCTCCCAATTAGCATTACACCTTACCATGGCTGCTGGCTTGATCCTAATTATTCCCTGCCAAGGATGTCAAAATTACATTTCTCAACAGCCTTGAGCTTCCTTTTCTTTCTGGCCTTCCAATCCCCTAGCCTACTCTGGTTTATTCTTGATTTCCTCCTTGAAGCAATGTTCCCCCTAGACCTCCCACCAGAGCTTCCTCTGCCCTCTGGAGTCTATCTATACCGCCTCTCCAGGCTGCACTAGCCTGTGTGAAACCCTGGCTTCATCACAACATGCACAAAATTACATAGATACCCACTCTATATATGTACTTTATACATGTAGGGGATAGACATTTAAGGGAGGGAGTCTGCACGGAGTTGGGACTTATGCATATTTATGGGAGTAATTTACAAAAGGATTTACACACTTAAAACTAGCTTTTACACATGTAAAGTTAGCTTTAGAAAATTGCTACTATATATGCTATTGAATTGTCAATAGGTTTTATCATGTAAGTGCTCTTTAAGGAAGTAATTTTCAAAAGAGTTGCATGTATAAATATAACATTCTATCATAGCAATTTTCAAAAGCCAATTACCCACATAAAGTGAACTTGCATGCATAAAATTGTACTTATGCACAGGGAGGGTGATTTTATAACTCCCTGCCTAACGGTAAAGTCTGTGTATAGTATGTACATGCAGTCTTTACCAAGGATTTTCATACATATATACATTTTCTTTGAATATCCTTCCTTAATTGGTGGGGAATGCACAAAATAGTTCATGCACAAAATTGCACTTGCTTGAAGGAAGGTGTAACGTGCACCTGGTAACTTATATGCATACTTTTAAAGATATGAAAGTATGTGCAAAGTCTTAGCCCTACCCTCAATTGTGCCTTCCAGAATGCCTACTCCTAGACCACCTAAAAGTATAAAAGAGATTGGATATCCACTTACTATTATGAGCACTGTCCCCCTGTTGATTTTCAAAGTGCCACTTGCATGAATAAAACTAGGTTTTATGTGCATAAATAGCTATGAAAATTAATCCTATCAAGCACAACTTTACATGCATAAGAGTAACTTTACGTGCATGAATGCAAAGTTAAATGTGTAAAGTCATGAAATGAATTGAAATGAAATAAACATTGAGAAGGAAGAAAATGATTTCCCATACATACCCCTAACTTACAGGCCTTTGTAACTGAGGCAGATCTGGATATTGTTGCTGTATGGAGTATGTAGTGTAATGTGTCTCATGGTTGAAATATATGTATACCAGGCTGTTCAGGAAGGGCAAGGAAGACAGAAATAGAGGGATATGGGGATGAAAGGAGGCACTGCATTTTATGTAAAAGGTTTCTCAAATTAGCTAAAATGCAGGGTTAAAGGGAAGTGAGATGGCACAATGTGTTACCTCAGAAAGGGGAAATAAAATTCCTATTTATACAAGTATGTACAGCAGATCTCCAGCACAGATTAAACAGTCAAAAGAAATGCATCAGATTACAATGAAAGGAGAGCTTTTACTTCTTAGAGACTTTAAAAGGACAATGTAATAAAACCTGGGATAAAAACTGAGTTAGATTTTAGCACAGGTTTTCTTTAATGCATGTGTTAAAAAAGTGAACTCTGAGGAATGCAAGAGTAAAAAAAAACCCACGCTAAACTGAAAAAATACACTTTTTTGGACTCATGATTCATTTGCATTCTAATCCATAAAGGAAAAAAAAAAAAACAAGTTCCCCTTCCTTCTGAGTGGAGGCCCCTCTCTCCTGCTTGGCCTGATGTGGTGTGGCATGGCTGGACCCGGCTAGCTCAACAAGTCCGCCCACCTTCCCTCCCCTCCTAAGCATGATGAATCTCCTCTCTTTCACCTTAAAAAAAATGTGGGCCAGGGAGAACAAAATGGCGTCATGAAGGAAGGACATGCTGAGAGGAGCTCCTGGTCATCTGTTTTTGAATTTTTTCCTAAGTGTCAGTGAATATGCCCCATACCAAAAGGAAGGGGAAGGTAAGGGAGGGTAACTTGACCCCCCTGAAGCCTACCCAGGTTCAGATGCAAATTCAGGAGTTCTACACCACTACAGGGATGAATCTAGGAGAGTTGGCTGCAGTAACTGAGTTAGAGCAAGACTCAATACCGCTCGACAAACTATCTCTGAGCCCTGGTGCACCGGATACTCCTTCCCCCCCCCCCCTGCCTATGTTGGAGCGACTGGACCTGCTGAACCCCAGGAGCCAAAGTTGCTTCAGCGAGATGAAGTGTGCGAGGAAGGCACAGTTGCTGGAACGACGGCACAAATCCAGGGAGAGAATGTTTTAACCGCCCTGAGAGAAGTAAACATCGGGGTGATAAGCGGTGTAGGCAGTTCCCTGCCATCTATCGCCACTCAAGGAAGAGCATTGACTGGCCTAATGGAGTTGGGAATATCAGCGCAGAAACCACTGGTAAATATACCTGACTTAGGGCCTTATTTTCTAAATGTATCGCACGTGAAATGTCCCTTTTCGCGTGCGATACCAAAATGGGGGCGGAGTCGGCCCTGGAAGAGGAGGAGTCGAGGCATCACCAGGGCCGACTCCGTGAAGCCGCCGTGGACGACGAAAAGGTAAGGCCCTTTTCGCGTCCGCTTTTGCTCCCAATAGCTACACCTCCTATGGCCCAGGCCTGTGATACTTTAGAAAATGAGGCCCTTAGTATTGCTACAAAAACCTGATATTGTGACTCTCAATACATTATGGAATGCTGTGCAGTGCTTGAAAAAGCAATTGTTTCAATAACAACTGTCCTAACAGGCTTTTAAGACCAATTCAGTTTGTTAAATCCTGTGGTTCTGGCAAACTCTGCCAAAATTCAAGACCTGGACTCTCAAATAAACCAGATGAAGGGTATTCAAACAAATTTAATCCAAGGAGATACTAGGACAGAAAAGAGACTAGAAAATCTGGAGAATAATCTTAGATATAACAATCTAAGAATGATGACTTTCCCCAAGTGTAAGTTAAATCACCTAAAGAACAGCTTATTAAATATTTTCATGAAATATTGCTTTTTTCAAGTGAGCAATTACCTACAATAATGAATGTTTATTTCCTGCCTGAGACTGTGCAGAGAGGTGGGGTGGTGACTGAGAATGTTCTTTTTCACCATCACCGCTTGAAGATTTTAATGGATTTCTAGAGACTTCACAGGAAGAGAAGAGGAATATTGCTGGTGAAATTTTTAGTTTCAGCTGAAAGAGATAATGTTCTTAAAAGTTTTTTCCAAAATAGAAATAAACTTTATTTAGGTGAACAAATTTGGACATTTCCGGACATTATAAGATTGACATAATTACGTAGGAAAAAATTTCTCTCTTTATGTCCAAGAGCTCGTACATTGGGTGCTCAAATATTGATAAAGTTTCCCTGCAAATGTGTATTAACAATTGATAATAATAAATATGTTTTCATGGAGCCCGATCAGCTGGAAATATTTTTTAATTCTAGGAATGAATCTAGGCTAAGTTCAGTCAGTGATACCAGTATGATTTTAAATCCTGTAACGTCCTTTATTACAGAATGTTTGCATTTCAGAATTAGATTTAATTGAACATCATTGCTCCTTTTCTGTTTGTTCTCCCAAATTTCATAGTATATATTTGAAGGAGTAAAGAAAATGTTTTTCTTTGTTAAAAGATATAAATGCTGTTTAAAAGATATGTTAAAATATTTTCAATTTTGAAATAATGTTAATTTCTTATGGGTAAAGATTATTATGTACTCCTATTTAAAGCATGTAATAATGCTTTTGTAAATGCTGGAAAAGCTTAATAAAGGGATAATTAAACAAAAATGTGGGCCCCTCCATCTCACTTTAAAAAAACATAAATCTGACCCAGCAGAACTTCCAATCCCACCCCCCTACACACGCAGGAATCCCACCCAGAAAAGATCTCACCTACTCCAGCAAGGCTAGTCCCTCACTGGAAGTGGACTGCTCCCTCCACTGTCACATGTCAGTGAAAGAACCAATTCCCTTTCAGAATTCTGAAAGGAAAGCCTTCTGAAAGGGGATTGTTTTTTTCACTGATAGCTGACAGAGGAGGGATCAATTGGCAGACAGAAAAGGAGTGAATAATTAATATTAAGTGCCCGACTTGTAATATTAATGCATTCACTCCTTCACTGTCTACCGATTGATCCTCCATTATCATCTGTCAGTAAAGACTAATCCCCTTTCAGAAAGCTGTCCTTTCAGAATTCTGAAGGGAGATTTGTCTTTTCACTGACATGTAACATTGGAGGGACCAATCAGCTGCCAGTGAGGGATCAGCCCTGGTAGAGGAAGTGATGTCTTCTCTGGCAGGGGTTCCTGGGTGGGAGGTTGAGATTTGAAGGGCTTCCTCTCTGTTAATGGGTAGGAGAGGATTCCAGAGATGAGAGTTCTGCTGGGACAGATTTATTTTTTTAAGGTTTGAGAGAGACAGAGGCTGGGATGGGAAGGAAGTCCTACTGGAGTGTACCCAAACTGGAAACTGGACCAAGACCCAACCCTGCCCTGAATTTTTTTTTTAAGGTTGGATGGATTGGCATACTTTGGATGGAAGGGAGGACTCACCTGGCTTACCTACCCAACCTGTCCTGGCCCACCCAAGTGGTGTTTGAGTGCCCTCCTCTTTACCACGGGGTTTAACTCCTGCCTCTGACTAGGAGTTAAATTTTGCATGGTAAAAGGAGACATGCTAAGCAGCTTCCCTACTAGTGTGCCTCCTTGTACTACAGGGTAATTGCTAATAAGGATTATTACCCTGCAATTAGCATGAGATGCACTAATGTTGTCGGAGGTGTTTTAGCATTAAAGCCTCTGTTACATACTGGGGTTAGGTTAGTGTCAAAAATCTCATGCTAAAATAGGAATTAAAACCCACAGTACTGCCAGCATGGCTTATTACATTGGCTTTAAATTGCCAGATTGAATTGAAGCATCACCACTGTAAAAACAGAAACAGGAAGATCCTAGACTCCCTTAAAGGGGCATTCCTCAGTACCTAGAAGGGAGAGTAGTACTGATCTTGATGATGGGGAGTTCTTGTGTGAGTAGGTCATGGGTTTTTGCTTTCCATGATATAAGATTGTATTTTAATGATGTTGTACACCATGTTGAGCAAGTCCTGATACTGTAGCATATAAACAATAAATGAAAGAATGACAAATGGGGAAAATGCTTCCACTAGAGAGTGTAGTTTAATATAAGAGTACAGGAAGGAATAGGTCATACAAAAGCCAAAATCCTAGAGGTCTTATTTAAAAACTTTGTCCAGATATGTTTGTGGCTTAGCTGGGCAAACAGTGAGATTTAAAAATCCCACCGTGCTGACCAGTTCCATTTTATCTTGATAAACTTTTAGCCAGTTAAAATGTATCCAATAAATTGGGGGCATTTCAGAGATATTCCAGGACAGGGCTAACTCATATATTTAGAGCTGATGGGTAAATTATCCAGATAAATCTGGTGACGCTGGAGAAGTGTCCTAAATTTATCCTGATTATTTGGACTTTATCTGATTATAATCAGCAGAACCCATAACTGGCTGCATTCCGCTGAGTAACACTACCCAGATATATTACCTACTCCCCACACTGATGAATATTAACCTCCTAGACATTAGGTGTACACAGGGCTGGTGAAAGCACTAAGCATACCAGGCAGTTGCTTAGAGTGCCACAGATTTCGGGTGGGGGTGAGAGTAGTGATGCAGTGGCAGGACCATGGCAATTGCTCCTCCTTGTTTTTCCCCACCTTCGTGGGCTGAAAACATGGCTTTTTAAGAAAGCCTTCCCAGACCTCTACTGATTCTTACCTTTCCGGCCATTTACTATCAGACCTCACCAACACACTGTTAACAATCTCCTTCACTACATTAATGCTACAACATTGTAAATAATTTGCTCTCGGTTAAACTCCTTCTGCTACTTTCTCTTCTGCTCCCAGTTGTGCACTTCCCTGTTTTATTGTAACTGCAATATTTCTAACCATGCACCTGTTAAAAGTTTTTTGTATTTCTCTGTGTTTTTCACACCCTGTTAAATGTAAACCGGCATGAAGTGATACCTGTCATGAATGCCGGTATAATAAAAACACTAAATAAATAAATAAATAAATAAATAAAATAAATACAATAAATAAGTTGTGATGCATTGGTTCACATGGGTAGGAAGAAGGAAGCAATCATCATGGCCGGAAAGTGCAGGAGCAAGCTGCAGCAGTGGCCAGTGTACAGTTAGAAGAAAAGAGCAGGAGCAGTGTTGGCCCAAGAGGCAGGAAGAAAAAGTAGGAGTTCCATTGGCAGCAAGGGCAAAAGGAGGAGGCTTCAGCCGATTGTGTGTTCCAGTGGGAGAAAAGAGTGTGTATGTGGGTGAGTGTGCATATGAGAGAGTGTGTGTGTATATGTGGGTGAGTGTGCATATGAGAGAGTGTGTGTGTATATGTGTGTACCTTCCCTGCTAATCCAAGATAATCTCAGGGTCACTGAAAATCAAATGTTCCCTCTCACATCATACCTGAGATGTTTTTAATCCTTATTAGTTTAATTACTGGGTGTTAATTGATATGTCTGCCTTTTTAAAAAAATATTTTATCCGTATTTAGGAAAATTTAAAACATTTTAATATGAGTTTTCATTATTGGATGTTATATTCTGTTTGTCAGTTGTTGTGAAATAATTATTGGGGTCAATATTCAAAGGAATCAAAGCGGGAGACCTTTGGATGCCACCACATTTTGTATGTGCCTTTAAAGGGGTTTGGAGGTGAAGGAGTGCTTGGCCTGGCAGGAACATTCAATAAACTGTTGTGTGCATGTGGGTGTGTTGGGTTGGGGTGTTGGGGGAATGGAATCAGGCCCCAGGCCAATACTTCTTTTATTTTTATTTTTACCAAAACAGTGTCACTTAACCAGATATCTTTTGAATATATCCGATTAAGTGGCAAGTTACCCAGCTACATGCAACTGGATACATTTAAATCTAGCTGGTTATGTTCAAAGAATGTTAGCTAGATAATGTTAATTATATATATTCAACAGGATATTTATCCATACATTGGAGGCTGGGACTGTGTATGGAGCAATGAAAGATTATATGGTAAAGATGGCCTATATATGTCTATGGCAGGAAGAGGATGATAAGTGAAAAATTTGTATCATACATTATCAGGCATTTAAACTATGGACTGGGCAAGGCAGGAGTGATCAGTGAAACTGGCATGTCAGCCCCAAGCAAAACAGGAAGAGGAAGGTGAAAGTAACAAATTCATCAGTTCTAAAAAGCAGAAAAGGTGACTATGAAGAACACCTGGAAAGTTATGACTACAAATGTTCGTAGTCTGGACAACAAAATCCCAGACCTACAGTGCTTAATGGTGAAGGCAGACTTGACATTGTTGCTGTTACAGAAACATGGTTCACTGATTCACATGATTGAGATATGGCTATCCCGGGCTATAACTTATTAAGAAAGGACAGAGAGGATAGAAAAGGGGGAGGTGAAGCTCTTTATGTAAAAAATAATATCCAAGCAACTAATTGCAAGGGACGTGGGGTAGAGAAGAAGCATTATGGACCATCCTAAAAAAAGATGGTGTTTCCATTTTTACTGGTGTGATCTACAGGCTACTGACTCAAACAGAAGAACTGGACAGATAACTCATTGAAGACATCCAAAAGGTGGGAAAGAGGGGTGAAATATTGCTTGTTGGAGATTTAAAACTGCCAGATGTGGATTGGAGCATCCCTTCTGCAGAATCCATAAGTAGTAGCGAAATAGTGGATGTCCTTCAGGTGGGTCTGCTCAAACAAATGGAAATGGAACCCACAAGGGAGGGTATGATACTTGATCTAGGGCTAACTAATAGTGATATTGTCTCTAATGTTTGGATAGGGGCTCACTTGAGAACCAGTGAACATCAGATGGTATGGTTCGATTTTGCAAATAAGAATACAAAGAAGTCACATGAAGACCTGAGTTTTGAATTTTAAAAATACTGACTGTTAAAATGGGCACATACCTGGAGGAAAAGCTGGAAGACTGGGATAAAGTGGGCCAAATTAAAAGGAGCTATTATAAAGGCAACAGATTTATACATTAGAAAAGTAAGCAAAAATATGAGAAAAAAGAAACCAATCTGGTTCTCTAAGGTGATGGCTGAAAAAATAAAGGAAAAGAAAACAGTATTCAAGAAGTATAAATTATTCCAAAAAAAGGAACACGGGGAAAAATATCTGATAAAACTAAGGGAGACAAAGAAAGAAATCAGGAAAGCAAAAGGTAAAGTGGAAGAAAGGATTGCCAAAGAGGTAAAGCAAGGTGACAAAACGTTTTTCAGATAGAGAAAGAAGCAGAAGTGGTACAGTGAAATTGAAAGGTGACAAAGAAAAATGTATGAAAAGAAGCAAAGAAATGGTAGAAATATTAAACAAATACTTCAGTTTAGTGTTCACTAAAGAAGGCTCTGGAGAAGAACCATTGCTAGTTGACAAGACCGTAGATAGGGATGGAGTAGACAAAACTCTGTTTACAGAAGAGATTATATGGGAGAAGTTAGGCAAACTGAAAGTGGACAAGGCCATAGGGCCAGATGAGATGTATCTCAGGATACTGAGGGAGCTCAGAGATGTGCTGGCAGGTCCACTGAGGGATCTGTTTAATAGATCTCTGCAAACACGAGTAGTGGTGCTGCAGGATTGGAGAAGAGTGGTAATGGTCCCACTTCACAAGAGTGGTATCACAGAAAAGGATGGAAGCTACAGGCCAGTTAGCCTCACCTTGGTGATGTGAAAATTATTAGAGATTCCTCTGAAGGAAAGGATAGTGAACTATTTACAATCCAGTGTTTGCTGGTCCCAAAGTAGCATGGATTCACCAGGGGAAGATCCTGTCCAACAAATCTGATTGATTTTTTTGATTGGTTGACTAGAGAATTGGCTTGAGGAAGAGCATTCAATGTGATCTACTTGGATTTCAGTAAAGCTTTCAATATAGTGAGCGCCAAGGAGGGAGCATGGATTATAAACTGGTTAACTGATAAGAGACAGTGTGTAATGATAAATGGAGCCTACTCTGAAGAGAGATCGGTATTGTGGAGTGCCACAGGGAACGTTGTGACTGATTCTGTTCAGTATTTTTGTGAGCGACATTGCGAAAGAAATAGAAGGTAAAGTTTGTCTGTGGATGATACTAAAATCTACAACAGAGTAAACATTAGGGGTGTGCATTCGGATTGACCGCATTAGTAAAACGCAACTCATATTTTTTTTTTACTTAAAAAATTGATTCGACATAAACGATCGGATTTCCCACATATCGAACATAGATATGTTCGATATGTGGGAAATCGCGATTGTTGAGCCAAAATAAAAATATAAACCCCCTCACCCTCCTTAATCCCCCCCCCCCCGACTTACCACAACTCCCTGGTGATGGAGCGAGGAGTGAGGACGCCATTTCTGCAATCCTTGGCGAGAAGCATGTGACGTCGGCGGCACGTCGAGTGACGCCGGCGTCACGTGATTCCCGGCTCGTTCGCGCCGGACGGCTCGTTCGGCCCAAAAAGAACTTTTGGCCAGCTTGGGGGGGTCAGGAGGCCCCCCCAAGCTGGCCAAAAGTTCTTTTTGGGCCGAACGAGCCGTCCGGCACGAACGAGCCGGGAATCACGTGGCGCCGCGTCACTCAGACGCGGCGTCACGTGATTCCCGGCAAGTTCGCGCCGGACGGCTCGTTCGGCCCAAAAAGAACTTTTGGCCAGCTTGGGGGAGTCAGGAGGCCCCCCCAAGCTGGCCAAAAGTTCTTTCTGGGCCGAACGAGCCGTCCGGCGCAAACGAGCCGGGAATCACGTGACGCCGCGTCACTCGACGTGCCACCGACGTCACATGCTTCTCGCCAAGGATTGCAGAAATGACGTCCTCACTCCTCGCTCGATCACCAGGGAGTTGTGGTAAGTCTGGGGGGGGGATTAAGGAGGGTGAGGGGGTTTAAATTTTTTTTTGCACATATGTACATATACCCAACTCATTGGATTTTTTTTATGTCCATATTGGCCGCAAGTGGGACCCCCTTTCGGACATAAAAAATATGAACATAAAATTTTGCTCTGCACATCCCTAGTAAACATGCCTGAAAGAGAAGAGAGAATGAAAAGTGATTTAAAAAAGCTTGAAGAGTGGTTGAAGACTTGGCAGCTGGGATTCAATGCCAAGAAGTGAAGAGTCATGCAACTGGGATGCAGTAATTCAAAAGAGCTGTATGTGATGGGGTGAAAGGCAATATCTAAAGCAGGAAGAATGCTGGGCTGCATAGAGAGAGGAATAACTAGTAAGAAAAAGGAGGTGATAATACCCTTGTACAGGTCATTGATGAGGCCTCACCTGGAGTATTGTGTTCAGTTCTTGAACCCATATCTCAAAAAGTATAGGATCAGGATGGAGGAAGTCCAGAGAAGGGCAACTAAAATGGTGTGGAGACTATATCAAAAAACCTATGAGGAGAAGCGGAAGGATTTGAACATGTATAACCTGAAAGACAGAAGGTGCAGGGGAGATATGATGGAAATCTTCAAATACCTAAAAGGTTTTAATGATGCACAAAATTTAAATCTATTCATTTAGAAAGAAAACAATTGAACTAGGGGTTATGAAAGGAAATTCCAGAGGAGATGAGTCAGAACGACCGTTAGGAAATATTTTTTCATGGAGAGGTTGGTGGTTGTCCTTCTGGAGGAGATGGTGAAGACAAAAACAGTTAAAAAATTCAAAGGGGCATGAGATAAACACTGTGGATCTGTAAAGGCCAGAGAACAGAAATGAGAAAAGCGTGCAGGGGGTAATTTGCTGGTGCGGCAGTTACTACCCTTAGCAGAAGACATGGAGATTACTACCCTTAACCAATATGCCTTTATGCTTTTAATACAACTGCAATAAACAAAAAATTCTGCTACTTATAGCTCTTATACTACTATATTATATATAGAAAAGGTGTGGATGACCATCATAAGTGTCTAGTCACTGGCTCTTAATGATGCCTTAAATGACACTGAGACCTGGTGTATATATAGTGCAGTAAGCTGAAGGCACAATATCCAGTTTAATCATAGGTCTTTCCTCACCACAGTCTTTTATAGGCTCAAGATCACATAACTATGATGAACATGAGATAGTGCACTAAACATTAATTTAGAGTGCACTTATCTAAGTCCTGAAGGTGATCCTCCAATGCTGCAGGGTTTCGGAATATGACACTCCTTCTTCAGGGAGCTTCAGGATGTCTTGATTATAAAACTTGAGCTTTCATAAGCCTGTATAATATTAGGGAAAATCAGAGCCTGTATGTGCTTCCAAGAGGTTAGCAATGAGATGTTGGCTACATTGGAGTAGTGTCATTCTCCGAAACCCTGCAGCGTTGGAGGATCACCTTCAGGACTTAGATAAGTGCACTCTAAATTAATGTTTAGTGCACTATCTCATGCTCATCATAGTTATGTGATCTTGAGCCTATAAAAGACTGTGGTGAGGAAAGACCTATGATTAAACTGGATATTGTGCCTTCAGCTTACTGCACTATATATACCAGGTCTCAGTGTCATTTAAGGCATCATTAAGAGCCAGTGACTAGACACTTATGATGGTCATCCACACTTTTTCTATATATAATATAGTAGTATAAGAGCTATAAGTAGCAGAATTTTTTGTTTATTGATTGTTTCAAAGTTTCTGCTCTACACAGGGGTTGATACACTCTTGTTTAATACAACTGCAACATTGTTCCCTGATTAGATGGCAATGGGGAAAATCAGAATTAGATTCAGATGACAATTGAGGGCCCTGACTTCCACTGTCTGGGATACTGATATAAGGGAAAAAGCACAGGACTGCTTCTTCGGCCAAGTCCATAAGCAAAGCATTTCAAGCTGCAATGTCTGAATTTTCAAGAAAGCTCATCACTCAATTCAAAATGTTGCTAGCTGCTATTTTTATGTGTTATCATATGGCTTGGGGATAAATGCATGAAGTGGCAGTAATTACCCTTAAGAGAAAGATGGGATTATCCTGTACAGATTGGCATTTACTACCTTAAGAAATGTTGGGCATACTGGATGGACCATTCTGTCCTTTTCTGCCATCATTTCTATGTTTCTGTATTTCTATGTTGTGGGGTTTTTGTCTATTTTTTATTTTCAGTTCAATCTTTCCAAAGTAAGGGTTTGGATCTACTGCCCAGTTCTTTAACTTGGGACATCTTTGCAGCTCTGGCTCCAAATAAGTATATAAAAGGCAAAATCATGAATGTTTGGTGGGAGCTTGGTTGAGCAGCACCTCCTCGGGACAGAGCATAGCCACAAGTCTGACTTTGTACCAATTTTCAAAAAGAAACTTTTCTCTTAGAAAATTGCCTTAAAAAGTAATAACACAAATTTGTCCCTTCTTTTTGTATAGATGTTTTTTTCTAGATAAAGTCAAGCACATTCTTTGAAAATTCAAAATTGTGCAAATACCTGCAAGCCTCATTTCTAATTCCACCTGTTGGAATGCCTTTTCTCATTATGGGTAACATTGCATGCATAGTAGCACTATGTACATAATTTTCCCTATAATTAAAAAAAATAAAGTAAAAAAAGGAAACCATACCTAGTATTGGATTTTATTCATGGTCTCAGTGAAAGAGGATGTGGTTTATGGATGATGTATTTTGGATATGGTCAGGGTTTCATATACAATGATTAGAGTTTATTACATGGATTAACACATTAGACTCTAAACTGTAGTTCACTGTCCAGTTCATCAAAAAACTATTCAGTTTTTGGATATTAGGCTATACATGAGCCAAGGTACTAAAACTACATCAATTTACAGGAAATGTACATTACTTCATCCTCGGTTTGTAAAGAAGAACATTCCCATCGATCAATTTCTGCGATTATGTCCAATATACACCTCCAAGGAAGAATATAAAAATCATGCAGGATATTTGATTCAGAGGTTTACAAATTAGGTTCCTGCATCAGTGTAATTATAAGAGAGCATTGTATACAAATTAGCAAAACCTATTAGTCAAAAACTAGTGTAATTCTTTTTTTGACTGAAATTATTAAAATATTTGACAGACTTCAATAAAGGACAGGAAGATTAAATTTCCCATAGAAAAGGAAGCTCAAGGACAAGAGGTCATGATCTCAATTTGCATGGCAGAAAGTTCAAAGGAAAAATTATAAAATACTTCTTTACTGTGAGGGTGGTTGGTGCCTGGAACAACTTACTGGCAAGGACAGTAGAAACTAAAACAGAGACAGAATTCAAGCATAGCTGAGGAAGATACTGTAGGAATACGATTAAGAGATTGCAGCAAATGCAAATGACCCTCACTTCAGTTCATTGAGAGCAAAGGCAAGGGAAGGAAATGCTAAGGAGAAAATAAAATGCAGAGAAAAGAACCACCTAATGATTCCGTCATGGAATACTTGAGCGGGGACCAACAAATAGCAACTCTCTAGAAGCCAAGTGAGTCAATTCTGGCAGGTTGGTGGTAGCCAGGTACCATCCAGCAAGGCCACAGAAACTTAAGTGGCCATATGATAGGGCAACAGCCTTGTAAGTTTTGGAAGATATTGAGATTATTACAAAGCTTTTTGGTAAGACATGAGAGTTGAAAGAGCCTGGGTGTTGAATTAAATACAAAAACTTGTATGCTCTTCTCCCCGGGATGGTAAAAAACCCAAAAGGAAGACAAAAAAATACTGACTTGGATAAGGGGTTATATCCTTTAAATAGTCAAGATTCTGTCACTGATAGCTGGATTTTATCCTTAGCAGTGCAGACAAGAAAAACTGGGCAAATAACCATTTTCCCCATAGGCTCAGAATGAGAGAAAAGCCTTAGTAAATCAAACCCTGTGACACCTATCTCTAGCTCACCTTGTAGAACTGAAATGATAAACACTCAGACTAAACTACTTTACAGCAAAGTTGGGCAGAATCCCAGACCCTAAAGTTATGTCAGACTGACAGATGGTTATGGAGATAACAATTATATTAAAATGACTACTACTTATCATAAATCAGTAGTTTTCAACCTGGCTCTAAAGTTCTTGAACATATCTGGATTTCAGAGCAGCATGCAAACAGAAAAATTAATTGTTTCCTAATCACAGAGCATAAAGATATGTTATGTATATTCAATAGAGATATTCAGAAAATCAGACTTGGGGGGGTCTTTTATGATAAGATTGAGAATCAGCGTGGTATAAGGTGGTTGCGCATGACATACTGTATGTCTTCAAAGTAATGATAAACTGAGTTCTGAATTTATGAAGTTAGGTTCATTTTGCAGAGAAAATTTAAAATACTTTCTTCTTGACATTGGCTTTCTAAATCACAAATCATATTTGTCCTCAATTTACTGCTATTTGACTAGAAGGCATTCTTTTGGAAAATTGCAGTGTGTGAAATATAATTTCATATATTTCTTTTCTGCAATATATTTTCCAAACCCCTTAAAAGTAGCAGGAAACCACTTGATACTTCTGCCATAAAGTCTGGCATTACAGCAATGTACAGTATATTTTATTTACTAAAATGTAATAGATTTAAAGTGCCAAAATGCTCTTGAAAGCTAGGTTACATCCTGTTAAAATATGACATACAAAAATGCATACTAATTTTCTATTAGTTATTAGTTACATGTATGAAAGAAACTAGATAAGTATATTCTTAGCGGATGACCCCAGCTTAAGTTCATACTTGACTATTGCTCTTTTGTGCCTCTTTTCAGACACCATCTATTTTAACCTTATCAGTATAGTCCTCTTTTCACACCCCTCACTTTAATCCCATCTCTCTCCATTCTTGCTTATATCCTCTTTTCTCAGAGGATGAGAAGGCTGAGAAGTCCTCACAGCTGGATGATTTCATCTCACAGAGTACGGATATGGAAGATTACGTCAATGCACCGGAAGCTTTTGGCACGCTCTTGAACTTTCCAATGATACCAATGAACCAACACTTTCAGCCCTTTGATGCAGCACAAGTTGGATCATCTCTCTAATGCCTCCCCAAAAATTGATGATGCCAGTATTACATGGGAAGGAGGAGGAATGGGACACCTGAGGGAGATTGGTGACTGGTATCTGGGTCCTTGGAGACAGTTGTGATTGCAGAGATCACTGCAAGGAAGGATCATAACTAGAATGGAGAGAGATGTGATTAAAGTGAGGGGTAAGAGAAAAGAGGAATTTTCTGATAAGGTTAGATAGATGGTGTCTGAAAAGAGGCACAAAAGAGCAATAGTCAAGCATGAAATTAAGCTGGAGTCAAACTCTAAGAATATACTTATCTAGTTTCTTTCATACATGTAAATAATAACCAATAGAAAATTGATACCAATGAAAAGCAGGCCAAGCAGCTACAGTTTTACAATACAGTAAAGTTGCTGAACCAAGAACAAAGCAGAGTAGGAGAAGCAGGCAGGCCAGTAATAAGTCTCCAGGATCCCAAGGCTTTCATAGTGGGAGAGGGGAGCAGAAGGTTTTCTTTTCTTTTCCTTTTATTATTTTTGTTTTGAGGCCAAAACACTTCAGTATATCCAAGAGAGAGGCAGGGCAGGAGTAGCAGGTAGGGCAGCAGTGAAAGAGTGGCAACTATCACAACATGCCATTAAGGGTAAAATACATGGACATTGTTTCACATTGGCTGTCCTCAGTCCTCCTGCCACTTTCCAGGAAATTCAGGGAAACTCGGTAGAAAGAAGGTGTTTTGTTTTGTTTTTTTTTTTAATGAAAATCAACTTTCCTCTAACTCTGGTACTGGCTATGAATGATGTTGAATCACACCATCCCCTGCCATTGAGAATACCCATTCTCAGGAAAGGTAACTTTCAAACAGGCATGCATGCTCACACATATATCAGCCTACGCTCAGGTATGTGGTAATTTTAGAACATATGCGGGCATGCCACATATGTGACATAGTGACTTAGTGAGGGCAAAGTGATCGGCGTCATTTTGAATACTGGCAACTGATGGCCTGAGTGCAGGAGGTCACTCCCGGACCCCCACTGGACTTTTGGCAAGTCTTGTGGGGGTCAGGAGGGTCCCCCAAGACTTGCCAAAAGTCCCTGGTGGTCCAGTGGGGGTCCAGGAGCAATCTCCTGCACTTGGGCCATTGGCTGCCAGTAATCAAAATGGCACTGATAGCCTTTGACCTACTATGTCACAGGGGCTACCAGTGCCATTGGTCAGCCTCTGTCACATGGTAGGAGCACAAGATGGTACCGATGGCTATGTGACAGGGGTTGACCAATGGCACTGGTAGCCCCTGAGACATAGTAGGTCAAAGGCTTTCAGTGCCATTTTGAAACTGGCAGCTGAGGGTTTGAGTGCAGGGGATGGCCCCCTGCTGGACCACCAGGGAGTTTTGGTAAGTATTGGGGGGGTCAGGAGGGTGGGGGGTTGTCGTTAGTTTAATTTTAGTGGGGAAATGAATAGGAATTGAAGTACAAATGTATTGGGGGCCCCTTGCTGAATGCAATGTATCTGCCCCCCCCCCCCAAATACAAATCCTGAATGCAACATATGGCATCCCTCTGCCCATCCCTAATATTTGGTGTAATGAAAGGATATTGGGCTCACACTTGAGACAGAGACAGAGTCAGAGACAGACTAGCCAAAATGGCCTCACACTAGATAGCTATTTATATCTCTATGGGAGGCCCACCTAGTAACTCGAGGTGAGGTTTAGGTATTAGTGTAGGGGTTAGGGGCCACTTTGACATTCAAAGTGAGATGTATGAACAGAAAAGTGCTCTCTTGTGAAGATTTGATGACCTTTGGAGTGAGGAAACTCACCCAAAGATGAGATTTGAGCAATGTTCTCTCACCTAGCTTGATGTTACCCAGGTAGAGAGTCCATCAAGCTAGGTTGAGAGAACATTGCACAAATCTCATCTTTGGGTGAGTTTCCTCACTCTGAAGGTCATCAAATCTTCACAAGAGAGCACTGTTCTGTTCATATGTCTCACTTTGAATGTCAAAGTGGCCCCTAACCCCTACACTATTACCTAAACCTCACCTCACGTTACTAGGTGGGCCTCCCATAGAGATATAAATACCTATCTAGTGTGAGGGCATTATGGCTAGGTGTGTTCTCTCTCTCTCTCTCCCTCTCTTTCTCTCTCTCTCTCCCCCTCTCCCCCTCTCCCCCCTCTCTCCCTCTCTCCCTCTCCCTCTCCCTCTCCCTCTCTCCCTCTCTCTCCCCTAAACATTGTACCCCCAGTGATTGTATGTAGGAAATAGAACAATTCTGGCACTTATCGCAAAATGTGAAAAAGTTATCGCAATTTGCACAAAGATAGCACATCACATAGGTATTAGCGCAAATTGCAATAAACTGGCTGTTACTATAAAAACACACCCCTTTTCTTATCATATGCAATATTTAGTGCATTTTGATAAATCCAGGCCTTGGTTTGATAGTGTTCACTCCTCCCAGTTTACCCCAACCCTTAAAACCCCATAGATCTCCCTAGTTTTCTTTAAATATTAACTTACATGGCATCCATAGCAGAAATCAAGTTATATGGCAGGGGACATTGGCATGCATCAGGTTGGATCAGTATTTACATATACATTTTAAGTTCACACCCTGAAACACCAATGCCCCACCCAGTCAACACCCATGACCTGTTCCTTTTTGAAAATTTTCCAGATCTGTGTGCTGCAGGAGAAACGCATGTATATTGAAGGCTTTTAAAATCTGTTCTGTGCATGAGCCTGACTTCTTCATGCATCACCTAATTAATGTATTTGGCTGGATTTTAGAATTCACCTCTAAGCAGGCAGGTTGGTGGATAAGAATTGAAATGCTGGGCCACATTGGCAAGGTCTGCCCAGACCATAACCTAGATGTCAGTGCGAGATAGTGTATAACTAAAATTTGTGCAGGGGACTCCTGTTCTGAGGGTGGATACTGATCTCTGTTGCCAACCACTGTAACTTTAGACTGTATCAGTAGAGCCCATTCTTTCAATGTCACACTGGGGTGATAAATACAGTTGAGGAAGGAAGTGAATTTGAATTTATTAAAATTTGCTGTCCACACTCATCACAATGGGTTCAAGGCAGAGTACATATTCAAACATATATAATATCAATACTCTAAACACTCCACATCAGAATATACAATATCAGCAAATAATATAAACAAAGCCTACATCTTCCCTTATCTGCTAGCTTATTCATATCTATAAAGTAAGAAAGAACATTGCCGGTAACTAGCCCTTGCCTCCCAAATTCAAGCCTAGACAGATGCTTTTTTTGGTTGAACACTAATTTAAGCAAATACGTTTTAAAGCCTTAAGAGTTATAAATTTCAATTGCCCAGATTTACTCTGGTAATAGTTTCTAGAGTATCAGCTCCGCAACTGAGAAAGCTCCGTCTCTTGTAATGTCAAGATGTGTCAGCCAATCTTAATGGCAGGAAGGCTTGTAAACCTGCAAAACTGTATTGACTCAGCAGTATGCATCCCCATGGATTATTTTATGTATCAGAGAGGATATTGAATTCTATTTTTAAAAGATAACTAGTGTAGTGAAACCACTACAGGTGATACATGTTTCCACATTTGTGTGCCAGTGAGAACACACCTTTCGGAACCAACTGTAATAGATGCAGCACATTTGCTGAGAGCCCAGAGTACAGGGCATTGCAATAATCCAATCTGTTCAATATTAAGGACTGTAAAACAGTGCAGACATTTTGTGGATCTAAAAGCAGCTGGAATCTTCTAATCATACATACAGGGTCATTTATCAAATCATGTTATGGTGTTTTGGCATGCAAAAAATGCCTTAACGCATATGAAAAGTACCATAATGCATGCTGCAATGAAAAATTTTAAAAGGAGAAGGGATTGGGGAGGAGTCAGCAGCTGGAATTCTGTAAAAGAGGGCTGGCTTCATGAAGCCATAGTGCATGATATCGCACAGATTTAACGCTGAAAATAACTACACCTTTTTCAATTGCGTTAAGCTGTACAATTTCCCCATAACACAATTTGCAACTTTTTTGCAAATTCCATTATGGACATTTTTAGGCTGGGGAAGGGCCTGAGATGTGGGAGAAGGGCCTGAGATGAGGAGAAACAAGAGAGAGATAGCGTGAGAGAGTGAGCCTCTGGGGGTGGCACCATAGTAAGCCACTATTTATGCTACTATAGGAGGCCCACCTAGTAAGTCAAGGTGAGGTTTATGTAGTAGTGTAGGGCTTAGGGGCCACTTTTACATGCAGAGTGAGACGTACGAATAGAACAGTGTAATCTTGTGAAGATTTGGTGTCCTTCTGAGTGAGGAAACTCACACAACGATGAGATTTGTACAATGTTCTCTCAACCTAGTGTGATGTTATCCAGGTAGAGAGTCCATCTACTAGGTTGAGAGAACATTGTACAAATCTCATCGTTGTGTGAGTTTCCTCACTCCGAAGGACCTCTGTTTTCATTCATTCACTCAGTCAATTATGTGTCATAAAGTTCATTCAATGATTTTCTACTTTAAGACTGCTTTTGAGTACACCTGACTGATTTGGATATAGAATAACAGTTTAGCAGTTCATCCTCTGCAGTCTCCCAACAGATTCTGTTTTGGATTCTCAAGTGTTACTAACAGTAAAAAAGTTACTATATTCTTCCTTGCATGATGCTACTGAAGAACTATTTTCAGGAAGTATCTGAGTCTGTGTACTTATGTGTCAGTTTCAGCTATGCTAACTCCTTGTTGCACCTAAGTACAGCTTTGAGATAATTTTCCCCTGGTCCTGGTTACTTTACAAAGTAAAGTAGTGTTCTTCATCTCACCTAACAGTAGGCTGCTTCTAGGAGTGGGGCTGATCCTAATCAATAGAGGCCAGATAGTCTTGTGAATAGCATGGGCAAGTGCCAGTCTTTTTTCAGGTTATTTGCTGTCCAGAATGGCTCCCAAGCTAAATATATGGTAATACCTTAAATCTCTGAAATATAGCCAAAATGTTTTGTATATTTGCATTATTGGTGTGTCTTTGAGGGGTTACCTAGACACAGATATTTCTAGCCCACAGGATGTATCTCAGATTTGTAGTAGGGAAGCACTATTTTCAGTATTGCATCTGCCAAACATCTGCATCATGTATATTCATAAATGTCTTTCAGCAGTTGCAGCATATCAATGAAAATTAAGAGATGAATTTTCAAAACATGCATGTGTTAAAAATAGCATCTGTGCATGTAAAATGGCTTATACACAAGTGCATAGAATTTTAAAAACCATAACATATATGCGTACATCAGGGACTGCGAGTAAATTTTGCATGTGTAATAAAGGGCAGGCCAGGGATGTGCCAGGGAAGGGCCAACATTTATGTGCATAAGTTGCTATTTTGCAACATGCCAAAGTGACATGCATAAGTCTTTAACTTGCATATATTTACTCCTTCTCAATATCTGGGATAAGTTATTGCAAGCATCTTAAAAGTAAAACAAATGACTGGGTGGGGGTTCTGCATGAATAAGGGGGTCTTCAAGCTGAAGAACCAGGAGGGTCTTCACAAGCTGCAGATGGTTTGGGCCAACTGGTAGGCTAATTGGCAAAACTAGTTATTTCATTGCTGTACATATGTTATAAAATCCCCTGACTTGTAGATGTAAAGTTGACTTATGGGGGATAAATATGTCTAAATAATGCAAGTAAAATCTATTAACATATCCCTTTAAAATTCAAAGTACTAATAGCGGGTTTATCATTTGCATACACTCATCCAGCTAAATTCCAGCTTATCTGACTAGGAAGGTCCTTTGTTGCAATTTAGTTGGAGAAATTTGAACTTATCCAGATAAATAGTGCTTTTTTTTTTTTTTTACATACCCAGCTAAGTCCAAAAAGTGCTAATTAGATGGACAAGTAATGCTTTTCAGACTACTTGTCTGATACTACTTAGCTGCATAAATTGGAACTTAAAGGGATAAATGCTGCTACTTTTCCAGATAAGTCCAAACTTGTGTGGCTCGCAGTTTTTATATATGCAAGCATGTATGTGGGCATAGGTACTCATATTTTATAACCTGCGCATATCATTTGCACACAGATTATAATATACAGTAGTAAAGTGAAGTCATAAGCCCATAGTGACTGGACATTGCTCTATACCAGGAGGCATGAGCTGGTACAAATACATTGTCTGCAAAGATACCATGATAGATACCTAGCCCATTTAGATATTGAACAGTGTTTCAGACAAGACTGAGCCTTGAGGAACCACAGTAGCTATCTCCTGCCAAGCAAAAACATCAGATCCCAGTCTAACCTTCTGTGTACTATCAGAAAGATAAAAAGAAAACCATTGATGTACCATACCATCTCTCACAAATGAGTTAATGAGAGAGTGTGGTTTAGAATGTTGAAAGCAAATGATATTTCTAGTAAAACTAATATATAACTAGTACCATCTTTAAAACCACATTTGACACTGTCAAGAGTGGAGAGTAATAACACTTCTGTTCTCAGAAACAGCACTGCTTCAACAGCAAGAGGTAATAGGGAATTGGGGTCAGACAACAACCAACAAGCACCATGACTTTGACAGTCTGGAAAACTGATAAGTATGGGGGGTGACCTGTATGGTGCAGCAGATGCTACTATAAGCTTGTTGGGCAGACTAGATGGAACATTTGGTCCTTTTCTCCTTCACTTCAATGTTTCTATAGTAGTTGTCAAGCAAAGAGTGTTCTTCCAAACAGTCATTTAACTGGTTTAATTCCACCGCCTCAATTACTTTTGACACAAATGGAAGAGATGAGACTGAGCGACAGTTGGTGACAGTGGATTTCTTTAGAATAGAATGAATGGAAGCCCATTTCAAGGCATTTGAAACATACCTTCAATAAGTGATAAGTTAAAATTTGGGTCACAGAATGTATAATATCTTCACATAAAAATTTAAGAGGAGTAGCACAAAGTTCAAAGGACAAAAGCAATTATTCATCTTCTGAATTATATTTAAGATTTCAGTCTTAGAAGTCACTTCAAATTTCATCCATTTGAGTCTGCATCCTGTTTATTATGCAAAGACAACACCACATTATAATTAAGTTGTGCAGAAATATTAGAAATTTTGTTCAAAATATAAGCAGCAGCTGGAGATGACCACAAGAGAAGAGGACAATTTCCACCCACTACAGCTGAGCTTCCTTCTTCCACCAAGATGCTGCTAACTAAGTCATTGGGTGGCATCAGAAATTGCCTTTAAAACTCGGGCACGGCAGCAGTGAGCTGCCAGCGTGCATCATTTAAGCTGCACTCCAAAGGGGCATAACCCTAAGGAGGAATTTGTGTCATAATTGGGAAGCTCCTGTTAACTTTAAGTCTCCTCATTTTCTTCAATTTCCTTGTGGCAGTTATATGGGGAATAAGAGAAAGGGATTTGTGAGGCCTTCCCCATCTGGCCCCTCTGTTCCTTCTTCTATGACTCAATCTGCTATTTCTAGTTAGATGTTGTCCAGGAATTTACAACTTCTTCCAGAAGGTCAGCTTGGCACATTGAGTACCACTGTTAGTGGAGATTCTCTCTCCCTCAGTTTGGATGTTAGGATACCTCCAAGGCCTCAAGACATACCCCAGGATGGGAATGAAAGTTTAATACCCGGTAATGAGATGAGGTCAACTCAAGCTGGCCAAGTTAATTTTGGTGGTATTGTTACTTCAACTCTAGTGGCTGAAAATACAACAACTGCTTTGTCTAGTTTCAATTAACAAAGCCAGTTGTAATCACCATGGACAATTTGTGGTCTGCTATCATGTGTAAGGGCAGTTTCTTTATCTGAGAAAATTGACTCTGTACTCCCAAAATAAGACTTTCAAAAACATCTGCATCTCATGAACAGCAACTAAAGATACAAGAGGAAAAGATCATTGGTCAGTATTTAATATGAACACTCGCAACTATGTCAGTCATCACTGATTATTTATTTATTTATTTATTTATTTATTTATAACTTTTATATACCGGCATTTGTAAAAAAAAAACATCATGTCGGTTTACAGACAACTGAGAAAGGAAATTACAATGATAGATCGAGGAAGGATAGAAAGTTAAAAGGGGACAACTTTACTGTAGAGCCAACGGGCGCCACAGTTATTAAATGAGATTACATATGGTTAACCAAGTTGGACATAATTAATTATATACAAGAGACAACAAAAGTGGGGGGTAGCGCGGGGGTGGGGATGAAGCGCATAGGGGAGGCGGGGTGGGGTAGGAACTGTACAAGGGGGCAGGGGGTGGCGAGGGAAGGGAAATTAGGAATGGTGTTGTCACCATTTTGAAAATTTGTATAATTAATCACTATCCCCGTTCTTCTCTCCCTAGCCTCAAGATCCCTATTTATATATTTATTTGTTTTAAATATTTATAGCCCACTTATAGTGGACCAGCCGTACTAAGCGGATTACAACACATCAATTACATAATTCAAAATTCAAAATATCCAATCTTAAAATACATTCAAATTAGGAAAATAAAAAACATTAATAATCAGAGCATATTACCCTTAAAACAAAAGATTAAATCTACCCAAAGGCTACCAGGAATAAAAATGCTTTCAGCTGCTTACAAAATAATGTTATGTCATCAATTATCCTCAAGGTACAGGATAAGAAATTCCAGATCGTGGGCCCTATTATAGAAAATGTCTGACTTCTTTAAGTGGGTCTCCGAATTGATGGAATTACTAAACAATCCTTATTTTGAGAGCATAAATTCCTAACAGTATAGGGTTCCAAAAACTAGGACCAATAAGTTGGACCACCTAATTTTACTTTTTTAAAAATTTAATATTTTAAAGTGAATTCGCTGTTGGAGTGGTAACCAATGTAGCTCCTGTAGCATGGAAATTTCATGGTCCCATGGTAAACTTCTCAGTACTCACTGAGCAGTCAAGTTTTGCAAGATTCTTAGAGCACGTAAACTTGAAGAAGGGAGCCTTAGATAAAATGCAGTACAATAATCTATCATGGATAATATGAATGGTTGAACTAGAATATGAAAATCCTTTCGATCAAAGATATATTTCACCTGAAGAAGGGTTCACTACTTTAAAAAAACCCAGATTTAAGAACAGATTTCAATTGAAAAGAAAAGTTAAATGTGAATTGAAAAGAAATCCTAGATTCTATGTTGTAGATTTTTCTGGAATCTTTATTCCATTAAACAAAATTGGAAATAAATCAAGGTCTGTAGGAGCTTGGATCCTATGTTTTTAATAGATTCAGGGTCTACTTGTTTTCCTCCATCTAAATGTCAACAACAGAGGGACAGCAACTTTTAAACAGGTGCACAGGCACACATCTTTGCTGGCTCACGTCCAGAGACACGTCCATTTTATAACATATGTTCGTATATGCGCGCATGTTATAAAATAGCCTAGACATGCATACATCTGCTCACAATTTTAAATGGACATGCACATATGCATGCAAATGCTTCTTCTACCGCACAAGTGGGGGAATTTTATAAGGGACGCACTGATGCCATTTGCCATTTTCCCAGTTCATTCTCAGTTCGTCCAGTTAAGGGATAGGACTTCCAAACCTCCCTAATTTAATAGCCACCCTTCTCCACTTATTAGCCCCAATCCATAAAAACCCTGTTGACTAGCCTAGATTTTTTTCTTTAATATTTACACACCATCCATAGCAGAAGTAAATTTACACAGCATGCCCAGCCAAGAAATATGCATGTATTTACAAGCTCATTTCTTGGTTGGGCCCCAATACTCCCATGCCCTGCCCAGACTACGCCCATGCTCCGCCCTTTTTTTGAAACTTTTCACTTGTGCATGCAGCAAGAGATAAGTGCATCCATGGACATCTTATAAAAACCACTCGGTGCGTGCTGGCCCAACTTGTGCACTAACTCTCGATTGTGGTATGCTTAGGGCTTTTAAAATTCGCCTTTAGACATTTTGAGATGTGTGCAGTCAAACTGGGCAGTGTTACTATAACATAAAGCTGTAAATCATCTGCATATACTCTGAACTCTGATAAATCTATTTGATCTTCCTCTCCCCATCCTGAGATTCCTTTTTCCTCATTCTCGCCCAACCCTAAGATCCCCATGTAATCCCACCGTTTTCATCACAAAGATACCTGAGATCCCTTTCCCCACCCAAAAATGCAAAACTAATATCACCATAGAAGAAACCTGATTTACATCTATAATAAAAACATGCAAAAGATGCACATTTAAATAAAATGTGACAAAGAATTGCCACATAATTTCTAAAACTTTGCTGCAGAATTTCTGAATTATTGCTGGAAATTTACTCCTGAGCTTCCATAGGAAACTGGGTGCTGCATTCTAGCCAAACTCTTAAATAAGTCTTAACTGGCAGACACTAAAACAAAATTTACAACCCTAGTATTCCCAACTTAATTAAAATGGTCACATTGTCTCTTTATATTTCAAATACAGTTTTAACAGAGACCACTCTTAATCAATTATTAATGGCAGGGTTTTGAACCTTATTACTGAATTTGAACTACAGGTGATGCAAAGTTAGCTTTAAGGCTTATCTTGCACCCCACAGGGAACACTGAATTTATAATATCAAGAGAAAGTGAATGCACGTGTGCATACTAATTTTTTATTTTTCATTGCTAGTTCTATAGACTTAATTCAACCATGCCTTTTCCTCTCACCTTCTCCACTTTTAGCTAAACATTGATTTCACTATAGTTAAAACTTAGATACGTAAACATAAAATCAGCATCACTCTTTATTTTTATTCATTATCTAACCCTTCCCAGAGTGTTGCAGGCCAGAAGGGCTAAAGCTCAAGAGCAGGGATCACTTGCTGTTGCTCAAGGAGCATTCAGGAGCTGTCTTAGGAGGATTCTCTATTTCCCTAGAGAGAAGAAATGAGTTTCAAGATCACTGAGAGACGTGTGATGATGAGGCTATGCTTGTAGAGAGATCTGAGGGGAATGTGAGTAATTCATTCCACTAAAGTGAAGAACTGGGTAGTGATGATGGTATTTTTACTATCGAGTACATAACAGACAGATTTGGAGGAAGAAAGTTGTATTTTTTTGTTTGCTGATACCGCTACGATGTCTGCTATGATAATCTGAGAATCCTCATTAAATCTGTTCCTTTTAATTGTAACCCTTTGTCCAAGGTTCATGTGTACCCTAAGGCCATAAAAGTATTTATTTGCTGAGGGTCTGTTTCCACATTCATTTTACCCTTCTCCGCAGCTCCCAAGGGGTGAATTATTTCTGTGAGGGGTAAAGGTAGTCCTTTGCGGCTCAGGTGAGGGAGTGTTTTTCTCCTGTTTGTAGTTAGTTGCTGATCTCACAGGGTGAGATGCTGGGACAAAATAGGTTGGAGAACTTGCTGGGTATTCAAAATATAATTTACTTATTCTTTTAAAGTTAAATCAATGTCCAATCGATCCAAATGGTCAGATTACAGCTGTGTTGCTTACAGATGTTTCTCTGTAAGCAACACAGCTGTAATCTCATCATTAAGCAAGATAGGCAGAAGCATTAGGTGAGATAGGTGGTGGAAGGGGGCGGGGTGACAGAGTAGCTGGAAAGGGTGAAGGTTATGAAAGGATGGATGAGATGAGAAGTGGCACTGGTGAGGCATGGAGTCGGAGGCATTTTCTGTTTTAGGGTATGCATTTCTTTGAGGAGCTGGGATCATTTGTCATATGCAATTTGAGAGAGAGAAAGAAAGAGATCATGTGTCATCACATGACAACATCGCTGCCTAATGTGGATAGACACCTTTCCACCGGCACTGGATGAAGCTTACCACCTCTTCCCAAAGAGATACATTTCAAGACCCACACACTGATGCAAATGTGCGTGCAATTGCCGACTCATGCACATGGATGCAGCAATTTTAATACATGCATGCATATATGAATGTATACATGTGCATGTTTTAAAATCAGCTATTCATGCATACATGTGCACATGATTTCAAATTGATGTGCACTGATGCAGCTAACATCCTCTCACTGTAAACACTGAGAATGTTCGAGATGCTTTGCATAATTCCTTTGTAAATCTTGGCGGAAAAGAATGTGTATTTAGAAGCTTTCTCAGAGTTTTTAAAAAAGCTTTGGGATTTGCCACTAGTTTTTGCCTGCTTCAGATCATCTCTGTGCTACAGTGGTCTCACTCTCAGTGTGCTAGTATAGAATATTTATTTCATCTAGGATCTTTACCTCTCTAGTATGTCACATCAGGCACAACAGAGAGATAAATTTCCTAGATGAAATAAATGACTGCATTATGGAGTAGTTGGTACAAGAACCAGCAAGACGGGAAACTATTTTAGACCTAGTCTTTAGAGGAACACAGAATTTGGTGTGAGAGGTAACAGTGTTGGAGCCATTTGGCAACAGTGATCACAACATAATCAAATTTGACTTAATAATTGGAGGGAGGCCAGTAAAGAAATCTATAGTAAAGGAATTTAACTTTCAAAAAGATGACTATAAACAAATGAGGAAAATAGAAAATGCTGAAAGGAGCCACTGCAAAGGTTAAGAGTACATTATACATGAATGTTGTTTAAAAATACCATCTTGGAAACCCAAACTAGATGTATTCCATGAATTAGAAAACTTAGAAGGAAAGCTAAATGACTACCAGCATGGTTAAAAATGAGGTGAGAGAGGCTATAATAGCCAAAAGAACATCTTTCAAGAAATGGAAAATGGATCCAAATGAAGAAAACAGGAAACAGGATAAGCACTAGCACGTTAAATGCAAAGCATTTATTTATTCATGTATTTATCTATTTATTTATTTAAAAACTTTTCTATACCGTCATAATAGATAACCATCACAACAGTTTACAAAAAGGCACGATAAAGAAAGTTAAAAGTGGTATAGTTTACAAATTAAACATGTGCCATCATAGTACAGTAACAATTTAGTAAAATAAACTATGTGTTTAAGTTAAGCCTGTTTGTTCGGAAATTATTAGGCGGTTTGAAATTAACATTAATACGCATTTGTAAGTTAAAAATAATATCAACTTCTTGTTTGGTGCGTCCGTATTAATCAACTGTTTTTCTCCTTTTCTTTATCTTTATAAAAAGCTTGCTTAAAGAGCCAGGTTTTCAGATTCATTTTGAATATTTTCATATTTCTCTGTAGCCTTATTTCAAGTGGCATAGTGTTCCATAGCACAGTTCACCAGCCAGTGACAGTGCTCTTTCCCTTACTTGTTTAAGGCGGGCTGAGTTTACCGAGGGGACAGTTAGTAGAGCCTTATTAGCAGATCTCAGGTTTCTTTGTGGGACATGTACACGCAGTGCAGTGTTAAGCCAGTCTGCTTTTTCATCGTGGATTAGTTTGTGAATTATACATAGTGCCTTATATTGTATTCTTTATTCAATTGAAGCGAGTGAAGTTCAGCAAGTGTTCCAGTAATGTGGTCACTCTTTTTTTAGCCAGTCAAAATTCTAGCGATGGAATTTTGCAGTATTTGCAGTGGCCTAATCGTAGATTGCGGTAGTCCTAACAGTAGTGAGTTACAATAGTCTGTGCTTGTGAATATCATTGCCTGTAGAACTGTGCGAAAGTTGTTTAGTGTTAGTAGGGGTTTTAGTCTTCTCAGGGTCATTAGTTTAACGTATCCTTCCTTTATTTTCTGTGATATGTGTTGTTTCATGTTTAGTTCAGGGTCAATTATTACTTCTAGATTGCGTACTTTTATTACTAATTCGATGGTTTGATTATTTTTGTTTGTGAATATCGGTTGTATAGAGTGTATGTTTTTATGCTCAAGGTGTAAGAATTCAGTTTTGTTGATGTTTATTACCAGTTCCATCTGGTTTAGGAGCTGTTTGATTATTTCAAGATACATATTGGCTAATTTCATTGTTTCATCATTGATAATGAAGGCAAAGAGAGAATTAAAAAAGAATCTTGCCGTGGAAGCAAAAACTCTTAATAAAATTTTTTGAAATATATTCAAAGTAAAAGCCTGTGAGGGAGTCAGTTGCACCATTATATGGTCAAAGAGTAAAAGGGGCACTTAGGGATAACAAAGCCATAGCAGAGAGACTAAATAAATTGTTTGCTTCTGGTTTCACTGAGGAAGATGTAAGAGAGATACCGATGCCAGAATTGATATTCAAAGTGATGATTCAGCACAACCGAAACAAATCTCAGTGAACTTGGAATATGTACTAGGGCAAATTGATAAACTAAAGAGTAGCAAATCAGTTGGACCAGATGGCAAACATCTCAGAGTGCTGAAAGAATTTAAAAATGAAATTGTGAACCTGCTATTGGTAATTTGTAAACTATCATTAAAATCATCTATGGTACCTGAAGACTGGAGGGTTGGCAATGTAATACCAATTTTTTTAAAGGGATCAAGAGGTGATCCAAGAAACTACAGACAAGTGAGTCTGACATCTATGCCCGCCCCGAACCTTGGTGGGTGTGAGATATAAATCTGTTTTAAATAAATAAATAAATATAAACTATCATAAAGAACAAAATTGCTGAACATATACATAATTTAATAGAGATGTGATTCACCCGAACCTTTCAGTTTGGCCTTCGTTATTGGCCTGCCACAGGAAATTTCTTTTCCCATGGTTCGGGTGATTCTTTTTCGGCTGTCCCGAACCAAAAAAGAAAATCACCCCAACCCTTCAGATTTAATTAATTACAACACCCCACCCTCCCGACCCCCCAAAAACTTGCCTAAAGTCTCTGGTGGTCCAGCAGGGGTCCCGGGAGCAATCTCCCGCTCTCGGGCTATCAGTTGCCAATAAATAAAATGGTGCTGGTGGCCCTTTGCCCTTGCCATGTGACGGGGCTACCGGTGCCATTGGCTGGCCTCTGTCACATGGTAGGAGCAATGGATGGCCAGTGCCATCTTAAAAAATGGCATGGACCATCCATTGCTCCTACCATGTGACAGGGGCCGACCAATGGCACTGATAACCCCTGTCACATGGTAAGGACAAAGTGCTATCAGTGCGATTTTGATTAGTGGCAGCCAACAGCTTGAGAGGGGGAGATCGCTCCGGGACCCTTCCGAGAACCCCGGGACTCGCGTAAGTCCCGGGGTTCTCGGAAGGGGGCGTGTCGGGGGCGTGTCGGGGGGCGGGCCCAGGCGTCGCGGCGTTTCGGGGGCGTGTCGGCAGCGTTTTGGGGGCGGGTACGGGGGCGTGGCTATGGCCCGGGGCGTGGCCGCGCCCTCCGTACCCGCCCCCAGGTCGCGGCCCGGCGCGCAGGAGTCCCACTCGCGCGCGGGGATTTACGCCTCCCGGAGGGAGGCGTAAATCCCCCGACAAAGGTAGGATGGGGGTTTAGACAGGGCCGGGCGGGTGGGTTAGGTAGGGGAAGGGAGGGGAAGGTGAGGGGAGGGCAAAGGAAAGTTCCCTTCTAGGCCGCTCCGATTTCGGAGCGGCCTAGGAGGGAACGGGGGTAGGCTGCGCGGCTCGGCGCGCGCAGGCTATACGAAATCGATAGCCTTGCGCGCGCCGATCCAGGATTTTAGCCGATACGCGCGACTACGCGCGTATCTACTAAAATCCAGCGTACTTTTGTTTGCGCCTGGAGCGCAAACAAAAGTAGGCTATTCGCGCTCGTCTGAAAATCTACCCCTTAGGGAAGAGTAACCCAAATTATAGCTACACAATGCAAAGTTCCACATTAGGAGTCACCATTCATGAAAAGGATCTAGGCATCATGACTGATAATACATTTAAATCTTCTGCTCAGTGTGCAGCAGCAGTCAAAAAAGCAGAGTGTTAGGACTCGGAAAGGAATGGAGAATAAAACAGAGAATATCATGCCTCTGTATCACTCCATGGTGCGACCTCATCTTGATTTGTGTTCAGTATCTTAAAAAAGATATAGCATGTTGAGCTGGGAGTGGCCCCTTGGCCTCGTGCAGGATTGGTACAGCCTTCTGGTCGGACCCAGAGGGTACCTTCCACCAGGAGGCGGAGCACAGGAGGAGACAGTGGCTAGCTGGAGCTTCACCAATAGCAACCTGGAGTTCCCTCAGGTTGAGCCCTTGGTTACCCAGGCTGCCTGGTCTTAGGTGGGCCTTGCAGGGTCTCCTAGAGAGAAAATTCAAAGGAGTGCCCACCATGAACAAGGATGCACGATCAGTGCTCAGACAAGTAAGTCAAGAGGTCGCAAGAGGCCAGAATAGAGTGTTCGAGTATAAAACGAGAATTAAGGCCAGAGTCTTGGTACAGATGGTCAGCCAGGCAGGGTCGGTAGCAGAGGTCAGGTCAAGCAGGAGGTCGGGTTCCAGATGGCAGACGAGAGTAGTCGGTGTTCCAGGCAGAGGTCAGGTCATGCAGCGATCAAGGAATAGTCGGAGTTTCAGGCAGAGGTCAGTTCAGCAGCAATCAAGGAGTAGTTAAGAATAAACAATGGTCAGTACCGTGACATCAGTCCAAAGAGTACTACCAGGGATGGAGAGATGAAGGAGCAGGAGACACTGGAACAGATACACAGGAGACGCTGGAACTGGAGACACAGGAGACGCTGGAATAGAGAGACTGGAACAGGAGACACAGGATATGCAGGAAGGCAAACTTGCTATCACTAAGTAATCGACCCAATTGCCAAGTCAAGGAAGTGACGTGAAGCAATTCCTTTTATACTAGACTCAATCTGGGTGCACCGCAGAGCTGGGGCTCACCCTTGGCTCTTTAAGAGGGCGGTCAGTCTGCGCGTGCGCTCCTAGGGGCGGGCCGATGCCAAGGAGGACGTCGAGCACCACCGTGAGGCCTGGTTGGAACTGGGAGATGAGGCATTGGGGGATGCCTCCGTGGAACGCCGTGGCCATGAAGAGCTGGCGGCAGAGGTGAGGGAGGCCGACCCAGGACTGGCAGGTGTGGAGGAAGGGTAAGTGGGCCCTGGAGCAGGTCGGGCGCAACATAGCAGACTTTGAAAAGGTACAGAAAAGGGCAACCAAAATGATAAAGGGGATAAAATGATTCCCCTCTGATGAAAGGCTAAAGAGGTTAGGGATATGCAGCAGGGATGGAATTGTCCCATTCGGTATTCATATTCATCGGGACACAAAGCCGTTACATCCATTCTCAGGGGGCCCCGATCCATTCATTAGTTACATGTGTATTTGTTTCCCCCAAAAAAACCCCATCCCAGCCCTTTCAATTTAATTAGCTACAACCCCCACCCTCCTGACCCCTCAAGATTTGTCAAAAGTCCCTGGTGGTCCAGCGGGGGTCCTGGAGCTATATCCTGCACTCGGGCTGTCGGCTGCCGGTATTCAAAATGGCGCTGATAACCTTTGCCCTTACTATGTCACAGGAGCTACCAGTGCCATTGGTCAGCCCCTGTCACATGGGAGGAGCACAAGATGGAGCCGGCCGTCCATTGCTCCTACCATGTGACAGGGGCCAACCAATGGCACTGGTAGCCCCTGTGACATAGTAAGGAGGTCAGGAGTCCCCCTCCCAAGACTTGCCAAAAGTCCCTGGTGGTCCAGCGGGGGTCCTGGAGCGATCTCCTGCACTTGGGCCATCGGCTGCCAGTATTCAAAATGGAGCTGATAACCTTTGCCCTTACTATGTCACAGGGGCTACCGGTGCCATTGGTCGGCCCCTGTCACATGGGAGGAGCACAAGATGGCACTGGGCATCCATTGCTCCTACCATGTGAAAGGGGCCGACCAATGGCACCGGTAGCCCCTGTGACATAGTAAGGAGGTCAGGAGTCTCCCCCCCCCCCCCAAGACTTGCCAAAAGTCCCTGGTGGTCCAGCGGGGTCCTGGAGCGATCTCTTGCACTCAGGCCATCGGCTGCCAGTATTCAAAATGGCACCGATAGCCGTTGCCCTTACTATGTCACAGGGGCTACCAATGCCATTGGTCAGCCCCTGTCACATGGTAGGAGCCCAAGATGGCACTGGCCATCCATTGCTCCTACCATGTGACAGGGGCTGATCAATGGCACCGGTAGCCCCTGTGACATAGTATGGAGGTCAGGAGTCCCCCCCAAGACTTGCCAAAAGTCCCTGGTGGTCCAGCAGGGGTCCTGGAGCGATCTCCTGCACTCGGGCCATCGGCTGCCAGTATTCAAAATGGCACCAATAGCCTTTGCCTTTACTATGTCACAGGGGCTACCGATGCCATTGGTCAGCCCCTGTCACATGGTAGGAGCACAAGATGGCACTGGCTGTCCATTGCTCCTACCATGTGACAGGGGCCAACCAATGGCACCGGTAGCCCCTGTGACATAGTAAGGGCAAAGGCTATCGGTGCCATTTTGAATACCGGCAGCCGACGGCCCAAGTGCAGGAGATCGCTCCAGGACCCCCTGCTGGACCACCAGGGACTTTTGGCAAGTCTTGGGGGGGCTCAGGAGGGTGGGGTTTTATTCGTTAGTGATATGTTGAATTCATGGGGGTTCGCCATACGTTTCTTGACCCCCCACGAATACAACAAATATGGCATATACGTTACAGATTGCCAATACGTTGCAAACGAATGCACACCTCTAAAAGAGGTAAGGACTCCTCAGCTTGGAGAAGAGACAGCTGAGGTAAGATATAATAGAGGTCTATAAAATAATGAGTTAAGTGGAAAGAGTAAATGTTAATTGGTTGTTTAATCTTTCAAAGAATACAAAGATTAGGGGACACACAAAAAGATTACTAGGTAATGCATTTAAAACTAATACAAAAACATATTTTTTTACTCACCAATGAAACTCTGGAATTCGTTGCCAGAGGATGTGGTGAAAACTATTAATGTAGCAGTATTTAAAAAAGGTTTTAATAAGTTCCTAGAAGAAAGGTCCATAAACAATTATTTAGGTGGACTTGGAGAAATCCAATGCTTATCCCTAGCAAAAGCAGCATGGAATCTTTTGACCCCCTTGGGATTCTGCCACATACTTATAGCCTGGATTGGCCACTGTTGGAAACAGGATACTGGCTGGGCTTGATGGACCTTTGGTCTGACCAAGTATGGCCAGTCTTATATTTTTATTTTATTAAGAGAGGCAGTGCACTGCTGATTTTTCTCTGCATTGTGGGAGGCTCAAGGTGACAGTGTGGAGGAAGTCTCTATCTGGAGATCAGTAAAGTGATCAACAGTGCACGCTCAGAGACTGAAGAAAATAATCTTCAAGTATTTCTGCTGCTATTAGTGTTGAACAGTTTTTTAATTTGTGCAGTAACGTCCGGATTTTAAAACACCTATGCGCGTAAATCCCGGGGATTTACACGTGTAGGTGGCCTTACGCACACTGGGCCTATTTTCAAAGGTCCAGCTATGCGCGTGTAAGTCCCAGGGCTTCGGGAAAGGGGTGGGGTGTGGAGGGGCTAGAGGTCCCCGGCACAGCGGCCATTGCTTGCCACCAGGGTGGTGGCGCATGCAAATTGTGCCTGCCCCAAGGCAGGCGCAAAAGGTAGGACAAACATTTTGTGGGATTTAGGATAGGGCTAGGGAGTGGGAAGGTTAAGGGAAGTGGTAGGAAGGTTAAATTGGAGTGGTCTGGGAGGGAACTGGGGAAAGCCGTGGGTGTTGGCGCCCGCAAGTTGTACAAATGTGCAACCCCCTTTGCGTGTGCCGACCCCCAATTTTATAACATGGGCGCACCGGCGCATGCCTGTTATAAAATCAGGCGTCCATGTGTGCGCGCTCGGTAGCATGTGCCATCAGCACCTGTTCTTCTTTCTGTTATTTTGAAGCATGAGGAAAAGGTGGAAGAACCATCCAAGGCAGACAGGTCCTAGTTTTCTTACATCGAACTGGCAACAACAGTGGGACCATAACTTTTAAACAGGCGCACGGGTGCACATGTGGGCTTGTTTGCCTGCTTGCATCCAGAGATGTGGTCGTTTTATAACACAGGCGCTTATTTGCGTGTGTGTTATAAAATAGTCTGGATCCATGTACATGTGAGCACAATTCTAAATGGATGTGCATATGTGCGTGAAAATGATACTTCTACTGCATAAGGACAGTTTTGAATATAGAAACTGAAGGACGCTGAAGCAATGGTTATAAGGAGGGTTTGAATTTCAAAAGATGATATGATCCTGATGCAGCATATTGAAACATGTACATGTCGACTGATCATAGAATCCTGTCTACTCTGTGAAGAAAGAGAGTTGAATTAGATGTTTGGGGAAAGTATTATACTGTTGGGATACCAGCAATTTTTTTGAATCATTGTAGAGATAAGTATTTCATGACTGAGCGATAAAAGGAATCATCCATTCCAAGATAGGAACTAAAATTTGAAGTTCATTATAGAAGAGATCTTGATAACAACCAAGAATTCCCCACTTTAAAGATATGATTGATTGTATTTTAAGAACTTTGCACTTTAAGAGACTTTTTTGCACTTTATGATTGAGAAAGAGATTTGCCCTTGTCAAGGAAGGACTATTTGTGTCTTTTATTTAGCTCTCAGGAATCATGTTTTCTATTAATGTTTTAAAATTGCACAATATGTGAGTGTTTAGAATTGTTAAAAAGATTGAATTTCAAAATTTGTTGTGCAATAAAATTGTTCTAAATTGTTAAAAGTATGCATATTCTTTTATAGTAAAGGATATATAGTTATGAAAAGCTAGTGAGGATTATATTAGTGTATTTCTTTTGAATTACACTATTATTATTGCAAAAGTTACGCCTGCCCAAGGCAGGCGTAACTTGCGCACGCCAGGCCGGATGCCGGTGCGCCATGTTCCGGTCCAGGGGCTGGTCTGGAGGCCGCGGCCATGCCCCCAGAACACCCCTGGACTGGAACCACGGCTGAGGCCCTAACCCCGGAATGCCCCTGATGACGAACCGGCCGCGACATGCCCCCGACATGCCCCCCGACACGCCCTCCCAGGGAAGCCCCGGTACTAACGCGCATCCCGGGGCTTTGCGTGCACCGGCAGCCTATGCAACATAGGCTCGGTGCGTGCAGAGGGAGCTTGGGGCAGGTTTTCAGGAGGTACGCACGTAGCTTATGCGCATACCCCTTTGAAAATCTGCCCCTAAGTTAGCTTGATTAATAGTAGTTAATGGACTTCTCTCCAAGAACTTATCCAAACAATTTTTTGAACCCAACTACACTAACTGCACTAACCACATCCTCTGGCAACAAATTCCAGAGCTTAATTGTGCGTTGGGTGAACTGGAGACACATTTTTAAACTCCCAGATTTATGTGGTAGAAGCAGGATTTGCGCACATGTGCTCATCCTCTTATAATTTGGCATACAGATGCATGGGGTCAGGGTATTTAATAACATGCACACATATGCATGTGTATGTTATAAAGTGGCTGCATACCTGGGTGCAGGCTGACGTATAGGCACAAATGTGTGCATGCGTGCCAGTTTGAAAGTTAGCAGAGGTAATTTTCAAAAAGGTTATGAGTATGTTATAGCAATTTTCAAAAGCCATTTATTTGAGTAAAGTATACTTACATGAATAAATTCTATGATCAATTCAATGGCGCATACTGTAACAATCTTCAAAAGCCCACTTACTTGTGTAACGTGCATTTACATGTGTAAAACCAAATTTTAACTGTGTAAATGCTTTATAAACTTAGGCCTGGTATAATTAAGTTGTAAAGATCTCCAAATTATTCATTTCTTTATTTTCTTTGTGGACAGAATCTTCTTTCTGCAATCACAGATGAGTTTTGAGGAAGTAGGGATGTGCAAGCCAAAGATTTTTAATTTGGTTTGGTTTTTCTTTTTTTCTTTTTGTTTCTTTTTTCACATTTGGAACTTCATACATGTATTTCCATAGCTGTGTGACAAAATTCACTTTGTGTGCCACATCAGAGGTTATACACATAAATTGCCAATTTATGCATGCAACTACAAACTACACATAAACTTCTGAAAATGAATGAAAATGAAAATTTTTGTTCTTTCTGGAATCACTGCTGATTCAGTTTGTTCCAAATCAGCTTTTCTGTTCTAAAAAAAATACATTTATTTTAATGGAATGAACATCATTAGTAGACAACTTGTAACCACTGCAGAAATGAAACATGGCTGGTAAGTGTTTCATGATTGGTAAGTGCATCATTACATAGGAATACTTGACCTGTGACTGAGGAAACAAAGTCCCACTGTAAAGGATGTAGACCTGTAACTATTTTTTATTTTATCAGATCTGTGCATAGTGTTTTGTCAACTTTATAAATGTGTGATGAGAATTCAGGTCTTTGGTGGGTTGTTGGATCATCAAAGTCCAGTGAAAATTCCAGTCTAGTTGACTTTGTAAGTTTGCTTTCTGTAAATGGTGTTTTCCATTGATAGCAGGATGAATTAACCATGACATGCAGAGATGACATCATGCAGTGTTACCAAATGGACTCCTCTCTCCTAGCTTATAAAGCTTTGAGCTTTACTGAGCATGTGTGAGAATTCCTAGGTGGGTGTTGCCTTGCCTTGTGAGTCTTCTCAGTCTTTAACAAGGCTAATACTAGTTAGCAAGTTCACTCAAGGGAGGCAGGTGATTATTTAGCAGTGCTAATTCATCCTATCTAATGAAACAAACATTTACAGTAAGCAAACTTGCTTTTCCATAAATAAGTAGATTGAATTAGCCAAGACACAGAGGGCATTCAAAGCTGAGGGTTGCAGCAGATCATTTCCTGAATAAGCAACCCAGAACCCTCCATGGAGATTAGATTATTTGGGGAACAGGTTATGCAAAATTGTTTGTCCAAATTTACTATCATTCTTTGAAAGATAGTCTAGAAAAATGGGACATAAAGGTGTGAATTTACAACCAAGTTGTAGCTTTGCAAATTTCTTTGAGAGCTGCTTCTCAGAGATGGGCAATAGAAGAAGCCATAGCTCTAACTTGATAAGCTTTGTTAAATTCTGTAATATTTAGGCCTGCTGCTGAGTAGCAGTGCTGAATGCAATCCGTTAAACAGATAAATAAAGTATGTTTGGTGGCTACCCTGCCAAGCCTCTTGGGATTGTAAAATATGAAGAGCTGTGAAAATTGACAATGCAGATACATTCTTTTATTGAGATAGGCTAATGCTCTTTTGCAAAGTATGAAGATTTTTTTTTCTCTCCTTCATGTATCTGCAGTCAGAAAGAAAGTATGCAGCATGATGGACTGATTGATATGGAAAGCAGATACAGCTTTTGGGAGAAAATTTGTGTGAGTGCAGAGCACCACCCTATTTTGGAAGAATTACATGTATGGTGGAGAGCAAATAAGTACTTGGAAGCTCTCTGACTCTTCTGGCTGCTGTTACTGTTACAAGAAAAACTGTTTTCAGGTCAAGAATTTTAGAGAAGCTGTTTCTAATGGTTCAAAGGGTGGGTTAATCAACTGAGACAGAATAACATTCAGATACCATGAAACCAGAGGTTTCTATACTGAAGGTTTAACATGCCATGGTAAGTGGTCTCTGCAGCAATCAACAGCAAACATGTTAATCAGTTTGTGTAGTTTGCCAATGATCAATATATTTGCTCTAGAGCACAACAGGAAGCTGGAAAATATTTGCTCACTTTTGCCCAGCAGATTCAGAGCAGCTCAAGATGCTTCCCTTTTCAAGTTGGAGTACAGACTTCATGTATGCTTTTCCATTGATTCTGCTGATAGCTAGAATTATGCAAAAGGTGTTACAGGACTGAGCCCACCTTATCCTTATTGCTCCAGCATGGCCCAGTAAGATTTAATATGCAGATCTCGTACAACTATCCAGCAGTCCTCCAGTTCATCTTGGTTCAGATCCTGTCTTATTCATAAATCTCTTACCAACACATGAGTTGAGATGGGTTTATTGTCAATTGTACTATGATAAACTGCTATGACATTGAGATATATCCTCACCGAGGATGTAGTGAGGACTGAATCGGATAAGGAGAACAAGTAGATTAGTATGTGTTTGGACTCTGAAGAAAACAAGTCTAAAGCTTTTTAATGACACAAAATGGAAAAAAAGTGATGATGATTTATCAAATATTATGTCATCAATCTCTCTGGGCAATGAGAGAACAGAGATTATTGAGTGCTCAACATTCAAGAAGTTAGGTTGAGAAACTGAAGGTTTGGATGGAACAGAAATCTTTCATCTTGAGGTGATAAGACAGGATCTGAACCAAGATGAACTGGAGGACTGCTGGATAGTTGTATGAGATCTGCATATTAAATCTTACTGGGCCATGCTGGAGCAATGAGGATAAGGTGGGCTCAGTCCTGTAACACCTTTTGCATAGTTCTAGCTATCAGCAGAATCAATGGAAAAGCATACATGAAGTCTGTACTCCAACTTGAACAGGAAAGCATCTTGAGCTGCTCTGAATCTGCTGGGCAAAAATGAGCAAATATTTTCCAGCTTCCTGTTGTGCTCTAAAGCAAATATATTGATCATTGGCAAACTACACAAACTGAATAACATGTTTGCTGTTGATTGCTGCAGAGACCACTTATGAAGATGGAACAGTCTGCTCAGCATTCTGCTGAGATAGTCTGCTAATGTGTTTGAGATCCCTACAATATAGATGGCTTGTAAAACAACTTGATTCCTGCTTGCCCAATGACACATTTTTCGGGCTTCCTGGCAGATTGGCCATAACCCTGTGCCTCTGTGTTTGTTGACATAAAACATGGCAACTATTTTTTAGTCTCAATTAGAATGTTTTTCCTTGAAGAAGATATTGAAAGATCAACCAGGCATACCTGATTGCCCTCATTTCCAGCAAGTTGATCTAAAAATGGCTTTTTAATGATTGAGCAATTGCACAGTGCTTGCTTATTCTGATGGTAGAAAAGCTCTCTCTAGTAGGGAATCAATCCAAGTCCTGATACATTTTATCTTCTGAGATGGCACTAGATTTGACTTCTCAAATTTCATCAAAAAATAAAACTTCTGCATGAGTTGAATGGAGTTTTGTAGGGAGACCAATGTTTCCTGTTATGAGTTGGCTGTGACTAGCCAGTTGTCCAGTTATGGGAAGATATATGTACCGTGACAATATAATGTAGCCAGGCATTTGGCCAGGCATTTGGTTAAACCTCTGGGAGCTTCTGACAGGCTGAAGAGAAGTACTCTGTATTGATAATAGGAAGAATACACCTGGAAATGAAGATAGCACCAGTAAGTGGAATGGATGAGTGTATGTGCATACACATCTTTGAGATTGAAGGCACAGATCCACTCCACTTTCTAAATTTATAGAAATATCATGTTGAGGCAGTTCATTTTGAATTTCTCCCAGAACAGGTGCTTTTTAGGCATCTCAACTCCAGAATGGGTCTCAATCTCCTGATTTTATGGGGATGAGAAAATACAGGGAGTTGAATCTCTGTTAATGCTGTAGAAGAGGTACTGGCTCTGCCACTCATTGCTGAAGAAGCGATTCCACTTTCAAGCATAGTTTTGCCATGTGTTCCGTCGGAGATGAGCTGAGGTGGGGTTGACGCAAACCGGAGGTAAGGACCTATGGGTCCCCACTGTTGGCAGGTGGAATGGGCTGATAGACAGAGGCCGCTGGAGCTTCACCTATACTAGCTCTCATTCCTTGTGGGTTGAGCTTTTGAGCTTTTGGGTGCCGGGGCCAGCAGGACTTAGTTGGGCCTCTGTATGTAGTTGCAGTAGGAGTTGGTTCAGCAGGTGAGAGATGGTACAGTCTTACTCCGGACTGAGTAATGTCCTGGAAACTCATGTGGCAATGGAACAAAGGCAGACAGGGGACGCTTGAGCAAAATCAGGCCGAAGCCTGAAGAAGCCATATCCAGGGAGTAAGCTGAAGAGGCATCTAATGGTAGGCTAGAGTCAGGGCTGGCGGCAATCCAAAGGCAGTGGCAAGCAAGGCTGAGGTCTGATCACGGAGATAGTCAAGAGTATAGTCAAGCAAAGCAGAGCTCTGGGTCTGGAGATAGGCAATGCGTAGTTGGATGAAGCAGAGATCTGGGTCTGGAGATAGGCAATGCGTAGTTGAATGAACAGAGGTCTGGGTCTGGAGATGAAGCAGTGGTCTGGGTCTGGAGATAGGCAGTAGCATAGTCAGGCAAAGCAGAGGTCTGGGTCTGGAGATAATCAATGGCAAAGTCAGGAAAAGCAAAGTCAAAGTCCATAGAGTCAATCTGAAGCATGAAGCAGGGTAGGAATGAAGAGACAGGAACCAGGAACAATGAGGAACAGGAATGCAGGGATGAGACGAATCTCTAGGAAGCAACGAGTACTCGACCAGTGAGGAGACCTGTTGCAAAGGCAAGGCTAGGGAGCAAAGCCTGAGCTTAAATACTGTAGTTAGGTTGACGTCATCATCCAGGGCTGCAGCTAGGATACCGCCGCGGTCCCTACTTAAGGATCAATGGTGCATGCACAAGTGCCTAGGGAGGGGTAGCAGGCCCGGGAACGCTGGGGACTGTGGCAGAGCTGGAGGCACCGGGGGAGGCCCGAGGATGGAGCTGACGGCCCACCGCCGCTAGCGAGGAGGAACCAGAGTCTGGAGTCCCTGTGGAAAGGTGAGGGGGCCGTGCCGCAGATGGCACATGTAACACAATGTGAAAGGGATTTGGATTGAGGATCGAGCAATATGGAAGAGACTGGTGCTGAGAAAAACTCTAATGATATCCAGATTCTAGAGATGTGAATCGTGTCCTCGATCGTCTTAACGATCGATTTCGGCTAGGAGGGGGAGGGAATCGTATTGTTGCCGTTTGGGTGTGTAAACTATCGTGAAAAATCGTTAAAATCGTGAGCCGGCACACTAAACCCCCCTAAAACCCACCCCGACCCTTTAAATTAAATCCCCCACCCTCCCGAACCCCCCCCCCCCCAATGCTTTAAATTACCTGGGGATCCGGCGGTGGTCCAGAACGGCGGCGGTCCTGAACGGTCCCCTCAATAGAATTGTGTTGTCTTCAGCCGGCGCCATTTTTCAAAATGGCCGCCGCAAAATGGCGGCGGCCATAGACAAAAACGATTCGACGGAGGAGGTGGTTCCAGACCCCCGCTGGACTTTTGGCAAGTCTTGTGGGGGTCAGGAGGCCCCCCCAAGCTGGCCAAAAGTTTCCTGGGAGTCCAGCGGGGTTCCGGGAGCGATATCTTGCCGTGAATCGTTTTCGTACGGAAAATGGCGCCGGCAGGAAATCGAGTGCAGGAGGTCGTTCAGCGGCGGTCCGGAACCCCCGCTGAACGACCTCCTGCAGTCGATCTCCTGCTGGCGCCATTTTCCGTACGAAAACGATTCACGGCAAGAAATCGCTCCCGGAACCCCGCTGGACTCCCAGGAAACTTTTGGCCAGCTTGGGGGGGCCTCCTGACCCCCACAAGACTTGCCAAAAGTCCAGCGGGGGTCCGGAACAACCTCCTCCATCGAATCGTTTTTGTCTATGGCTGCCGCCATTTTGCGGCGGCCATTTTGAAAAATGGCGCCGGCTGAAGACAACACGATTCTATTGAGGGGGCCGTTCTGGACTGCCCCGTTCTGGACCACCGCCGGATCCCCAGGTAATTTAAAGCATTGGAGGGGTTCGGGAGGGTGGGGGATTTAATTTAAAGGGTCGGGGGTGGGTTTTAGGGGGTTTTAGTGTGCCGGTTTTCCTGCCCTCCCCCTTCCCCCGATTTACGATTTTTTAACGATAAATCGGGGGAATTGGTATTGTATCGTGGCCCTAACGATTTTTTGACGATTTAAAATATATCGGACGATATTTTAAATCGTCAAAAAACGATTCACATCCCTACCAGATTCTACAATCTTGAGGACCCAATGATCCTTGGTAATTTGGTGCTACTCTTCCAGGAAGGCTTGGATTCTCCTCTCTACTGGAGAGGTTGACTGTTAAGCACTGGCAAGAGTCAAGAGCTGGGCCCAAACTTAGGCCTGGATTTACTAACACCGCCGGGCTCTCTGAATCCTGTGGTACAGGGGGCGAAACGGGGTGGGGGGGGGCAGTCCTGCGATAGCAGCATTGCACTGAATAACTACACCCTAACAGGTGTAGTTATTTGGAGCAAAAAAAAGCAGAGATATGGAAGTTTACCATTTCGTCATCTTTGCAGTGTCCGTCCCAGTGCCACCCCGACTCCTCCTCTTCCAGTCTTGACACCGCCCACATTTAGTGATCGCACGCGAAAAGGGATTTTTTACATACAAAAAGTCCCTTTTTGTGTGCGATCGCTTTAGTAAATGACCCCCTTAGTTTGGGTCTGTTGAGTCGCTTTAGTCTGATTGCACTCACGTTGATGAGCACAGGCCAGAAACTTCTGCTGCTGCTGAGCCGGAAAAGGTGGGAGCTAGTATGTTGAAAGGACCAGAATGGATGGTTTTGGTAGTATGGCCTTTTAGAAGAAGGTGTGTCTCAAATAGGATGGCTGCTTGGGTGCCATTGAGAGAAAATGTACCACTACATTTTGTTCTTTTATTTGTGCAACTGTTTCTCATAGCTTGTCTCTGAATAAGTGTTCTCTCAAGACAAGGTGCCTCCGCCAACTTTTTATGGACATTGTCATGAATACTGTTGATTCTTAACTAGATCATATCTTGAGATCCAATTAAAGTTTTCGAGGTATGCAAATGACATCAAATTCATAGACTAAGCAAAGGATGTGTTGTATATACTCTTCTGCATCTAGCATCAGCTGGGGATGGTAATTTCTGCCCTTAGGTTGGAGGAAAGAGTTTAGCTTTTGTGTACAGTCATGTACACAAATTGCACCATATAAAATTGGTGAACAGAGATTAGAAGAGTTAGCATTGAGCTCTGAAATACCTTCTTGTCAAAATTATCTAGTAACCTGGGATCTTTGCCTGGAGGTGTTTGAATAAATCCTTGTCTTCTTTGCTTTTCTCAGGGCAGACTTCCCAATTGGATTTGGTCTAGTTCAATTATGAGGCAATTGGACTACCAAATCCAGGTGATTTCTGCTCCCTATAATTTAGAGCTAACATTCTTTCCATAGGAACACAGGAAATAGGATTTTCCCACATTCTCATCTGCAGTTGATTGAGGATATTGTGAAGTGGCAACCAGTGGTTTCAATGGAGCATCCAGAATTTGAAGGAGTCGAAAGACCTCTACCCGGGGTCTTTAGCCTTCTGTGCATTAACTCCGAGTGCTTTTCTCAAGTTTACTAATAACTTGGATTAAGAGAGGTCTTCTGGAGGAGGGTTATGATCCAGAGGGTCTGGAATCAGATCAGAAGGTATACCTATTGAGCTTTCTTTGAAGCCCAAAGGCATTAATATGCTAACCCAGGATCCCATTGATAAAAATTATGAATCACAAGCTTCCTTCAGTTGTCTCTGAGGGTAGTAGCCCTGATATTAGAACATCAGAAATACAATCCATAACTGTCAGATTGGTGTCTGCTTCTGATCAAATGCAATATGAAATAAATGAGTTTTAAGCATTTTTCTAACCTAAAATATAGATGTTGCTGCTTGTGGACCAGACTATGAATTGCCACTATGCTTGTGGTGAGGAGTACCACATAATAAATTTTATTTATTAATATGTTTTATCTTCAGGTTCGTACCCTGAGTGGGGGATGAAACAGGGTCCTGGTCACCCTGATACCACAATTCTGTACTCTCACCAAACAACTTCTCACTTGTGGTACCACAAACCATATAAAATCATCACACCGGAATAAAATTGTAATTAACTTTTTTTTACTAGTATTTTGTAAGTATACAGTAAATCCAACCAGAATATTAAATGGGAAAAAGTACAGTTGTGATGTATAATATACACTTTTAGCTTTCTTATTTTAAATCAAGCAATGTAAAAGTAACTTTGGGAATGGCCTGTTAGCCAGGGCAATCAACCTATTCATATGGATAGTAAAAAAAACAAAATAAAGGAACACTAATAGAGTATGGTTGGGGAAAAACAGTGAAGTACACAACTTTCAGAAATTGTCTTTACCCCTGAGTAGTCAAAAGGGAGGGGGGTTAACAGATTCAGCCCAATGTTACCAATTTGTAAAGAGTGCACCCTGTCCCAAACACAAAATTGTGTTTTGTGGAACTGGCTAGATGACAAACCAAAAACATGAGCAATGCAGTGTGTGAAAGGTCTCTCTCTTCTGGGGAGCTGGCCTGTTTCAGTCTCTTACATAAAGACCATGGACCATCAGCTTCTCTATCCCAGCCCTATCTTGTCTGTCTGTACGTGTCAGCTAGAGTTTATGCTTGATTTCAGCAGAAAGGCTGCAAGTACCTGATATCCTTCTGGCTGCAGAGTTTTGGATCAGCTGCAATGCCACCATACTTGTGGTGCTGGGGCATAATAATGTGCATTTTTCAAAATACTGTGCATTATCTCAGTGTTAAACCATTTATTTATTTAACCAGTACAAGCTCTAAAAATGTTTTATTTACCTTATAGTAACCCACAAGTCTGTAGTTTTGGGAGGGAGAGAGAGAGAGAGAGAGAGAGAGAGAGAGAGAGAGAGAGAGAGAGAGAGAGAGAGAGAGAGAGAGAGAGAGAGAGAGAGAGAGAGAGAGAGAGAGAGGAGCGAGAGAGAGAGAGAGAGAGAGAGAGAGAGAGAGAGAGAGAGAGAGAGAGAGAGAGAGAGAGAATATGACACGCTATATAATCTCCCATTGTAAGAGGGGCACTTTCAACTCAGGGTAGGTTTTGGGAGGGGCAGTGTTACATTGGTCTGCCTAGGGCACAGAGGTCTATAGATCCTTGTATCACCCGCCCCCCCCCCCCCCCCTCAAAAACTACCCTGAGTTGTAAGTGCCCTTCTTACAGTGGGAGATATATAGAGTGTCAGATTGTCTCTCTAAAAGAGTCTTTTCTTTCTTTCTTTCTTTCTTTCTTTCTTTCTCTCTCTCGCCCTCTCTCACCCTCACTCCCTCTCCACTCTCCCTGCAAGTACATGCATAAATGCTCCATATATACTCATGGTAGGGATATTTTCGATGATATACATGTACTTGCACACAATATAAAATTGAGCATATTTTTGCTCATGTGCCCAATACGCACATTTATGGGTGCATACACTCTCCTTTTAAAATGTCCCTATAAATGCCAAACAGAGCTTTGTAAAACAGACCCCTTGATTAGCGAACTCTGTTTTAAATAGATAAGCCAGCTTCTGGCAAAATCTGCAAAGGATCAATGAAAAATAATAATTGGATTTCCATAGTTTCAAAAGTTTCCTTTAATCTTTTTTCAGAAGAAGGTTGTAGAGTATCTGACAGCCCTCCCTCCTGCTAAAGTCATCAACAGGGCCCACACTTAGCCAAGCCCTCCACAGAGTGAGATGATTTTGGGAGCCAGCAAGAAGAAGATGTGGGTGCTGGCAGGATTTTTTTTACCTGAGTCCCTTGGACTCAGTGCTGCCTACCCAGCCATAGGGCACCGTCCTCTTCCTGTTTGCTCACTGGCCTATAAAGCCTCATCCATCTGCTGATACCATTAATAGGAAGCATATTTAATCAAGCGTCACCTTGGATGGAGAGGCCTTCAGGAGTCAGGGGAAAGAAGATGTGGGTGCACAGAGGCTCTTTCCACCTGATCCTTTTGGACTGCTGTCAGCCTTCCTGAAGGATTCTCCTGCCTTCCTATTTGCTTGCTGGTATCTAAAGCCTACAGTTAATTGAGCCTCATCATGCATGCAGGTCGCTCTCGACGGGGTTAACCTAAGGGAGGTCACCTCTTTGGGAGCTCCTTCAGGAGAAATCATGGGGTCAGGATTGTATAGCTGTAGGTGGGTTCATAAGTAGTATGGTGGTTAAATTGGGGGGGCTTCCTTTTATATAAACTGAATAGTAATATTATGTTAGATTTATACTGTAGGAGCCATGATTTTGCTTGTCCTTAGCAAGAGTGGGGTATGGCCAAGTTGGGCTTCCTGAAGTATGTCTATGTATTTGTGTATTTATTGATGCATTGATCACTTTATTGTACAACTTGCTTTATATTATTATGTTGTATCTGATGTAATGACTATTGAATTTTTAATTATTGAAAACTGCTTTGAGTTGTTCTTTGTACAAGGAAGGCAGTTTATAAGTATGAAATAACATAATATAACATAACAATTCACTTGCAATTTGCTCAGATTTTGCCAAGAGCTGGGGAGGGAAAAATGGGCAGATTGTGCCTGCGTGTCTTGGGAAATCAGTGGATTTTGTTTAACTCACACTAGGCTGAAATTGCTTTGTACGAATTCAACTCAAACTAGGTCACAGATCTCTATCCAGAAAGCCCTTCAAAGATGTCACTTTCTACAGGTTCACAGCAATCTCTGTGATAAATAAGCCTTCTAATTGCATGAACCTACAAGTTAATCTGCACACTGATGTTATGCATAGCCCCATCATTGCTTAGCAGCATTACGACTCAATTCAGATACGATTTTGCAAAGTCTATTTTTGGGTTCTTAAAATGAGTTTGTTGTATAGATACAGTGGCTTTAATCCATTCAAGAGATGAAAGATCTGACTGCTGACATGAGGACTACAAGTGCCCTCCTCTGGATATTTGATGCTACTCCAGCATGTTCAAGAAACAAAAAACATCCATACATATAAGACTTCTCCTGCTCCAGTGGAATGCAGAAGTGGAGTGTTTTGATATAGATGGCAAATGAATAAGAAAAGATGTAAAGTCATTTTGAAATATAAATCAGTCTATCAGCATCTAAATGTAATAATAAAATTTAGACCTAGAAAAACTGAGAAAAACGTAGCTCCAGGTAGTATAAATTAATTCATAGAGGTCTTAATATTTTTATTATTCTTTTCAGAATAATAGTTTACTTAGGTGTCACTTTTTTAAGAAATACCTACATTAAACATCCCTTTATTTTCTCTGGAATAGAATCCTAAAATACTTCAACTGTTTGCCTCATATTGTCTACATATGGATAGAAGCACAAAACCACACAGATGCACTTTATCTTTAAAAGGCAAACTGAAGGTTTAATAGGCATGTTTGATACTTATCTTAACAATGAACCCAAATAAAAAGGAAACCATTCTAATAGAATTAAGCAAACCAGACTAGAATGCTTATACAAGAATGATTTTTAACATCAGTATTCCAGAACATGGTATTTCAGTTCAGATGTAGTAAAGAGTTTTTTCTCTTTTTATGTCTATGGGAAAATGCTTAATACATTCATCCCTGAGGGCCTTATTCAATAAAGATTTTTTCCATAAGAGCAGAATGTGGAAAAGTTAATTTAAGAAAAGACCCTTACAGGCCTATTCATGAAAGATTGCTACAGTGATAAAGAGTGTTAACAAGTGATAACATGCGTTATTAGTGAATAGGCCCCATGAGATCTAGTAGGAGCTGCAGTAAATAATGTGCATTAATGCCAGTTATTGCGGTAGTACTCTTTGTGAATCAGCCTGTTGATTATGTTAAGTAAGCTTGCAGAATGATTTGGACGGACAAAAAGAACAGTGGTAAAAGCAGGCAGGGGCTAACAAGTAGAATAAATGAGATAGTGGTATTTAGTCATAAGGAGGCCCATATTCAAAAGTCATTTAGACGGATAAATAAAAAATGAGTCTAAATAGCAAACGTAGCATATTCAGCTACTTAAACGGCTAAATTACAGTCAGAAAATTACTTATCTGGCTATAATTTAGCAGGATAAAAAAAAGAGGCATTCCAGGGGCGTTCCGGGAAGGGGCTGAAATATCTGACTAACTTAGCCGAATATCTGGTAAACGAGTATGCAGCTAGGTTAGCCGGATAATTTTAGGACCTCTTTAGAGCAGGCCAAAAGTTAACCGCCTATGTGTGGCCGGACAACTGTCTACTTACCTGGATATGTTTAAAAGATACCTGGGTAAGTAACGCTGTCAGAGAAGGAAAAGAAATAAATTACTAAAGGGGTCAGTGGCTCAATTCTTCCCCACCTGCTTCCCGAATTTTGTTTATTTGGCCATGCACCCCTTACTCCCAAACCTCTCCTTAAATCTTGACAACTTGTACAGTTGCTGAGACCCCTGCCCCCTATTCCGCTTAACATTTGCCAGTATGCAGTTCCCTTTCCCAGTCCCTCCCACCTACCCACAGAGGTGTTAGTACTGCCTGCTTCCCCACATTCTCCCAGAATCCCCATCTCATTCCCATACAAAAATAATTAACCCTGCTGGAAGTGAGGTGTCAACTCACCCGCTCCTGACGATCCAGCGTTGCTTCCGTCTTCTAGCGCTGGACGCGTACCCCACCCATCATTTATGCTTGCAGTGATAAGAATAAGCGTACACTTCTAATACTGAAAGCGTAAACTAAGAGTAGCATATGCTTCCAGCGCTAGAAAACAGAAGCAGCGCTGGATTGCCGGGAGCAGATGAATTGACAACTGGCTCCCAGCAGGGTTTTGTTTTTTTTCTCTACGGGAGTGAGCTGGGGATGCAGGGGGGATGGGGTGCAGGCAAGACTAATACTCCTGCAGTGGGTAGGAGGAATTTGGGGAAGGAATTACATACTGTTTAGAGTTGACCACCCCTGCTATACTGGCTCAGACCAATGGTACATCAAGCCCAGCATCCAATCTCCAATGAGGCCAATCCAGGTCACAAGTACCCAATAGGATCCCAAAGAACAGATCCAATCCTTCTTTCTCATAATCAGGTGTAAGCAGTGGTTTTCTCAAATCTACATGGTTATTAATGGTTTATGTACATTTTTTTCAGTAACTTCTCCAAACCCTTTTAAAAACCAACTTTACTAACTTCTTTCACCACATACTCTGGCAATAAATTCCACAATTAGATTGTGCACTGAGTGAAAAAATACATTTTCCATTTTGTTTTATAAGTGCTATCTATAAGTTTCATGGAGTGTCCTGTAGTCCTAGCAATATTGGAAAAGAAAAATAATTGTTCCTTATTTACCTGTTCCACACCACTCAAGATTTTATAAACCTCTATCATATCTCCTCTCAGCTCTCTCTTTTCCAGGCTGAAGATCCTTAACCTGTTTAGCCTTTCCTCCTAGAGAAGGTGTTAAATCCAGTTCTGCTCTTTTTTTTAGACAGGATGACCAGAACTATACTGCAGATCATTGCCGACTCTTTTTCCAGCAATCAATTTTTTTGTCCTTTCACTGTGTATCTTGTAAAGTCCTGGATCCATTCATAACTCGTTGAGAAAATGTGTTATAGTGCATACAAGCTAAATAAAGTCTGGAGTCAGAACCTGGCTGATTAAAAGCTGCACACTCAGAAGTGTAACATTTAAATTAATTTTTATCTTATACTCTGATATGAGAAAATGAAAGCAACAGGTTGTAAGGAGAAACTACAAAGAACTTATTTGCTGTTCATTGTACTAGTCAAATTTAAGTTTTAAAGACAGGACAAAACAAATGTGAAAAAAATATCTGGTGAAACAGTTTGCTATCACAATTCTGAAAGCACATTTTCTGCCCTTCTGGAAGGGAGAGCATTGTGCTAGCAAAAATATGCAAAAAGCACTGTAGAACTTTTGCTGGACTGTTAAATTCTGAACTTGTAGTGCTTTTTTTGCTACAATAATTTTTTTCTGTACTAGAAAATTTAGGAAATGAAATATTTGAGCAAAAGACATTTTATTCCAAAAATGTGGAGGCAAATTGACTTGCAGGACTTCTACACTTTTTGTGGGCAATTTTCAATAGAAGGTAAATGACTATTTGCCAGGGTAAAAGTTTTTTTTTTGAAAACTGCTCACCCTCCTTACAGGTAAAAGTGCATGTGTTGTTGCAGGACATGCATACTTTTACCTGCATTGTGAGGAAACATTCCTGGGATCGGGACAGGGCAGGGAATGCAACGACAAACATAATTTTGTATTTTCAAGACTATGTGCATTGTTTTGAAGGGAAAAATATGCACAGATAAACCTGGTATTTTTTCCCCAGGCAATTCCCTTTGAGAATCAGTGTGAACTCTGTGGGTTAAAGCACTCATGGATTTTGCAAGCATCTGCATAGTTTTGAAAATCACCTACTTTATGTCACAGTTTTGGCTCAAAACTTAAATCTGGCCCTAAACAGCAGTAATTTTCTTTTTTAGAGTGTTTAAATATTGTACTGTTGTTCCAAGCAAGGATTCAGTGCTTTAGATTTGATGCATTGATATCAGATAGATTCCATTTGATTGGTTAGCTTCTTATTCCAGTTCTCAGATAAAGGAATACTGTCAGCGGATAGTAACATATTAGGATGTGTATGGGAATAACTGCAGTACAACTCTGGATATGTGAGACAAGAGGCCAAATGCATTAAAAATTGTAATGCACCCACAAGGATTAGGTTAAAAATGGAGAGGTCTATATTAAGCCACAAGCCAGCTAGTAAAGTTAACTTGTATTTATCCAACTAAGGGCTAGATTAATCAAACTATCACATGTGATAGGAAGAGGGGTGTATTTTATGGTAATAGCCTATCTATCACATAAGAACATAAGAAATTGCCATGCTGGGTCAGACCAAGGGTCCATCAAGCCCAGCATCCTGTTTCCAACAGAGGCCAAACCAGGCCACAATAACCTGGCAATTACCCAAACCCCAAGAAGATCCCATGCTACTGATGCAATTAATAGCAGTGGCTATTCCCTAAGTAAACTTGATTAATAGCAGTTAATGGACTTCTCCTCCAAGAACTTATCCAAACCTTTTTTGAACCCTGCTACACTAACTGCACTAACCAGATCCTCTGCCAACAAATTCCACAGCTTAATTGTGCATTGAGTGAAAAAGAATTTTCTCCGACTAGTCTTAAATGTGCTACTTGCTAGCTTCATGGAATGCCCCCTAGTCCTTTTATTATCTGAAAGTGTAATTAACCGATTTACATCCACTTGTTCAAGACCTCTCATGATCTTAAAGACCTCTATTATATCCCCCCCTCAGCCGTCTCTTCTCCAAGCTGAACATCCCTAACCTCTTCAGCCTTTCCTCATAGGAGAGCTGTTCCATCCCCTTTATCATTTTGGATGCCTTCTCTGTACCTTCTCCATCGCAACTATATCTTTTTTTTAGATGCAGTGACCAGAATTGTTCTCTCAACCTAGCTTGATGGACACTCAACCTGGGTAATATAAAGCTAGGTTGAGAGAACATTGTTCAAATTTCATCTTTGTGTGGGTTATCTCACTCCGAAGGTCACCAAATCTTCACAAGAGTGCACTGCTCTGTTCATATGTCTCACTCTGCATGTCAAAGTGGCCCCTAATCCCTACACTACTACTTAAACCTCCCCTCGAGTGACTAGGTGGGCCTCCTATAGAAGTATAAATACCTAACAACTAGAAGGACCTTATAGCTAGTATCTCTCTCTCTCGCTCGCTCGCTCACTTGCTCTCTCCTATTTGTAAAAAAAAAGTGCAATATAGCCATATTGCACAGCTTAAAGCCAATGAAAAAGGTATAGATATTTCCAGTGTTAAAACTGTGTGATGTGGCTTCATAAAGTGTGAAGCAAGCCTACTTTGATGGAAATCCTGTCCCAAATTAGCATTGCACTGTGTGTAATGGTGCTTTTTGCATGTAAAAAGGTCATAATGCAAGTTGGAAAATTACCCCATAACTTTGCTGGGATATTCAGCAGCATGGCTGCACAGATGAATATACCCGGCTATGTCCAAGTTAGCCAAATAAGATTATCCAGCTAACTTTAGGACTGCTCTTTGGCAGTCCTAAATCTATCTGGATATGTTAACAAGATAGTTGGTACTGCTCCAGAACAAGCCGGACTGGCCCCCAAGCCAAATAATGTTTTAGCTGGATAAATAGTTATCTAGTCATCTCAGGGCCTGTTAACATGAAACTGAATATGGACATCTGATACCTTTTTTGGGGGAGGGGGGTTTACTCTACAATACATACAACTATTTCATTGGGCATTTCAGCAATAATTTATCATGACTGCATAGTCATAGAAACATAGAAAGATAGAACATGACAACAGATGAAAACCATATAGCCCATTCAGTCTGCCATCTACATATCCTGCTCAGTTTTACAATCCCTACCTTACCTTCAGAGATCCTCTGTGCTTGTCTCATGATTTCTTGAAGTCCGACACTGTCTGTTTCCATCACTTAGGGGGCCATTCCATGAATCCACCACTTTCTCCATAAAGAAATATTTTCTTAGATTACTCCTGATTTAGAGGAGAACAAGATGGTGGATGCATGCTTTCATGTTGTGGGACTCCACATGAAGACCTGGGCTGCCTCCTGACTTCTGTATCATCATGGTAAAACATAAAGATAAAAACAAAGATATACCAGGCCCAGTATTCAAGGATATGCAGTTATCTATGCTATATGGAAATAACTAAGCTGCTGAATACAACCGGATACGTTCTAGTTAGCTAAATAAGTTATATCCAGATAACTTTAGACCTTCTACTGAGCAGATCTAAATTATTCAGTTAACCGGATAAGGCTGAATATAGGAACTTATCTAGTTATGATAGCCATATAAGTTGTCCTGCCTTGATCCACCCACTGCCCACCTCCAAGATATCCAGCTATCTACTTAGCCAGCTAAATCTGGCTATCTACTTTGCCAAATCAATTCTTATCTGGCCAAGTGGCAGCCACTGTTCAGCGGCTGCCACTTAGCCGGATTAAACCCTATTTAGCCAACTAAGTATTGCTAAATATCAGCCTCACCCTGTGTCTAGTTGGCACCATCCCAGGAGGCTGGCCCACTTGATTCTTTTGTCTTGTGGATGGCATGAGTTGGCTCAGTTGAGGCTTTTGGCTATGAGTGGTTAGCGGAGTTTGGAGCCCACTTGATCAATGTTATAGGCTGCTCCATTGGCTTCAATGCCAAATGATGAAATCAGATGCCGACAGATTGAAGTGCAAGACCAGTGAGTTAGTCTATAGCTGGATCTCTAGAGTAGCTGACAACTGGTGCTTTATATCCTCAAGTTGAAAAGCAAATGGAGGGTCTTCAAACCATGGTAGGGACTTCAAACCATGGAAGTTATGCAGGAAGGGGTAATTCTGGAGTATAAGGATTCTTTGGAGGGAACAGTAAGGTCACAAGAACAAATCTTAGTTGATTTGCCAGCTTCTGTAAAGTTTGTACTTGCCCCCAGGCCATTAACCCCAATTCAGTTTTGCTCCAGGAAATTGGTCTGTCATGGCTAGAACAGAAGCTTCATTGATAGCATAAACTTTGTGCCTTCTCCTGTGACAGTATTATACAATTTCAGTCTTAAGATTTAACATTGTCATCATTTGATAATTGACTATGAAAAGAGTCTCCAAGAAAAGACAAACTTGTAAAATAGAAATGGTAGAAAATGGTAATAGAAAATGCAGTCTACAGTTAGTTAATTTTACTAAGTCTTTTATGATTTCACCAAAAAATATGTTAAACTCTGATGTACTAAACTAATGAAATACAGAACTCTGCAATGTTAAGAGACCAAATGGGATGATTTCCCACCAAGGCGGACACCCCTCCTTCAAGTTAAACTTCAGTCAAATAGAAGGCTGAGCCAGCTAAGCTGCAACCCCCCTTCCTCCCACCCATGCAAGTTAAAAAAATAAACATACAGTCCAGGGCACCTAAGATTCCTCCTGATCCCCCAACCCCATCTGGAGGAGGAGAAGAGTACATCTCTCAGATGTACCTGCTTTAATATTAAATTATTCACTTCACTGGATGTCCACTGATTGGTCCTTTCACTGTCAGCAGTAAGTGAAAAGATCAATCAATGGCTAGCCACTGCTGGCGTGTGGGGGTTGGGAAGGCCACTACTTTTATTTTTTTATAACTTGGGTAGGAGGGGATTCATAACTCAGCCTACTCAGTCCTCTCTCTGGTGCACAATAAGTGTGACTGCAGCCGTTGTAGTCTCTGGACTGCTAACTTTTTTGCCATTTTTTTGCATGGATTAGCAGTTTTATCGTCACAGTATATTGGCCCCTGAGTAAAAAACTTGTGTTTTTTTACATTTACATTTTTTACATTTCTTTTTACTTATGGGACACTTGCATACTATTAGCTTACTGTACCCCATGGGGTCCAGGATTTTAACTGCATGCACAATTTTAGCATAGGTTTTATTATATCAGCCCCTAAGTAAGGATACTGTACATGGGTTTGTCTCATGATTTATGCCAAACTACTCTCTCCTCAGTGACTAAAAGTATTTGCACAAGGAAAACGGGTGAGATGGGGGCTGGGGGGATGATGAGAGGTAAAGTATGCATGGGGCAGAGATGTTGCTAGCTATGGACCATGCCCCAAGTCTCCTCAACAATGCTTCATGTCTCGTCAGTCCCCATTTCATACAAGCATGCATGTCTGCCCTGACAGTGGTGGAAATTCCTGCAGAAAGCGAGAGAGAGAGAGAGAGTGCCCAGCCAACCAGTATTCAGAGCCAGACCCTGGCCTAGAGCACTCTTCAGTGGCAAAAACACACATATCCCCAGCTGATCCATTACCTGGAGACTGTCATGATTAAGGAGTTCTTAAGTCCTCAGCAAAGCAAAGCAGCATAAAACATTTAGAGCAGGGCCTGTGAGTTGACCCTCTCCTTTACTCGGCTTCCCATGGTACCAGGAAACTCATGTTGGAGGTGGGGGAGGGGCCATCACAAGACCAACTCACAGGCCCTGTTTTCACTTTTGCTTTTTGTTTCTTTGATTTGCTTTTCTTTCCTTTGCTGAGGCCTAAACATTTCCTGATTCAAGACAGCCTGAATGCCTCAGGTAAAGAAAAGAGGGGAACAGAAAGCGGCCTAGGGGGAATGAGAGGAAATGGAAAGAAAAAGAGGATATTGGGAGAGTTGGGATTTTGCTGGGCAGGAATTGGGAAGAGAAAGGGAGCTGCTGCTAGATAGGGGGAATTAGATCAAAGAGAGAATTTGAAAATGTGTATTTGTTTGTGAGTTGTCCTATTTCTCCACTGTACCCATTCCTGGGGGAAATTTTCTGGATACAGAATTTGTTTAGAGGACTGAATTTTCAGGTTTTCTGTTTGAGTTCTATCCTATCATACGTAGCCCTCAGACTTCAGTTTTGTATAGAATTGGGTGAATGATGATATCTGCCTAGGTCAACTCCCCCCGTTATGCCTCTAACTTATCCGGTAAAATTTTAGCTGGATAAGTGCCCAAATCTTCATTTAGCTGGATAACTTCTAAGTTATCCAGCTAAATGCCTCTGAATATGGACCTCTGTATATTTTGCTGTCTTATTTTCAATGGCTTTGTCTCTCTTTTCCTGTGCTGTTACCATCATGGAAAGGCAATACAAAGTTAACAAATAAATGTTAATTAGGATGTCTTATGTGTTTTTACAAGATCATTCTAGGAGATGATTGTAATTGTTCCATTTAATTATCAAAATCAGGGGGAGGGAGAGTGTGGGGAGCGACTGGAGGATCAATGAACCTATGCCCCAAATCTTTTAAGTACTGAGTTAAGAAGCCACTCACCCTAAAAGGATGTATAAAATTGAACCTGAGCCTGCAGTTTTGCACAGGCAGGCCTAAGCAATAGGGATGTGAATCGTTTTTTGACGATTTAAAATATCGTCCGATATATTTTAAATCGTCAAAAATCGTTAGGGCCACGATACAATACCAATTCCCCCGATTTATCGTTAAAAAATCGTAAATCGGGGGAAGGGGGAGGGCAGAAAAACCGGCACACTAGAACCCCCTAAAACCCACCCCCGACCCTTTAAATTAAATCCCCCACCAATGCTTTAAATTACCTGGGGATCCAGCGGTGGTCCAGAATGGCGGCGGTCCGGAACGGCCCCCTCAATTGAATCCTGTTGTCTTCAGCCGGCGCCATTTTTCAAAATGGCCGCCGCAAAATGGCGGCGGCCATAGACAAAAATGATTTGACGCAGGAGGTCGTTCCGGACCCCCGCTGGACTTTTGGCAAGTCTTGTGGGGGTCAGGAGGCCCCCCCAAGCTGGCCAAAAGTTTCTGGGAGTCCAGCGGGGTTCAGGAAGCGATTTCTTGCCGCGAATCGTTTTCCGTACGGAAAATGGCGCCGGCAGGAGATCGACTGCAGGAGGTCGTTCAGCGGCGGTCCGGAACCCCCGCTGAACAACCTCCTGCAGTCGATCTCCTGCCGGCGCCATTTTCCGTACGGAAAACGATTCGCGGCAAGAAATTGCTTCCTGAACCCCGCTGGACTCCCAGAAACTTTTGGCCAGCTTGGGGGGGCCTCCTGACCCCCACAAGACTTGCCAAAAGTCCAGCGGGGGTCCGGAACGACCTCCTGTGTCGAATTGGTTTTGTCTATGGCCGCCGCCATTTTGCGGTGGCCATTTTGAAAAATGGCGCCGGCTGAAGACAACAAGATTCAATTGAAGGGGCCGTTCCGGACCGCCGCCGTTCTGGACCACCGCTGGATCCCCAGGTAATTTAAAGCATTTGGGGGGGGGGGTTCGGGAGCGTGGGGGATTTAATTTAAAGGGTCGGGGGTGGGTTTTATGGGGTTTTAGTGTGTCGGCTCACGATTTTAACGATTTTCACGATAGTTTACACACCCAAACGGCAACAATACGATTCCCTCCCCCTCCCAGCCGAAATCGATCGTTAAGACGATCGAGGACACGATTCACAGCTCTACTAAGCAATACAAGATTAAGTCATCAACCATGTGATGGCCTTTACTATTTCATTTTTAAAGACTGTATGAATAGTACAGCAAGAAGAAACTGCACTTGTTCGTCTATCAGCTGTCTCTCTATACCTCACAATTTACTAGTACACCCTGGACACAAGAAATGACAAGCATATCCTGGGTTTAAACTTTTTATATAGCCTTGAAGCTAGCTATGAAGCAGGTAGTGGTCGTGAATGACTGCTGATGAACCTCATTACTGATACTGAAAATATACACATTAGAAATGTGCATTTGGGAGAAAAAAAATAGAAAATAAAATTTCCTATTTTGTTTCATTTCATTCTCAAAATGAAATGGTTGAATATTCAATGAAATTAATTGGTTTTCGCGACTTGTTTTGAGAACCACAAAAAAAAGTCACCCGTCAGGCCTAAGCTTAGGCCCGACACCAGGGTCTCACCTAGGGAATAAGCCGTAGCCCAAAGCAGGGGCCTCGGCCAGCACACAAATGTGGTACTAGCACCTCGGCCTAGAAATGAGACCAAGGCCTTGCCTAGACATAGGACACAGCCCAATTCCAGGGCCTAGGTTGAGGCCCAAGCAAAGGCCCAGGCCCCAAAAATTTTGCTAGGGCCATGAAACTTCCTAGCCCCTACTTATCTGATCCAATGTCCAGGCATAGCCTGGAGACTGGATCCTGATGCTTGGACCTTGGCCTAATACTGGGGCAAGGTCTGGAGGAGAAGTCCCAAGGCCCAGATCCAGGACCAGTGCTAGGGCCTTGGCCTAGGCTAAGGCCTGTGCACAGTTCCAATGCCAGATCCTGGTCCAGAGACCGGGCCCCAATGTATGGGCTTCAACCCAGACCTAGGCCCAATGCCAGGTCCTGACACAGAGGCTGAGTACCAACACTTGCACCTTGATCTGGACCCAAGCCTAAATGATGGGGCTCAACCCACAGGCAAGGTCCTGATGTTTGGGCCTCAAGCTGAGCCCAGCCTGATGCTGAGTCCTTGTCCTCAACTTAGATCCAGGCCCAGAGGTTGGAGCCCAGACCTCCAATATATCATCTTCTTCCTTCTTCTTTACTAAGATGACATCTGCTTAAATTGCCATACAACAAAATGGTGGTCTCTTCTGAGGAGGGAGGTGCTAGAGTTAATTAACTCCGTCACGTCTCAACAGACACTGTTGTCATAAAGAAGAACGATGAAAAAAGAGCAAGATGCATCAAAGGCCTGGTATCTCCTGCCCTGGGCTTGGGCCAAGTCCAAGGCCCAGGTGTCAGGCCTGGGCCCAGGCTTAGGCTCAGGTGTCAGGATCTGGCTCTGGGCTAAGCTCCAGGCCCAGGGTTTGGGACCCCATTTCTGGACTGGACCCTTATGTTGGGTCTAGGTCTGGGACTTGGCCTAGTTTGAGGCAGAGGTGTCAGGATCTGGACTCCTGGCTGGACTGGGCTGAAGCGCAGGCATCAAGACCCAGTATCTGGACTAGGTCCCAGCTTCAGACCTGAGCCTAGGCTGAGGCCAAGGCCCTGGCATAAGGAGCTGGCCTCGAAGCCTGGGCTTTGCTTAAGCCTAGGCTGAGGTTGTGATGACCTATCTCAGCCTGGTCCTTAACAAGGCCGAGGCTTCGGACCCAGCCTAGGCCTCATCAGTGGATTCTTCCCCCCTAACCAGGTAACTGGGGGACAGGAGGATCATGGCCCCTGCATTTTTGCAGGTGGGAGGGTTGGGTGGTGGGGATGGGTGCCTTCGGTAGGCCCTGTTTCTTTATTTTTTACAATTTTTGGGGTGTTTTTTTATGTTTATTTTATTTTGTAAACTAAAGTAAACAAAATAAACATTAAATGAAATGAAATTTGTAGTAAAAAGCACCCAAAAAACAAAAAACAAAAAAACAAAAACAAATGTATACCCCCTGTGCACCCAATGCATATTCATCTGGACTCAGAAGACATTATCAGCATCTCATCAATCCTGTGTCTGCAGATGGTGGTGACATTCAATCAAGGAGCAATGTTGAACTTTATGGAATTGAATATACAATTAAGTCCCAAGCACAGAAAAAGCTTCTGGGCTCTACTGAGGAACATTTCTCAGGGAATTTTTCCTGGAACCTTTCCTCAGAACTTCCCAGACATACGGCTGCCCTGCCAGCATTACTGCTATCCTTGCAGAACTTTTCAGTTGTTGCAGTTCATTACACCAATGAACTCTCCAACTTTAACACTTAGCTCCTTACTCGGCACAGCCTGCTCCATTAACCGTGGAGTAGTTGCTTGTCATACTTATCAACCTTAACCCTGCTGGAACCTTGCCAAACCAAGTCCTACTTTACCATCTTCCTGCCAACACACCTCACAGAGACCTCTGTGAGTCCTTTGAGTTCTATTTCTCTGAGGCTCTGTTGAATCCTGTCGTTTGCCTGCCAGAGGTTGCTGGATTCACTCTCAGGCCAATGCAATTTCGGCAAGCGTTAAACAGGCACACATGATTGAGCTTCCGAGCCCTTAATGCGTGCCAATCCACCTTTCCCAGGCACCCATTTTAAATATTTAATATTTAAATCGGGTGCCATGGTAAAAAGGAGGCACATGGGGAAATTGTGCGCCCCTAGAGCTTCGTCAGCAGCAGGCGCCCAGGAGAGGTGGCTGTCAGTCAGTTAGGAAAATGGACGCTCAACTTTATGAGCGCCTGTTTCCTAACCTGTGCACAGCCACGGGTAAGGAAAATGGACGCTCATTAATTGAGCATCCCTTTTCCTAACCCGACTGCCGGCACACTATTTTTTTTTTTAATTCCCCTTATTTGGTTCCTCCAACTTAATATTGCAATGAAATTAAGTAGAGGAACAAAAATAAGAAACAGAAAAGCAGTATTTTATGTAATTTGTTTGAGCTCCTCAAGAATTAACATCTGTTGTGGGAAGGCGTTAATTTTTGCGGGTTAAAATGTGCGTCGGGCACATGTGTTTTTTTTTTTTGCATTGGGTGAAATAGTAATAGCCTCATCAACATGAATTTATATGCGATGAGCGCTATTACCTACGCGCTCGATTGGACATGCGTTTTGGATGCGTTAACCCCTGTTTTGCACTGCATTCATTCGTGTGTTGAGCCGTGCGTATCTGGGTTCATTATTTTGGTGTTGCATATTGCCAAGAGCAGGCTGACCTTGAGATAGTATGAGAATATTTGCTTAATCATAAAACAGTGCTTTACTTTGTAAAACTAAATTGAAATTTAAATCAAAACTATATCAATCATATTAAACCTTGTAAACCATTATGCTACTATAATAAAACTGATTCACCACCTTGCAAAGATGTAAGTTTCTGCTCTCTTAAACTTCTGAATTCATATCACAAGTCATCTGTTAAATCTGTAAATTATCTGTGGCCATAAATACTTAGCAAAACCTCTGGCATGGTGATTTCATTTAGAAATACCCCTGTGTATTTTACCATGCGTACTCTGCATGCTGGAAAGGGGTAAAAATTCCATGTGTGGTTTTGTATTTACGGTACCTGCAAACCCTATATTTTCAAAGGGAAGTTCCCTGGGGATTTTCCTTTTGAATTGCCTCTGGGGTTCAAAATTATATTATTGGTTTATTTATGGGTTTATTTAGAATACTTTTGAATCACAACTCAGACCATTTAGTAGTAAAAAAAAGTATCTCATTTTCTCCTTTTTTTTTCTATACTAAGAGGTCAATTTTTAAAAACCTGTAGAACGACTAATTTATCCAACTAAAGTTAGCGAAATAAGTTATCCTGGATATTCCGAAGGATAAACATTCCACTGATTATCCTCAAATCATGTCAGCAAACTAACTTTAGCTAAATAACTTTAAACACATCCAGCTTTCTTTAAATGTCGCTGGTTAGGTTTAAAGCTCTCTGGCTAAAGGTAACCAGACAACTTTAGCCTTAACCAGCTATATGCAAAAGAATAAGCCAGATAAGTGGAGATGGCCTCAATAAAACAAAGTGATGAGCGATGCTGGGGGCCCAATTCCCAGCCCCCAAACCCCTTCAGGTATTATTTAGAAATAAATTATAACAGGTCTGTGACAGAGGTCTCCCATCTCCCGCCCTATCCATAATTAGGAAAACTCTTAAATCAATGCCTCCTCCCCTCCCCTCCCCCTCCCCACCCCAACTCCTCTCCTCCCCCTCCCCCTCCCCCCACCCCAACTCTAACTCTCTCACCCACCAAGTAACTTTGTCAATCTCTTTCTGAGAGCAACACTGGAAGCAGCAGGGATCAGAGCCTACCATAATCCCAGCACAGAAAGGAATGGCAAAGGTACCGGGCGTATTGGAAGGTTAAGGCTGAAGTGGGGTTGAGGGAGGGAGAGGAGGGGATATTGAGATTTAAGAGTTTGCCTAACCAGGGAGAGGGAGGATACAGGGCAGGGAGAGGGAGGATACTGCTGCCAAACCATCATATTTTTATTTTTAATTAATACTTTGAGGGGCTTGGAGTGTCTGTGTGGGGAGGACTAGGACAGGCAGGGCACTTTTTTTTCACATTTAGTGGGGGACTGGGAATCGAGCCCCTCCCCAGGCCCGTGGTTATTTTTAAAGGCATTGCCAAGTAACCGGCTCTATTCTTTTGCATATAACCACTGAAAGGTAAATGTATCCAGGAACACATTTCCTGGATAACATTAGATCAGCTCTAGTCACAGCCCAAAATCATGTTTGGTTAGCTCCTAATATCAGAGTTAGATGGATAAGATTCCCAGTTAATTCATCCCCACCCCAGAATACCCCAATATTATCCTTTACTTATGCAGCCAGTTAAGCACCACCAAAATTGAAAACTCAGCATTTAGTCAAATAACTTGTGAATTATCTGGCTAAATGCCTTTGAAGACTGGCCTCAAAATATTTCTAGGGTCTACCTTAAAATTTCCCCTTCTTTTTTATTGTTTAAACTATAAGAATCAAAGAATCTGAATGACTTAAAGGCACAAACTATGCATTAATGTCTATCTATCTATCTATCTTTGGATTTATATACTATGTGCTACACACTAGTAATCTGGAGCAGCTAACAATAATTTCAAGATAGGAAAAATACAATACAATTTAAAATGACAAAATATATAATAATATATGGTAAAATAATAATAATACAATAAAATCATTCAAAATTACTGTTCCAGAGCAAGCATTACATTCTCTGTGCACATTAATGCGCATACGTTCAAAAATCGAAAGCATGCATGCTTTCCCCACCCCAGCTCCACCGGCTGGAACGTCTACTGTGAGGGAGGGGAAAAGACGTGCATAATCAAGATATGCATGTAGCTTTCCGTGCGCAGCCTCTTCCCCACCGTCCCCCAGTTGAATTTCAAAAGTCTAATTACACTCATAAACCAAGGATGCAAGTAACTCCTTTTGAAAAATTACCCTCTGCAAGATGTGGAATGTTTCCAGATTTGTTATACTGAAACAGCTGAATTCTGAGCAGAAACCATGTGACTCATAACTATCATACTGGTGATGCAGATACAGTGAAGCTACATGAAGTGAAATCCAGGTTTATGGCCATGCGCTGTCATTTCTATACCAGTTTATCCAGTGAGCAGCTCTAGACCTAAATTTTATTTTGAAGACTAGAAAAATGTTCTCAAATCCACTGATCATTGCTATTGTGACTAATGATCGAACAGTTTAACTATAATCAAAGTGGAAAAAAAACTAAAATATCTGATGCACAAAGCTCATGGGCCCTCTAGTCGGGGCCCTTATCTCTTCCCAGTACAATACTGCAAAGTCTTTGCCTGAGTTTTTCATTAAGTAACATAATGGAACACTAAACTTTGATTTAAAGTGGGGTTTATTGGAGTATACTGAATTGCAGTGCATGCATGATGCATTAAAAGCATTTCCGTGCCTTTTGTCATAAATGATGCATATTGATTGTCATGCATTACAGTGAATTGAAAATACATTATGCATTTATGAATATATTTCAGAGATATTTTTTATTAAAAGCTGGATACAACAGATAAAATATCAGGAATACTTGTATACAATTCCCCCCTCCCCCTTTTATTTTTTAAAGTAAACTTAATTTGTAGCATGTTCTTAACTTTGATGGACAGTACAGTTCTCAGTAAATGCATAATTGGGTTAAAAATCAGTGACCACAGAAGATCATTGTGATCCAGAAACACAAGACTTCAGTCACATGCAAAAGAATGTGTTCAAAAATGTAAGAGCTGTTTTGTGTACTATGTTTAGATATAATAAGTCAGAAATGTAAATAGCAAGCACATAGGCAGTGCATCATTTCAAACAATTTCTGAAACTACTTTGTTTCATTATTCAAAAACTATGCATGTGTCCTTTTCCACTACTGCATAAGAAGCCCACTTTTCAATAGTCTGTGCAAGTCACCAAATGCATGCATAAGTAGGTGCACAAATAATAAAGCAAGCATTTTATAAACTATTTGACAGGAACTGCACACTTTTTTTAAAAAGCATTTCTCCCCCCTCCCCTCAAGTACACACATTATTTTTGTGTGCAAAATAGCAGGCAAGGTTTTCAGGTCATTAAATAGTAAACATACACTTTTTTGAATATATTGTTTTTGCTCCCCCTGGGGCAGGCTCATCAGCAATATGGTGGCCCCTGTGCGAAAGCAGAGCTTCATGGGTAAGGAAGCCTACAGGCTGGTGGACCTGATCGTTACAAATTAAACTGTTCTTATTCCCTATTCCACAGGATTTTGTAGAAGGTCAAAAGAAAGACTTAAGCCTGACAGGGCCTGCAGATGAAGTTTAATGGCTAAGTTTCCAACTCCAGGGAGGTAAGTGCTTACAAGGAAGTAGATGGACAAGATACTCTGTAGGAAAGCGAAAGATGATGGTGCATGCTGATGCCAAACTTGAAGGGTCTTCCATTCAGCATGCTGTAGTACACAGAAGGGAGAGATAAGGTCACCTGCATAAAGGAGGTTTTTGGTATGGCCAGAAAAGTCATATCTAGAGCTGCAGGAGCAGTATAGCTACACAAACAGTAGGGGCATGGAGGTTCTTTTCTGATGAAATCTACAATGCTATTAAGGTACTGTGTCAGGGGTTTCAAGGGAAGAACTTCAATAAAAAATGGTAAATCAGTTGCAAAAAGCAGGGGAGAAGCACATAGCATGCTTAGATTCCTAAAAAGCCTAGAAAGTGCTGAAACGAAGGATAGTAGTGATTGGTGATCCTCTTTTGAGGAGCACAGAGGTGTCCATCTGCTGTCCAGACATGCTGTCCCAGGAGTTATACTGTCTGCCAGGTTCCAAGATCTAAGACATCACACAAAAACTGCAATGAATCATCAACCCTACTGTCTATTATCTGATGCTGCTCATCTATGTTGGCACAAATGGTACTGCTATTTACCACACAGATCATATAAAAAATGACTTTATGGCTTTGGGAGAGAGGGTAAAACAAATAGGTGCACAGTCAATATTCTCCTCAATCCTCCCCAGTCAAGGATCAAGGCCCAGATAGGAAACGTCACATTCTGGATGGAGAAGAATGAATGAGTGTGTAGATGATGTTGAAGAGAGTGTTGTAGCTTCATGGACCATGGAATAATGTTTTAAGAAATACTGAGCAGATATGGAGTCTACCTGTCAAAGAAGTCTTCCAGGACAAGTGGACTCCATCTCTACTTAGAGTCTTCCAGGAAAAGCTGGCAAACTTATAGGGTCATTCATCAAAATGTGTTATGGCGTTAACGCATGCGCATGCATTGAATACTGTGAAGGCCTCCCCAAAGGTTCTCTCCTCTCCACTCCACTCCATTCTGCTCCCTCTCCACTCTCCCCCTCTCTCTCTCCCTCCCCAAGCCCAGAAATGGCCAAAATGCAATTTTCAATCTTTAACGCAAATTTTGTTACAGCCATTTCAGGCATATCACAGAGCTTAACGCCAGGAAAAATGGTGTAGTTATTTCCGGCATTAAAAATATGCAATAGCATGCATTATATTATCACACGGGTGATATTGGCTCTCATTTTAATTAATTCTAACCAAACCCCTCCCCAATCCCGCCCCTTCAAAAAATTTGCATTTGCACCATGCTGTAACATGATTGATGGCTCTATAATAGGGTACTATCAAGCTATGGCAAGAGAACATTGTAGAAATATCATCTTTTAAAGACTTTTATGCCAGCAGAATCCATGATATCCAGTACGACGCTAGGGCCCTGTTTTCCTATGTATCTCAACTCACCAAGCCCTCTGCTCCTACCATTCCTGACGATCAAGCTCAATCCAAAGCCAATGAACTCGCAATCTTCTTTCAGAATAAAATTGCAAACACCCTAGCGCTGCTCCCTACTAACCCTACACCTCCAACTCTAAACTACGCCACCACAGACTCCCCCAGAGCTACCCTAGAGTCCTTCGAGCCCACCACCCCTCTGGAGATAGAATCAACACTCAAGAAGTTGAAACCATCCAACCACCCGATGGACCACATCCCAACAAAACTTCTGCTACTCATCCCAGGCACCATCTCCAGATCTCTAGCCAACATCATTAACTGCTCCCTTGCCCAAGGAATTTACCCAGATGACCTTAAAACAGCATCTATTAAACCCCTCCTGAAGAAACCAAACTTGGACACTAATGAGCTCTCCAACTTCCGACCCATATCCAACCTCCCGCTGCTAGCAAAATTGACCGAGAAGGTGGTGAACACACAACTTTCGGACTACCTTGAGGAACACAAAATCCTATACCCCTCCCAGTATGGCTTTCGCAAGTCTTCCAGTACTGAAACCCTCCTCATCTCATTAACAGACCACATCCTCATGGGCCTAGACAAAGGGATTTCATTCCTGCTAGTTCTCTTGGACATATCTGCGGCGTTTGATACCGTGAACCACAACATCCTACTCAATCGTCTCTCAGACATTGGATTATCTGGAAACGCCCTCCAATGGTTCAGCTCATTCCTCGATAATAGAAGCTCCAAGATCACTATCAACAATAAAGAATCCCCTAACTTCAAATCCACTCTAGGTATTCCTCAAGGCTCCTCTCTATCCCCCACCCTCTTTAATATCTATCTATTGCCTCTCTGCCAGCTCCTCACAAACCTTAACCTAATTCATTACTTATATGCTGACGATGTTCAGATCCTGATCCCTATAAAAGAATCCCTTCCAAAGAAGCTCTCCTTCTGGGAGGACTGCCTCAAGTCCATCAACCACCTACTCACCAACCTGAACCTAGTCCTCAATGCAGCCAAAACGGAAATTCTTCTCAACTCATCTGACCTTTCTACCAGCCATCATCAGACAACCTCTATTCCTCAGACCACTCAAGTCAGAGACTTAGGAGTCATCATTGACAATCATTTAAACCTAAAAAAATCAATTAACAATATTACTAAGGATTGTTTCTTTAAGCTACAAGTTATGAAAAGACTCAAACCCCTCCTCCATCTCCAAGACTTCAGAACGGTCCTCCAGTCAACAATATTTTCCAAAACAGACTACTGCAACACTCTCCTCTTAGGACTTCCAATCTCTGCCACTAGACCACTACAGATGCTCCAGAACTCAGCAGCCAGGATATTAACCAACACTAACCGGAGAACTCACATCACCCCAATACTTAGAAATTTACACTGGTTACCTATTAAATACAGAATTCTGCACAAAGCACTCACCATTATCTACAAATCCATACACAACCAACTTCCTTTAGACCTTCAGTTCCCTCTCAAACTATACACTTCTGCAAGACCCATCAGAGCGGCACACAAAGGAACCCTTCAAGTTCCACCAAATAAATCCACCCGTCTAACCTCCATGAAAGAACGAGCTTTCTCCACAGTGGGCCCCATCATCTGGAACAACCTGCCGACTGACCTAAGACTGGAACCCTGCCTGACTACCTTCTGAAAGAAACTCAAGACTTGGCTTTTCATCCAAGCCTTCCCTGAAACCTAACAGTGCAACAGTTTTTCGTCTTATAGCTCAATAGACTAAATGTCCGACCTAGCCATTGTATATTCATTCGTGTTCATTCTCCAGTTCTTTCTGTCCTTTGTTTCCTGGCTACTCTAGCCCCCAAGTTTATTCTCCATGTTATTTGTATCTGCGCCTCGGCCTTCTTGTTCTATGGTTCTGTTAAGTTAACCCCTAAGTTTGATGTAAACCGGCCTGATATGAAGCTTGTCATGAAGTTCGGTATAGAAAAATGTTAAATAAATAAATAAATAAATCTTTGTGAGACTTTCCTCAGTCCAAATATCGTTAATTCTAAAATTACTATAAACACGCTCCTTTTTTCTTACCATGGGCGTTATCTATGTAATATATAACATTCTGATGAATCTAGGGACAATTGAGGAGGGCTTTAAATTAGGATCATTGGGGCTGGGTGAACAAAGTCCTCAGGTAAATAAAACATTTAACACTTGTATAGAAATAGAAAAAAGGAGCAATATCTGGAAAGCTATGTACAATAATGCTCATAGTATGGAAAATAAAGTCCCAGTTCTACAGGCAATCATGGAAAAAGCTGACTTGGATGTATTGGCTGTCACAGAGAAATGGTACATGGAAAACCGTGACTGGGATATAGTTATAAGTAAAAAAAAATCTGAAAAAAAATGTACTTAATTTTTATCTGTGGTCAATAATAAATTATAACCAGAGCATACAAATATTAAGAACTCATAAATGTGTGAAGACACTTGTATAAAGTCACACATTATTTTAATCACAGGTCAATGGATAAGTTCAACAAAAATCTTCAATGAAAATCCTATTTATTTATTTATTTATTTATTTATTTATTTATTCTATTTCAAACTATGCACATAAAAAAATTTCCATATTTTGCCTGGATTATAGAATCTGAGATATTATTATACCCAGTTAAAATCTAGAAAGGACAGGGTAGAAAGAAAGGGAGAAGGAATGGTGCTATATATAAATAAAATAAGTAAACCAAGGATGCAAGAGAACCGCAGGCCTTACAAGGTAAGGAGGCAGCACTAGGGGTTAATCTGGAAAGAGGGAATAGAACATTTATTTATATTGAGAGAGAGAGAAAAAAAGATGAGATAATTTTGACCAGAGTGACTATATGTGCCCAGGTTAAAGACTACAGCTATAGCTCTTTCAACAAATAATGAAGTAAGCTGCCCTGGGATAGGGACAGGTCACTGACATGAAAACAGCCTATCCAAAGGGCAGTTTATCAAACAGGTCCGTTCACAGAAAAGCAGTGACACAGCAGGGCATTGCTGGTCAAGAGGTTACAGGACTGAGACCATGTTCAGTTGCCATGCATCAGGAGTAGTAACCCCCCCCCCCCAATGGGAGAGGGGGGGGGGGGGGGCTAGCAATCTGAAATGGAGAAATGACCTTGTCCATCCCACTGCTTGCCTATGCATGTGCTTCTTACATATTCAAACTTTGCCTGTTAAAAGCAGCTATGAAGACAGCTCAGGGGGGCCATCAAAAGAAGAACCATTAGCACCTGAGGATGATGCCCGAGCTAGCACCCCTTGCCCCTCACTGTGATTTAGCAGATGAGCTTCTGAGTCCTCACATACAGCTAGCCCTGCTGATACTTGGCTCTTCGTCTCGAACCTATACATTTCTTCTCCACGGCTCCAACCAGCCTTAGCTCATCAAGCAACTGGGACCAAGAAAATCTGTTCCATTTGGCAGAGACTGCCTTCTCAGAGACTGCTTCAGGGTGGAATAGGAGGTAATCTCCTAAAGTTACGGTGTTAGTTAGCTAGCTACATTTATTAATATATCCAACGCAAGTTAAATTCTTTGGTATGTTTATGTTTACTAATGATGCAGAGCTTTACTTAGTATAAACTGATGCTGAGCAGCAAGGGCTTTAGAGATATATATTGTTGATTTTGTTCTAACTGTTTAACCTGAAATATCTGACAAATAATTCTGTGGTCTTTTCTGAGCCATTTGGATTGCATAGGTATAGAAGGTGATATAGGTACCTGTCTGTAGCAGGGGAAGGGGAAAAGAAGTGCATAGTATCAGACAGCTACAGAACTCACTTATATTGCTTACAAAGCCATATCAAGTCACATTATGTCTCATGGTTGAATACTGAGCTAAGTCAGATGAAAGGTGTGCCGCAACTTGCTGAAAGAAAATGGCAAGGCACTCCTTACATTCATAATTCTGCATGTTGCTAAAGATCATCCAAAGGAATACAAAACTGTAAAGGATATTGTCAAAAAAGCTTGCTTTGTCATAAGAATTCACAGGGCAGGAAAAAAATGTGCAAGAACTATTTTGCTCATATAGATAAGCATTTAACCCAGTTTCCACCAGGCTAAGAAAATCATACTTTGTCACTGACAGATATGACCCATGAATCTGTTGCAATATCATTAAAAGATAAAAAAAAATAGCAGAGAACTTTAGAGAGAAGGTGCTGGTGCTCCTCTGCTTGGTTCTAGCCCCTGCGCAAGGGGCAAAGTCACTGCTCCCTTGATTAGTGGCATAGATTTCATCAAACACAGCCTTCATATTCCTGCTTGCAGTGATGCACAGTCAAGGGCTTTAGGGAGAAGGTGCTGGTGCTCCTCTGCTTGACTCCAGTCCTGGGCGAGGGGGTAAAGTCACTGCTCCCTTGATTAGAGGTATTCACATCATCTAATGCTGCCTACATCTTTCTGCTGCAGCAGCAAGCAGCCACCGGGCACGCCCCTTTAGAAACCTTTGTGGCTCTTCCAAGTATGAGGAAAAAACAAAAGGGGAACATTTTGGGAGACCCTGTGAGCTCAACTCCAGTGAAAGGCCATCTGGACCATGATTTCAAGCAGTTAAGCAGTGGCAAAACTGCTAATATAAGTGAGGAAAGTATTGGAGCATCATTGAGTCCTGGTGATCGAGCTCTTCTGCCATTACCTACATCCATCAAAGGAGGGGAGAATGTTTCCACTTCACTGCTGAGCAAAGTAGGAGATCAAAGCTCATGTTTACATCTTCATGGTGTCACTGCTGTAACTACTCTGCCCAACCCAATGAGTCAAGAATTTAATGTTAATAAGCCAGCAAATGGACAAACCCTCGATGATGTGAGGGTTTTGGTGCCCGAGTCTGTTAGCTCGTTAGAACTTGGTAGAAATGATGCAGGAGGACTGGCTGTCAAACCTGCTGGTGTGACACTCCACGATGGATGGAGGGTGGTTTCATGGACTGAAGCCACCCTAGCTGGTACAGTCACCTGTCTTTGCTCTTTCAGCTAGTGTCACCATGAATTTGACAGACTTGGAAAATAGTCTATCAGAGCTGTATAACCATTTTGTAGCAATGTCATCTTCTGTTTCTACCCTACAATCTATGGTGGTTGAAGATATTAAGGATAAACATGTTATATCACAAATGTGAATCATTGGAAAATATAAGAGCAAAACAAAAATGTGCTTTTTAAATTTTCCTAAAACAAAATGCTTATCACCTGTTGAATTACTTAATTAGTATTTAGAGGAAGTATTACAATTTTCCTCACAAAAATAATTCATTATTTTCAAAATGTTTTATTTACCTGAAAAAAAAGAGACCTAAATTAGAAAGAAGGCTTTTTTACAATTAAAATAACGTGTTACTGATTGGAGGGCTTCCTTTTTTCTAAAGTTCCCATGTAAATGTAATTGATTATCAGGGAAAGTTTTATTTTTTCTGATCCTGCTCATATAGAAACTTTTCTTGTTGATGAGACTGGGGTGATTATAGTGGGCAGGGGGGAATATTAGAGTATTGTTGAGGATATTAACACTGTTTTGTTCTTTCTATTTTATATAATTTCCTTGAATTATTTCTTTTCCCTCCTTGATGAGGACTAATGGTTTTCCAAGATAGAGTAAATTATGTATTTTTTATATATTTCCTTTTTTTGCTTATTTACCACTAATTCTTTATTTTTTAAATGTACATTGGTTAAAATTTAATAAAGAGATAATTAAGGAAAAAAAAGATAAAATAGCAAACATATATTCTAAGTTCTCTAACAAACAATCACTGGGAACTATCAATATTACATTTGTTGAATTTCTGTGAAAATCATTCTGACCTGCTACTATAGATGAAGTTATCAAGTATATTTCTTTGATAAATTCCTCTACATGTACTCTAGTTCCTGGTTCACCTGTCTTAATGAAGTTTTTGCCCCATGATTTAGGAGAAGTGGTCCAAAAGATTGTTTTCGCTTTCAGAGGGTACAATTAAAAACAAAGTAGTAAGATTTGTCTTAAAACATCAACAATGGATATCCCTGATCTGACAAACTACCAACCTATCTCAAATCTGCCATGTTTAGCAAAGGTTGTAGAAGGAATGATTCATAAACAGGTGCAACAATATGTTGAAGAGCAGAATATCCTCAATCAATTCCAATTTCACTTTAGGCCAGCACATAATACTGAAATGTACCTTCTTTCGAGTTTAGATATTTATAGATGTGAAATCTGAAACAGGGACAAAATTCATTCTTATTAGATTTATCAGTAGCATTTGACAACATTAATCCTAAAAAATGGTTCTTAAATGGTTCACATCTTTTCCTTGCCAGGTTCTTATGGCCTGGATTGACCACTGTTGGAAACAGGATGCTGGGCTTGATGGACCCTTGGTCTGACCCAGTATGGCATATTCTTATGTTCTTATGTTCTTACTGGCCAAAAGTATCAGGTGAGAATTGGTTGATCAGCTTTAAATATTCATATTATCAGAACTGGAGTTCCTCAGGTTTCACCATTAAGTGACCCTTTTCAATATTTTTCTGTGTGCATTCTGCAGTTTCCTCAATAATGCAAGGGTTAATGTTTAGGCTGTATACAGATGAAATTCATGTTTTATCCCAGTCATGACAAGATTAGATGATCAGTGGCTTACTGATAACAAACCGACCTTAAATATCAAGAAAACTGGTTGATGCTATTAAATTATCTTTGGATTCAGTTTCCCCCTCATTTAAGGTTCAATGACTGGAATATTCCATTCTCTGATCACTATAGTTAAATTGCTTGAACCAAATTTATCCTTAAATCGCTAGGTAAATTACAAGTGTAAAAATCTTATTTAGAAACTTTGGGCCTGATTCTTTCCAGTTCTGTGTCTAAAGGAAACAAGCTAACAGTTGAATTTTCAAAGGAGTTATATGCATAATTGTAACATATTATCATAGCAATTTTAAAAAGCCATTTATGCGCATATAGGACCTAATTTTAAAAAGCATTTACCTATTTAAATTTGGATTTCACATATGTACAAGCAATTTACTTGAGTAAATGGCTTTTGAAAATTGCTACTATAGAGGGTCATTCTCTAAAGGGATCGCACATGATGTTCTCTCAACCTAGCTTGATGTTACCTAGGTAGAGAGTCCATCAAGCTAGGTTGTAGGGATGTGCAGAGCAAAAGTTTATGTTCATAAGTCCATAAGTCGAAAGGGGGTCCCATTTGCGGTCAATATGGACATATGGAGAATTCCATAAGTTGAGTCTATGTCCATATGTGCAAATAAAAATTTAAACCCCTCACCCTCCTTAATCCCCCCCCCCCCAAGACTTACCAAAACTCCCTGGTGGTCCAGCGGGGTCAGGACGCCATTTCTGACCTCCATTGCAAGGAGCATGTGACGTCGGCATCACGTCGGAGTGATGCGGCGTCACATGATTCCCCGCAGGTTCGCTCCAGGACCCTCGTTCGACCCAAAAGGAACTTTTGGCCAGCTTGTGGGGGCCTCCTGACACCCCCCAAGCTGGCCAAAAGTCGACCCAAAAGGAACTTTTGGCCAGCTTGGGGGGGGCCTCCTGACACCCCCCAAGCTGGCCAAAAGTTCCTTTTGGGTCGAACGAGGGTCCCGGAGCGAACCCGCGGGGAATCACATGACGCCACGTCACTCCGACGTGGTGCCGACGTCACGTGCTCCTCGCAAAGGAGTTCAGAAATGGCAGAAATGGCGTCCTGACTCCTCGCTGGACCACCAGGGAGTTGTGGTAAGTCTTTCGGGGGGGATTAAGGAAGGTGAGGGGTTTAAATTTTTATTTTGGATCAACAATTGCGATTTCCAACGCATTCAACATAGATATGTTGAATAAGTTGGAAATCCGATCGTTTTCGCCTCATCACTTTTTTAAGTTAAAAAAAAAAAAGTAGCGTTTTACATTTAAGTTCAAAACGAATGCACACCCCTACTAGGTTGAGAGAACATTGCACCAATCTCATCTTTGGGTGAGTTTCCTCATGAAATCTTCACAAGAGAGCACTGTTCTGTTCGTACGTCTCACTTTGAATGTCAAAGTGGCCCCTAACCCCTACACAAATACCTAAACCTCACCTTGAGTTACTAGCTGGGCCTCCCATAATACCTATCTAGTGTGCGGGCATTATGGCTAGTCCCTCTCCCTCCCTCCACCTCCCTGAGAGGGTTTTACACAAATGAAAAAGGTGTAGTTAAAGCCATATAATACAACTTTGCAAAACTGTGAGCCCACTTGGCCAAATATCCTCCCCCTTTTTCTCATGTGCATTGCACCATGCGTTATTGTACTTTTCGATGCATTAATGGTGTTTTTGCATGTGAAAACGCCATATAGCACTTTGATAAATGACCCCCATAGTGCACTTACATGGGTATATCCTATGGACAATCCAATGGCTTATATTGTAGAAATTTTCAAATGCCCACTTACTTTTTAAGCATGTAAATACTTTTTAAAAGTAGCCTCTTAGTGAATCAAATCTTTTGTATCTTAAGGAAGGTAAAGACTTACTTATCTTCATCAGATTTTCATTCTGTATTGCAGGCACTTGTACTGTATTGAATAGTCTTGAATATTTTAATGCTTTATACCTAAGGCAACCAAGTTCTACTTTAAGGGACCTTCAAATAGTACAGAATATTGCTGAAAGTATCTTAACAGGAACACTGCTTAAAAAGCATATCACTCCATATTCCACTATTTACATTGGAACCCAGTAGCCTCAAAATGTAAATTTAAGTTCCTAACTTTAATTCACAGAGCACCTTAAGGGGTTATTTTAAAAAAGCAATTTACACTTGTAAAAAAATGTAACTACTACTCTAGCAATTTTCAAAAGCCCACATACACAGGTAAAATGCATTTACACATATAAAACCCAATTTTAAGCGTATAAATTCTTTTCTAAAATCAGGCCCTAAGTGGGAAGACATCAGTTCATTATTAAGAAATTTAAACCATCAAGGGAATTAAGATCTCTTGGTAGGATTGTGTTAGATATTGCTTTAATATATCACATTCATCTAGATGACACTCGAACTGAGGCCTTTACCATTGCAAGACAGAAATTACGGAACTCACATCCTGATGATATTAGAACCATCATTGATGCATAGTCTTTCAGAAAAAAAGTTGAAAGTGTTTTTTTTTAAGAGGCATATGATTTTGAGTGAGGCAGATTTTTTGAAGTTATCAGACTTGTTTACTTTAACTTATTGCAAATGCATAGTAGGATGGAATCATTCAAGAAATTTGTATTGAGATGACAGTGTGCATATTATCTGTTTATTTCACTGTGAATGTTTTTATTGTACATCTCTGAATTATAGATATAGCATGGTCAAGAAATTCTTTAAAATAAATAGAAGCCATCCTCATGTGGCCACCCTGAAAGTGGTCATAAATGCCTGACTGTAACAGAATGTAAGGAAAAAACAAAGAAGTGGATGCCACAAAATAGTCCTTTTCAATTTTTAATCAAGGAGATATAAAGAATCTTATACACATGCCCGACTCTGGCCGAGTTTCGCCACCAATGGTGGCTGCCTCAGGGGCTACAAACAAACATATATAAATATTTAATAAATCATAAATCATGTTAAAAACATAAAAATTAAAACATAAATAATCATAAACATATAAATGAATGATTAAAAAAGTTTTTTTTACGAACTCTCTTCAAAGACATATAAACTGAATCAGAATTCAAATAGACAATGGAATGGAATGTAGACTTAAAAGAACGAGATAAACTGCTTAAGAAGTAATAAAATTAACTTGAACATCATAAAGATTACAATAAAAATAGAAAGTACCTTATTAGTCACAGAGCAGTATTCAGGTGATGGTCCAAATAAGGTAAAATGTGTACCTATGTCTATTTAAAAACAAGTAGATCATGGTCAGCTATATATAAAAAATAAATATTGAGTGGATCAAAACAACTCCACTTATGTATGTTGCATGAAACATCCCCTTTCTTTTAAAATGCTTTTTTTGTTAGGAAAACTTTTTATAGTCATTATTCATCAGAATATGTGTCAATTTAATTATTCCAATATTGTTCTAATGTTGTGAACATTAGGTTTGGATGTACAATGATGTGTAATTTATTTAATTAATTCTACTACTGTGTTAGATAAGACGAGTGTTCCCTATGACATTAGATTAATACTGATGTTTAGAAAAAATCTTTCAAACCTCTAACATCTCTCAAAAACACCCCAAGTGCACGTGATGAATTAGACAAAGAAATAAATTCTCTTGTATAACTCTAAAGTGACCCCAGTAGTGCCAGTGATATCATTTATTCACATAATACTGTAAAAAGTAACAACAAAATTGGAATTGATGTATATTGAGAGTAAATTATTAAAAATTATTTAAAGAAAAATGAAAGCGATTCTTTGTGTATTAATAACAAATAACTTCATGTTAGCCGTATAAGTGGGCTTGTGAAAATTGCTACAATATGTGCCATTCAATTGTCCTTAGGAAACTCATGTGTAAGTGCACTTTACATGCGTAAATGGCTTTTTTAAATGGGTACAATAATATGTTACATTTTCTTGTGTAGCTCCTTTTAAAATTACCTGCATAGTCTGTTTCTAAAATACAGAAGTATGCATGTACTTTGAAACCTTGCCCTGTATCACTCCAAGCATACCCTTTTAGTATATGCTTACTGTTTTGCGTGATGACTTGAGTACACGAGTTCTAGCGAGGTTTCTAAAAAGCATATACACTAGGGATGTGCATTATTTTAAAACAAAATAAACATTCTCTATCTTGTTCATTTTGTTGGAACACGAAACAAAAGAAAAAACACGCTACAATTTTGTTTTCTTTAGTTTTGTGTTAGTGCACATTAACAGGGTCATTCTTTAATCCGCGATGTGCCATTGTCGCGTGCGTTAGGGCATTATCGCGGCAGTACAAGTTAAATCAGGGGAAGGGGAGGAGTGTGAGCGGGGTTTGGGCGGGGTTATGGCCCTGCAGCGCTGCGGGCGATAATGTTTTCCACATTATCGCCGGCAGTACCGCCGGGAAATAACAACGCCTTTTCCCTTGCGCTATGGGGGGGGAAAGTGCACGGCCCGGTCGCAACCATGTTGGGTGAAAACTCCCCGCCGCGATGCTGCCAGCTGCATTCTTTTGCCCCCTGCCCCTTTTTTCCCCATGGGCCACCATTCCACTATATGATGAATCTCGGGGTAAGTTCTGTCAGTGTGGACTAACCACAAAATTAGAGAAAAACGAAAAAAAAACCCCTAATGAACCATTTTGAAAAAAAATAATCAAACAAAAAATGACATGAAATGAAAATGACACAAAAAAACCCCCACTGCAGATCCCTAATATATAGGTGTGCATGCTACTTACATGTAAACATGCTAAGTTCACATTCATAAACCCCATGTAACTCTGAAAAGTATGCCCTTAAAGTCCTATATAAGATTTGAAATATAACAAAATGTTACGCAACAATCAAGTTAAAGCAGAAATGATTTAGGCTTACACTGAACTTCTGGAAAACATTTTCAGTGAATAATGTCCTTAGTAACATCGGATTTTATAAAACAAACAGAAAAAGCTTCTTCTAGAATACAGATATAGATATAAAGGGTGCGATTTTCAAATAGTTGCAAATTATAGTATGTGAGTGCTTTTAATGTGCTTACTTCATGTAAAATTTCAAATAAAAACAGCCTGTATCATTTCCCATTGAAAAGCTGCAGCTGCAAACTATGCGCACTAAAAGACCCCTTATATTTTGCTCTTTGTGCATGTGGTGGTGGGAGGGAGGCTTAGTAGCACGCTTACATTAGAAAAGTGAAAGTGTGTGTTGCCCATCCCTGGCCTACACATGCCCACAGGAACAATTCTTCTTTCTCCTGACTAAAAGTAGCTTTGAGGCCAGCATTCTTCAGTCAGGTCATTTTACCTGGGTAAATATCTATTTCTCCAAATAAATGCCTTTGGATACTGCCCTACAAGAAACAGATATCAGCCTTCAAAGCAATTTTCTATGCTTGCAAAACCTCAAATCAGACTTCAACATAAATGTCATCACCCAAATTTTAAAATGTATCCCATTCTATTACTTTTTTTCTCCCTTTTCTAATTACCTATCCCTGGTCTTCTTTAATGTCTCTTTTCTTTCTCTGTCCCTCCCACCCTACTTATCTGGAATACAGTAAAATATTTCAGAGCATTCTTTAAATTAATTTAGACTTCACAGTTTTGAAAAAGACTACAGGGAGTAAAAAGGATTATGCGAATTCATATGCTACAGCAGAACGACAGGGATTTTGCTATCTGTGATTTTAATTTATTCTGATACTGTGGACATTTTGTGAAGAAACATGATTAATTTTCATACCAGTATACTGAAAGATTAGAGACTTTTATGTTTCAAATATAGTATTGAACCTCCACAAGTTCAGTGAGATTCTGTAGAAGGGAAACAGTGACCTTTTAATACACACAAAATGATCATGTCAGAGATCAGATACTAAAATGCAGACAATTAAGTAAAATGACCTTTCATTTTAATGCTTTTCAAATTTTCTGTTTTCTTTGATTAATTCTCCCTTTATCTCTTCTTCTAATTGCAAGTTTTCTCTGGGAATGGCATTTCCTTTTGAAGAGTGTTCTACTGTTTTCCCTTTCTACATTAAATTGAATTTCCTCAGTTTAGCCATAAACAGTTCAACTACATTATTATTATCATTTTAGAAAAATCTGCTATCCAAGCTTTGCTAACAGAGCACCCCTTCAAATCAAATTTGACTTCTTGGATAACAGCTATTCATATGTGTGAGGAATGGGAAGGAGTCCTTAAAGGAGTAGTTTTATAACAGCCTTCCTACATTTGACAGGAAATCAGTGAAGTGCAAAGCCCAAACCTTTTGGTTCGGGCTTTGTTTTCAGCCCGCCGTGGAAAATATCGTATTTCCCGCGGTTCGGGGCTTTGAAAATTTGGGGAGACCCAAATTTCAGGTTAGTGAGCACTAACTCCCATTAGCGTACACCAACGGGAGTTAGCGCTCACTAACCCGAAAATTAATTTTTCCTGAAATTTTGGGAAAAATGTGTTTGGGATTCATTGTCCCCGAAACAAGACAAATGCACATCCCTACAGGAAATATGTGTATAGGTTTCATCAATTTTCAAAGCAAACTTAGGGCCTCATTTTCCACACGGATCGCACGCGATACCAAAAGGGGGGCGGAGTCGGCCCCGGAAGAGGAGGAGTCGGAGTGTCACCGGGGCCGACTCCACGAAGACGCCGCGGATGACGAAAAGGTAAGACCCTTTTCGCGTCCGAGTTCACGCCCAATAGCTACACCTTCTATGGTGGCGCTATTGGGTGTGAAACCGGCAGCGATCGCACCGCAACGGTGCAATCGCAGGCCCCCCCCCCCATTTTGGCCCCCCACCCCTCATTCCCTAAAGTATCGCAGGCCTGTGATACTTTAGAAAATGAGGCCCTTAGTCTGTTTGCTTTGAAAATTATTCCAACAAAATTACCTGCACACAATTACACCTGCTAAATTGTGCATGGTAATTTTCTTGAAAATGTACTTGCTTTTTAAAATGCAAAAGTATGTATGTAATAGGGATGTGAATCGTTTTCCATATCGTCTTAACGATAGAAATCGTGTGGCAGGGCAAGAAAATCGTCTTAGGCACGATTTTTTAGTTAAAAAATCGTTAAAAATCGTTTTTTCCGATTAGTGCGCACTAACTCGAGTTAGTGCGCACTAACGGGAGTTAGTGCGCACTAACTGGGAGTTAGTGCGCACTAACTGGGAGTTAGTGCGCACTAACTGAAAATGATACAATTTGATACTTTTCAGGTCAGTTAAGGTCAGTTTAGGAATGAATATGTATTCCTATTGGCTGCCCTCTTATTTATTCATGTTACCAAGTTTCCTACTGACAGTATATGGGGGATGGGAAATGGAAACAGTTGGTAGCTTGACAAAACAAGTAATGTGATCAGTCAATGTGACTAGAACTTGTGCCCTAACCCTGATACCAGGGGTATTGTGATCTTCCTGCACACAGTGCCCTATCCCTATTAATACCAGGAGTGTTGTGATCTTCCTGCACACAGTGCCCTATCCCTAATACCAGGGGTGTTGTGATCTTCCTGCACACAGTGCCCTATTCCTGATACTGGGGGTGTTGTGATCTTCCTGCACACAGTGCCCTATTCCTGATACCGGGGGTGTTGTGATCTTCTTGCACACATCCCGGTATCAGGGATAGGGCACTGCATGCAGGAAGATCACAACACTCCTGGTATTAATAGGGATAGGGCACTGCATGCAGGAAGATCACAACACCCCTGGTATCAGGGATAGGGCACTGTGTGCAGGAAGATCACAATACCCCGGAGGAGTGAGGGTCAGGCAGCTCCCCCCTGTCTGTGAAGCCAGCCTCTCACTAGTAATGCAGGGAGGGAGCTGTCTCAGACTTCACCATCCTCCCCCCCCCCCCTTACCCACACACCATTCACTAGCTGGGACATGGGGGAAGTCAGGAGTGAGGGTCAGGCAGCTCCCCCCTGTCTGTGAAGCCAGCCTCTCACTAGTAATGCAGGGAGGGAGCTGTCTCAGACTTCACCATCCTCCCCCCCCCCCCCTCACCCACACACCATTCACTAGCTGGGACATGGGGGAAGTCAGGAGTGAGGGTCAGGCAGCTCCCCCCTGTCTGTGAAGCCAGCCTCTCACTAGTAATGCAGGGAGGGAGCTGTCTCAGACTTCACCATCCTCCCCCCCCCCCCTCACCCACACACCATTCACTAGCTGGGACATGGGGGAAGTCAGGAGTGAGGGTCAGGCAGCTCCCCCCTGTCTGTGAAGCCAGCCTCTCACTAGTAATGCAGGGAGGGAGCTGTCTCAGACTTCACCATCCTCCCCCCCCCCCCTCACCCACACACCATTCACTAGCTGGGACATGGGGGAAGTCAGGAGTGAGGGTCAGGCAGCTCCCCCCTGTCTGTGAAGCCAGCCTCTCACTAGTAATGCAGGGATGGAGCTGTCTCAGACTTCACCATCCTCCCCCCCCCCCTCACCCACACACCATTCACTAGCTGAGACATGGGGGAAGTCAGGAGTGAGGGTCAGGCAGCTCACCCCTGTCTGTGAAGCCAGCCTCTCACTAGTAATGCAGGGAGGGAGCTGTCTCAGACTTCACCATCCTCCCTCCCCCCTCACCCACACACCATTCACTAGCTGGGACATGGGGAAGTCAGGAGTGAGGGTCAGGCAGCTCCCCCCTGTCTGTGAAGCCAGCCTCTCACTAGTAATGCAGGGAGGGAGCTGTCTCAGACTTCACCATCCTCCCCCCCCCCCCCCCTCACCCACACACCATTCACTAGCTAGGACATGGGGGAAGTCAGGAGTGAGGGTCAGGCAGATCCCCCCTGTCTGTGAAGCCAGCCTCTCACTAGTAATGCAGGGAGGGAGCTGTCTCAGACTTCACCATCCTCCCCCCCCCCCCTCACCCCACACACCATTCACTAGCTGGGACATGGGGGAAGTCAGGAGTGAGTGTCAGGCAGCTCCCCCCTGTCTGTGAAGCCAGCCTCTCACTAGTAATGCAGGGAGGGAGCTGTCTCAGACTTCACCATCCTCCCCCCCCCCCCCATACCCACACACCATTCACTAGCTGGGACATGGGGGAAGTCAGGAGTGAGGGTCAGGCAGCTCCCCCCTGTCTGTGAAGCCAGCCTCTCACTAGTAATGCAGGGAGGGAGCTGTCTCAGACTTCACCATCCACCCCCCCCCCCCCTCACCCACACACCATTCACTAGCTGGGACATGGGGGAAGTCAGGAGTGAGGGTCAGGCAGCTCCCCCCTGTCTGTGAAGCCAGCCTCTCACTAGTAATGCAGGGAGGGAGCTGTCTCAGACTTCACCATCCTCCCCCCCCCCCTCACCCACACACCATTCACTAGCTGGGACATGGGGGAAGTCAGGAGTGAGGGTCAGGCAGCTCCCCCCTGTCTGTGAAGCCAGCCTCTCACTAGTAATGCAGGGATGGGAGCTGTCTCAGACTTCACCATCCTCCCCCCCCCCCCCCCCCCCACCCCACACACCATTCACTAGCTGGGACATGGGGGAAGTCAGGAGTGAGGGTCAGGCAGCTCCCCCCTGTCTGTGAAGCCAGCCTCTCACTAGTAATGCAGGGAGGGAGCTGTCTCAGACTGGTATCAGGGTTAGGGCACTGTGTGCAGGAAGATCACAACACTCCTGGTATTAATAGGGATAGGGCACTGTAAGAGATGACTGTAGTAGATTGAATAAAGATCTGATGTTTCTGCTCTCCTCACACCAAACAAAAACAACACACAAGCAGAGAAGCCCTTCTTACAAAGCTGAGCTAGTGAGTTAAGTAGGAGGAAAAGTAAACATACTGGTGCCAGTGTGGCTACTTAAAAAATACACTTACCAACAATCAATTACATATATTTGAACTGTGTACAGTTCCAGCCAGGACCACCTTTCTAAAATGCACAGTGATTGGCAAATTCAACATGCACTAGCATTTCAGGTGCCTGCTAACAAAAATAATAATCAAACAAGTTCTAGTCACGTGAGTGCTGATCATTACATTACTTTTTTTGTCAAGCTTCCAACTGTTTCCATTTCACATCCCCCCAACCATATTGGTAACATCAATAGATAAGAGCACAGCCAGCCAATAGGAATACATACATACATATTCATTCCTAAGTGACCTTTACTGACCTGGGAAGTGTGAACACTTTGTTTCATTTTCTGTTGGTGTTCGTTAGTTTCCAGTTCCATTTCCCATCCCCCCAACCATCACCTCAGTGGTAACCTTGGTAACATCAATAGATAAGAGGGCAGCCAGCCAATAGGAACACATATTCATTCCTAACTGACCTTCAGTGACCTGGAAAGTGTTTATTTGTATCATTTTCAGTTAGTGCGCACTAAATCGAGTTAGTGCGCACTAACGGGGAGTTAGTGCGCACTAACTCGAGTTAGTGCGCACTAACACGATTTAACGATTTTTAACGATAAATCGTTAGAATTTCTATTGTATCGTGTTCTATAACGATTTAAGACGATATAAACATTATCGGACGATAATTTTAATCGTTGAAAAACGATTCACATCCCTAGTATGTAACTGCAAACTCATCTTCATCCCCTGCCCTGAGAATGCCTCCATCAAGCACAGCATCCTATCTTGGATAATGGCCAATCCAAGTTTCCATGTGTTTGACAGGATCCTAAAGAATAGATACATTCCTTCTTGATACCTAACTAAGGATAAACAGTGGCTTTCCCAATTCTGCATTTCTATAATGGTTTATTGACTTTTCCTCCAGGAACATGTGAAATCCTTTAAACCAACTACTATAACTGCTTTCATCATGTCCTTTGCCAACAAATTCTACAGTTTAATTGTATTCTAAGTGAAAAAATATTTTCTCCAATTTGTTTTAAATGTGACACCTATAAACTTCATGGAATGTCCCCTAGTCCTAGTACTATTTTAAAGAGTAAGATTTTATAGACCTCTATCACATCTCTCCTTAGCCATCTCTGCTCTAAGCTGAAGAGCCCTAACCTGTTGAGCCTTTCCTCATAGGAGATTCATTCCATCCCCTTTATCAATTTAGTCACCTTTCTCTGTACCAATTCTAGTTGCACTCTTTTTTGAGATGGGTCAATCATCAGTCAATACTCAAAGTATGTTTGCCCCATGGATCAATACAGAGTCATTATTTATTTATTTATTTACTTATTTATCGAAACATTTTTGTATCATACTCTGTCACCAGCTTTAGGCAGATAGCAACATTTAAATCATACAACTAAACAATAAAAATAAATAAATAAAATAGGTCCACATTAATTTCAATTATAAAAATACTGAAACTAAAACTAATAAAACAAATTACAAATAGCAGCTAGCAGCTAGCAGCAACTCAGCAGACATATGAAACAAGCAGCAAGGTTACAATCATATAATAATAAAATGTCCTTTAACTTGCTGATCAGAATGGATGAACGATAAATATGTCTTTGTCTGCAGTCATTCACTATATTACTATATTATTTTCTATTTCTTTCTTAATAATACCTAACATTCTATTTCTTTTTTTTAACCGCCATCACACCTTTGTTTGATCATTTCAAAGTATTATCAACAATGATTACAAAATCCTTGTCCTGGGTGGTGACACCTACTTATGTACCTGGAGTATGGAATATTCTTCCCTATGTGCATTACTTTACACTAGTCCACATTACATTTCATCTGCTATTTAGATGCCCAATCTCCATTCTCATAAGGTCTTCTTGCAATTCCTGAAAAATAAATTTATGATGTTGACAACTTTGTATAATTTCATGTCATGTGCAAATTTGATCACCTTACTCATCACTTTTTTTCCAGATCATTTATAAATATATTAAAAAGCACCAGTCCTATTACAGTTCCCTAGGGTACTTCACTATTTACCTTTAAAAATGAAAGAAATTAGTTTTGTCCTATTTTCTGTTTCTAATCTTTTAGCCATTTACCAGTCCACAATAGGACATTGCCTCCTATCCCGTAACCTTTTAATTGCCTGATGAGTCTCTGATGGACTTTGTCAATCAGGTTTTGAAAATTCACATATATTACATCAACCAGCAGCAGCTTATCCTTGTCCACACATTTGTTCACCCTTTTAAAAAATTCTCACAAATTTGTAAGGCATGACTTCCCTTTGCTAACTCCATGTTAATTCTGCCCCATTAGTCTGTATCTAGTCAAGTGGCCAGTAATTTTGTTCTTTAGAAAATCTTCTACCATTTTTCCCAGCACTAATAATAGTGTTTCAAAGTAGGTATCTCTCCAACACCCTCCTGAGTAAAGACTGAAGCCAAGAATTCATTTAACGATTCTGCAACAGTCTTGGGTTCCCTGATAAATGCCTTTACTCCTTGGTCATCAAATGGTCTAACCAACTTCCTCACTGGCTACTTGTTTCAAATATATTTGAAAAAAAGATTTACTTTTCAAAATTCCCTTTGGCCACTCATTCTAATGTGTTATATCTAACTTGCTAATGCTTATGCTGTCTTTTTTTTTTTTCTTTTGCTTCCACTTTCCAGTTTTTGAAAGATGTTCTTTTAGCTTTAATAGCCTCTTTCACCTCTCAGTTTAACCATGCTGGCACTAGAGATGTGCATTTGTTTCAAATGAATTTAAATAATGCAATGAATAAGGACAATTTGTTTCATTTGGGGGGGGGGGCCTGAAATGTATTGGGCCTCCCCCCAAATGAAACAAACCTTATTTGTTGCATTCATTTGAAATTAATGCATCAAGCCCAAGTCTAAACCTGAAGCCAGGACCTCACCTAAAGCATTGTCCAGGGCCCAAAAGAAGGGGTTGCGGCCTGTACCCTAGCATGACAATGGTGCCTTAGCCTAGGCCTAGGCCTAGGCCTGAAGTTGGGGCCTCGACTAGGGAATAGGCCGAGGTCCAAAGTAGGGGCCACACTGTGACCCAGCCAGAGGGCAGGTACTTATGCTTGGGCCTCAGCCTAGGCTGCAGTCCAGACCAGGCACAATGCCGTGACCCGGCACGAAGGCTGGGTCTCAATGCCAGGGCCTTGGCCTAGGTTGGAGCCCAGACCCAGGCCCAACACCACAACTCGGCCCGGAGGCTGGGTCCTGATGCCTGGGCCTAGACCCAAGCCTGACACCACAACCTGGCCCGGAAGTCAGGTCCTGATGCCAGGGGCTCGGCCCAAACCCAGGCCCGATGCTGTGACCCAACCTGGAGGTCAGGTTCTGATGCTGGGCCCTCAGCCTGGACCCATGCCCAATGCTGGGGCCTCAGTCTGGACCCAGGCCCAACATCACAACTCAGCACAGAGGCCGGGTCCTGACGCTGGTGCTTCAGCCTGGACCCAGGACTGACATAGCAACCTGGCACAGGTCCTGGCCTCTTGGTAAGATCACAACATCAGGCTTGGGTCCAGGTCAAAGCCCTAACATCAGTACCTGACCTCCATCCTGGTTCAAGGCATCAGGCCTGGGTCCAGGCAATGGCCTAGCCGGGCAATGGCCTAGCCTAGCCTCTGGGTCGGTCACGGCATGGACCTGGGTCCGGGCTCTGGCCTTGGCCTCAGCTCCAGAATTGGAATACAGCCTCCAGGCCATACCCCAGCATCATCTCTGGGTTTGGCCAAGAACTCTGCTTTATGTAGGCTGAGGCTTCTTCCTGGGCCTAAGCCTCACCGCGTATCTTCTCTGGACCAGATTAGTGGGGGCTGGGGGGTATCCAGGACCTGTCTTTTGTCTGGGCAGGGAGGAGCCCCATTTTTTTATTTTTGGCTGGTTTTGGTTTTTGTTTTATTGCTTGATTTGTTTTTTTTTCTCACAAATTAAATGAATCAAGCAATACACAAACCGAAATTCATGGGAAAAAACTCATGAAAATGAATATGTTTGCCTTAGCTAACAGTCATTTCATCCTTTTACTACCTTTTTTTAAATACATCCCTAGCTGGCAGTCATTTCATCCTTTTTTAATACATGGAATACAGCTACTAGTCTGAGCTAATGTAGTGTCCATGATAGAAGCAAACTTTTAACTTTTGTCCTGCTCCTGTTAATTTTCTAAATAATTTCTTCCCTTTTAAAGTCTCCCTTTTAAAAGTTAAATGCTACTACAGTAGTTTTATTTAATGTCCTCCATTTAATGATTATGATACATTTGATTATGTTAAGATTACTATTGCCAAGGGGTCCCACCACTGTTACCACTTGCACCAGATCCTAAATTGTAGTGAGGATTGGATCTAGAACATTCTCTCCTCTTGTCAATTCAGTGGCAGCTGCTCCATGAAGCAGACTCTATAAACTTTACTTCCATAGCAGGTCCTTTTGAGACATTTACCCAATCAATGTTGGGAAACCTCCCAAGACTGCTATTTTTATCGTACTGCCTAATTTGTTAGCTTCCCTCTTATATTTGTCTCTCTTTATCCTGCCCAGGTGGATACTAGCATATCCCCACCACTATATTCTTCCCCATAACACATGGAATTTATACTCCTGGAGATTCCACAGTTCATTAAGATTCCTTCTGAACTTTAATCCTGTCTGATTCTTTGCTATCCTTAGCATATTGCAACAACTCGTCACCAATTTGATGTGGCCTATCATTTCAATACAGTTTGTATACTGGCATCACATATTATCCCATGGGTTGTGCTCCTTTCACCAGGTCTCTGAGATGCCCATTATATCTACATTATTATTCAGTGCCATGCCTTACAACTGTCCAAACTTATTTTTTAGACATTCACATACAGACAATTCAAAGTATGTTTTTTAATTGTCTTCAAAATCTCCCTAGCAGCTCAAATGAGTAGTTTGGAATTTTCTATCTCCGCATGCTCTTTATTTAAAGGCATCTGGGCTACTTCATCCCCTTATGCCAGTATTTTTCGAAAATATTTCAGTCTGAACCATGTGCTCCTGAGCCACTGTAGATTTCCCCCATGATTTGATTTAAAAGCTCCTCTAACTCCTTTTAAAATTTAGAACTGGGTTCATCCTGGTGACAGTGGAAACCATTTCTTTGGAATAGGCTTTCCCTCCCCAAAATGTCACCTTGTTCCTAACAAATCTGAAGCCCTTTTCTCTGCACCATCACCTCATCCATGCAGTGAGACTCCAGAGCTCTACCTGCCTTTGGGGTGCTGTGGGAGCATTTCCAAAAAAGCTACCCTGGAGGTTCTGGATTTCAACTTTCTACCTAAGAACCTAAATTTGACTTCCAGAGTAGCCCCTTCTGCACCCTCCTATGTTGTTGGTGCCCAGATGTATCATGACAGCCAGCTACTCCCCAGCATAGAAACATAGAAACATATATAACACAGAAATGATGGCAGAAAAAGACCAAACGACCTATCCAGTCTGCCCAGCAAGCTCCCACACTTATTTTCCCATACTTATCTGTTTTACCGACCACCAAGTTCAGGGCCCTTGTTGGCAACTGTTTGATTCGAATTTCCTGCCATCCCCTGCCTTTGATGCAGAGATTAATGTTGGAGTTGCATCAAAGGTGAATCATAAGGCTTAATGGTTAAGGGCAGTAACCACCACATCAAGCAAGTTACCCCGATGCTTGTTTACCCAGACTGCACAGATCAGTGCCTTGTTGGATGTTGTCTGAATGTAAATCCTTTTTTCCACATTTCCCCCTGCCGTTAAAGCAGAGAGCAATGCTGTATATGCATTCACTATCAGGCTTAATTGGTTTAGGGTAGTAACCGCCACAATAAGCAAGCTACCCCACATTTATTTGTTTACACAGACTGTGTAGTTCAGTCCTTGTTGGTTGTTGTCTGAATGCAAATCCTCTTTTCCCCATTTCCCCTTGCCATTGACGCAGAGAGCAATGTTGGAGTTGCATTAACCGTGTGAAGGCTTATTGAGTAAGGATAGTAATCATCAGGTAGTAGCCACCATTTTAGCAAGCCACCCCCATGGTTCTTCTCTTCATTCCCATCCTCTAGCTTGTATGGATCCACAGTGTTTATCCCATGCCCATTTGAAATCCTTCAGTTTTAGTCTTCACCACATCCTCTGGAAGGGCATTCCAGGAATCCTCCACCCTCTATCTAGAATTCTATCTATGTGACATATGAGATCTGCCACCTTTGTATCAGGCAGGCAAGGTACCAAGAGATCCTCATGCTCTTCAGACACCCATCTATATATATTCCTAATGACTACAACAGCCATCATAACCCATAGCTCCTAGGCACATACTCCTAGAGACACATCTTCAGTGTGAAAGAATACTATATTTCCTGGATGGCAATACCATAGCTACAGTTTCATTTCCTGCCACACTATGGTGATGGTCTCCTTCCAGGTGACCTTGCTTCTCCAAGGCAGCACAGGGATAACCATGTGGCTATGTCTCTGAAAGTCTCCTCTATATACCACTCAGTTTGCCTCAGCTCCTCCAGGTCTACTTCTCTAGCATCAAAAATCAGACTCATTCTCTAAGAGCGAGGAGCTCTTTGAATTGGGTGAACACATACAAATTCTCACCAACTGGCAGCACTGGGTACAAAACACTGGATAGCCCCCATTTTTCTACTGGAGTGCTGTCAGCATCTTTATATTATTTTATAACAGCCTGCCTAAACTAGGAAGCAAATATACTTGTAAATTACACTAATTTTCAAAGTGAACTTTCATGTTTAAATTCACTTTGAAAACTATCGCACTACAACGACCTGCATGCAATAGCATCTGCTGAATGCATGCGAAACATTTTCAGGAAATTTACATGCGTAGCTTTGAAAATACTAGAGTGTGCATGCCAGTGCAAATCTCTCCCCTACTCTACTCCCAAGAACATGTCCTCTCAGTCTGGGTAAATTTATGTGCATAGGTTTATCCACATATCTGGTAGAAATTTTATATTAGGTCATTTCCATGGGATAAGCACCTTTTTAACAGCAGTAGTACCTTTCATAATTATCCTCTTTGCATGTGGTAACACTTTCAATAGCATTAATCCACTTTAGAACATTGGCCCTATGCTTAGCTAAAATTTTGCACCCTACATTATAAAGAAAGAAATTAATATTTTCGACAGGAAAGTAAATGTGACAGATGAAGGGGTGACATCAAATTTGACTGAGAAGGATTATAGAGTACATATATATTACAGTAGCTCTGTAATGGTAGTGCTATCATACTTATGGTTCTAATGGCACTTCTCTGCTAAAAGGATACTTCAACATGAAGTGTCCTTTGCAACCAATTCAGAGATTGCAAAGCTTTCTCTAAAATTAGATGATGATCTGCCCACATTACTGAGAAAATACCATGTAACTGGCACTAATTGAGCCCTTGGGTGGCCGTCGGAGACAAGAGGCAAAAGGATGAATAGGAATGAAACTGTCACAGTAAGTAGTCTTTCAAGAACTGGATGAAGGAACATTTTATAGCAATCCAGAAAAACTTTAATATTATAATCACAGTTGCATATATATATTACTTTTATAAAAATATACATATTGCGCAGCATTTAATAAGGGATACATATGTTAGACATTGAGTAGAATCTTTTTCTGAGACAAATCGAGATCTTTTTATAGGGATAATATTAAGAGCCCACAGTGTAAAACATATGTTTTTTTTTATATAACCACAAAAACTGGCATCTGCTGTGTTGTACAAAGAGGCATGTTATGCCTACAGAGTAAAAAATTACAAACCAAGACAAAATATACAAAGAGACAGCTTCACTGTATCACATTGTACCACTGTTAGCATATGTGGTCTAAACTAGGAGGTATTAGCAAGTCAATAAAGCATGTTTATCATACGTGTCATTGGCCTGCTGATACCTCCTAGTTTAGACCACATATGCTAACAGAGATGTGATGGGATACATTAAAGCTGTTTTTTGTATACTGTGTCTTGATCTGTAATTTGCCAAGTATATGACAAAGTTTGTCATTTCTCTTTGAAACTGTGATGTCCACAGAGTACACAGGACCTTGCTTTAACAATTCATTTGACAGGAAACGCTTTCAGAAGTGTTTCCTTTCTAATATAGTGTCTTATCCGGGCATTAGTTCAAAACTAGCTCAGAGGAAACATTTGCCTGTTGAATTGCTAACATGACATCCTGCATAGCCCATTGTTTTTTGTTTTTTTTCCCCCTTAGATGTCGCCACAGTGATCTTGCTGGAAGAGGCTCCCAGGAGCTTCATCTTAAATTAATCCATGAAAACAAAAAACAGCTTTCCATATATGGAGCTGAGTTGAGTAAGTTCTAATGATTCCAGAGTAATATATGGTTACATACCATGCAGGGAAAGGGACAAAGTTGCTAAATTTAATACAAATCAATTAGCAGACACGTGGAAATTCCCCAGAGGCCCCAATGAATTGCCCTCACCCTCAACCCCATCACGACCTGCCCTCCCCCACCGCCCAGCCTAAGGAAAAGAACCGTATGCCTCTACCCCACCCCTCCCCCAGCCACAGCACAGTGGCCCATGAAACTTCCGCAGAGACATCCAGGGACGGATTTAGGGTTTCACCATCAGTAGGCACTTTCAGTTTTTCACCCACCCTGCCTCCTATAAGGATCTGTTAAAGGTAACAGAGGGCTGTTCTCTGCCAAATGAGATTCAATGAGCTGGAAGGCAGTACATCTTAGCCTCCATGCTGCCCTTAAATTCCACCATAGGCACGGGCATAATGGGTGCCTATTGACAAATCCAGGGCTGGAAACTCCTAGTTATTGCCGTCCCCTCTTTAGATCCAGCACAGCCTGCCCAGCCCCTAACAGCCTCAACACAGCCTGCACCCCCCCCCCCCCCCCCAATCCCAGCACAACCAGCCCTCGCCCCAGTTCAAAGTCCTCACCCAGCCCCAGAGCAGCCTGCCCCTCCAGTCTGAGCCCCTCCCATAAGCCCCTCCAGTCTGAGCCCCTCCCATAAGTCCCTCCAGTCTGAGCCCCTCCCATAAGCCCCTCCAGTCTGAGCCCCTCCCGTAAGCCACAGCCCAGACTGCCCCTCACCAGCCTAAGCCACAGCCACTCTAGCCTCCAGAAATCAAACTCATTCTCTGAGGGCTCAAGCTCTATGCACTGAGTGCATACATACAATAAAAACAGTGCGTCTATTTGTTATCATGTTTTGTATTATGGTATATTATTTTATGATTCGTGATAATTGTTTGTAAGCATTTGATATTCCACCTTGTCCTAAAGGTTGGCAAAAGGCAGCTTATATAAAGTAACAAGGTTTTGAGTTCATAAATCATGTATGCATGCATACAGATATGAGATACATTGCATGTAAACAGATAAAAAGTGGGGCTTATTAGGTAAGAGTTCGGAAATAAGAGCTTTGGGTACAAATTGCATATATTAGTAAGTTAAACACCATTTGGATAGATGTAGCCCAAAAGTGGGCAAATTTGGGGGGATTTGCAGTCAGGGAGACTTCTGGTGTATATTAGTTACCAAAGGACGAGTCTCTGCTGTGAAGCCTAAAGGAAAGCTTAACTGTTTTCCGGAAGGTGAAGTAACAAGTTTGGTGAAGTGTTAGGGATATCTTGTTCCATATGTTAGGTGCAGTGCTACCCCCTAAACCAAGCCTGAATCTAGCACTCTCATCCCCCTTCCTCCAGCTCTGACTTGACCTGATCTAAGTAATCTTATTGGTAGTGGCAATGGAAATTTTTATTTGACAGATTTTCTTTCAATAAATCAAAACAGTGTACAGGCAAAAATTAAAATGACATCAAAAGACAACAATTTAAACAAAATATTATTTTCCAAAAAGATACAAACATCAATTAAAATTAGCAAATATAAAGCAGCAATGAAACATAAATCAAAGCAATAATATATAGTAAAAACTGTAAAATACCATCTAAAGGCTCAGAAATGACTAAATAATGAATTGATCCATAAAAATAGTTCTTCTTTATTAAATACCTGTATAAATAAAACATGTCTTTAGTAATTTCCTAAATCTCAGATAATTTTTTCCAAAGTATAAATTCAATGGTAAGGAGTTCCACAGTACAGGTGCTTGGTACTGAAAAGAAGATCACTTAAACACGTCTAGCCTAACTTCACAATGAGAAGGCAATTTTAATAACTCCAATTGTAAAGATCTTAATATTCTAAATGAAATTAAGAGATTACTCAAATACATAGGGGATCCTCTATGCACTGCTCTATGTGTAAGACACTAAACCTTATTTTCCCCTCCTACCCATCTGTTTACTTCTCTCCAGGTCCACTGTTCTATTTTCCAGGCCATCTATTTGCTTCCATCCAATCCTGTGGCTCTCTGGTATTCTGTGTCCCTGCTAACAGCCGCCATGTCCACTACATGTATGAGCTCCTCAGTGGTAGGCAGAGTATGCATGTGCAGCTCACCAGCCCTGGTGTCTGCTGGTTTGGCAAAGGACCCTGTGTGCCTAACTTGGAAATAATGAAGTTATATACATACACTCTGTGCTGTGCACCTAGATCAGCGAGTACACGCGTGAGTTCAGAGCTATGCGTGTAAGCTTCTTTGTGTTTAGTGGAGTATACATGCATTCTGGCATGCATATGCGCACACCACCTGATCCCAACAGCTACCATTTTAGGTTAAGCATATTATGTACAGTATATTGATGATGAAGATGATTGAACTTCTTTGTACTCATTTAACTAAAAATAGATTTATCTAAATGAAAAATGGCAAAGCAGCTGACTAAAGATGAAATCTTCATAAGACTAATGCATATTTAAAGAGGTAAGCTTATGGGACTATGAGCACTCCATGATTTGGCAACCTCTAATAGTAAGGTAAAGGCTAATAGAAGAAAGAATGCTATGTTATCCAGTGAGTTGGAAGATGTTGTATATTACAAAATAAATTGTCTTCAGCCAACATGTAATGCATTTAATATGGATTTGAAGCCAATTTTAAACCCATAGTGACTGTTAACCTGTAACACATTGTTTCATTTGAGATACTTGCATAAATTGAGTCAGTCTTAGATGCAAATGATCTCCATAAAATGATCCATGTAATGTTTATGAGTAGGTTAAACTATTGTAACTCTTTATATCAGAGCTGTTCTGTGTCATCTATAAAAAGAATTCAACTTTTACAAAATATAGCCATAAAACCTATTAAAACGTTTAACTAGCAAATCTGATCATGTGTCCCTATGTTGATAAAGCTACACTGGTTACTTGTGTCATTCAAAATTATTTTAAGATTTTAATTCTTGATTTTAAATGCCTATATAGGGGCTGCTCTATTTATTTAACTGGTCTGCTAACTAGATGTGACCCTACTCAGTATTTATGTTCTTCACAGAAGAGCTTCTAGTCGTTCCACCACCACAAAAAAATTAGACTTCAGAATACACACCAGTATTAATTTAGCTGTTGTGATGAAACAGAGGTTTCACACAAGCAGAAGCTGCCTGGAGAGATGAGAGAAACTACAGAAAGCAGAGGGAGCTCTAAAACGAGGTACGGGGAAAACAGCTTCAAGAGGTGAACGAAAAAATTAACCAGAGTTGTCTAGGGGATTGACAGAAAGAAAAGGAAGCACAGGGCTGCTGGAAAATGTAGTTTTGAGATCCTTGGCAGATAATTAATTAGTATCAAGCCAGCAGCATGAGATAGGTCTACTGTTAGGAGAAATAGCTGACACTGATTAGAGAATTAATCCTGCGGGAATTCTGCGCTACCGTGGAGCGCAGAATTCCCGCGGAATTCCCCTCTGCGCGTTTGTGCAGAATCTGTGCAGTATTTGGCAGGACCCAGCATGCTGCGAGCAGGCCGGCCTCCACCCACGGAAAGCCTGGGCCTGCTCCTTCTTCACTGTAAGCGGGACAGCCTCTGCTCACGGCACGCCTGAGCCTGCTTCATTTTTGCCTTGAGCAGGACGGCCTCTGCTCGTGGCGAAGATGGAACAGGCTCTGGCGTGCTGTTAGCGGAGGTCGGCCTTCTTGCGGCAAAGAAGGAGCAGGTCCCGGTGTGCCACAAGTGAGGTCATCCCTGTCACGGCAAAGATGGAGCAGGCCTCAGTGTGACTGAGCATGTGTATGTGTGCATGTGTGTGTGTTAAGACTGCAAGCCTGTAAGGTGAGAGGGAGTATGTGTGAGGGTGTGTGGATGTGGGTTCCAGAGAGAGAGAGCAAATGTGAGAAGATTGTGAAGGAGTAGGTATATGTGTGAGAGACTGGAAGCTGGTATGTTTGAAAAAGGAATTGTGTGTATGTAAGAGTGCTGTTTTACAAGAGGGAGTTTGTGTGAGGTGCTTGTTTGTGAGAGAGGGAGTCTGGTGAGGGTGTGTGTATATGTATGAAAGAGAGCCTGTGTGAAGGGAACATAAGAACATAAGAAATTGCCATGCTGGGTCAGACCAAGCGTCCATCAAGCCCAGCATCCTGTTTCCAACAGAGGCCAAACCAGGCCACAAGAACCTGGCAATTACCCAAACACTAAGAAGATCCCATGCTACTGATGCAATTAATAGCAGTGGCTATTCCCTAAGTCAACTTGATTAATAGTTAATGGACGTCTCCTCCAAGAACTTATCCAGATCTTTTTTGAACCAGGCTACACTAACTACACTGACCACATCGTCTGGCAACAAATTCCAGAGCTTTATTGTGCATTGATTAGTCTTAAATGTGCTACTTGCTAACTTCATGGAATGCCCCCTAGTCCTTCTATTATTCAAAAGTATAAATAACCGAGTCACATCTACTCGTTCAAGACCTCTCATGATCTTAAAGACCTCTATCATATCCCCCTTCAGCTATCTCTTCTCCAAGCTGAATAGCCCTAACCTCTTCAGCCTTTCCTCATAGGGGAGCTGTTCCATCCCCTTTATCATTTTGGTTGCCCTTCTCTGTACCTTCTCCATCGCAACTATCTTTTTTGAGATGCGGCAACCAGAATTGTACACAGTATTCAAGGTGCGGCCTCACCATGGAGCGATTTAGAGGCAGTATGACATTTTCTGTTTTATTAATAATAATTCCTAACATTCTGTTTGCTTTTTTGACTGCTGCAGCACACTGAGCTGACAATTTTAAAGTATTATCCACTATGATGCCTAGATCTTTTTCCTGGGTGGTAGCTCCTAATATGGAACCTAACATTGTGTAACTACAGCAAGGGTCATTTTTCCCTATATGCAGCACCTTGCACTTGTCCACATTAAATTTTATCTCCCATTTGGATGCCCAATCTTCCAGTCTTGCAAGATCCTCATGTAATGTATCACAATCCGCTTGTGATTTAACCACTCTGAATAATTTTGTATCATCCGCATATTTGATAACCTCACTCGTCGTATTCTTTTCTGTTGTGTCCATCGGTGCCCGATGCCCTCTCTCCACCCTCCTTACCTCTCTGGTGCCTCCCTCTCTGACCGTGGGAAGATTGGCTTCCGCAGCGTTCTTCTGCCAATTGTCCTCGGGCGTTCCCGGACTGGTTCGACGCTGCAACCGCCATGTTTCCTGGAGGCCTTGGGGCACGAGCATGGCACGGCCCCGATTGAAGTACCGGCATTGGAGCGAACCTTGGGGGCGTCCCCCAAAGATGACGTCACCCGTGACGGATATTTAAGGTCTCAGTATTTGCTAACAGATCGAGTTAGCAAGGGTTTCGCTACCTAAGCAACTCTGCCTCCTTGGACTTACCAGAGGTACCCGCTCCTCGGGGGCCTCGCTCTCTCTTTGTTTTTTCAGGTGACAGTCTGGAACTGGTACTCGCTTCTCGAGGGCCCTGATCCCAGACTTGCTTCGTATACTCTTCTGCCTGGAAGCCTTCACTACCAACTATATCAGCTATATCAGTGAGGTACCATCATTTCTCTCCGAGCTTTCCCTGGAACCAGGTACTCGCTCCTCGAGGGCCTATACTTTCCAGTTCCTGGGCTTCATTGGGACATTGTGTGAGTGTTACCATCTGCATACCCTGCCTACTCACTATATCTCAGTCTCTTTTCAGCTCAGCCTCCAGGGATTGCTGTTCCAGTCTCAGAGGAACTACAGCCCAGCCGGGCTTACCAGCTCACTACTGCCATCTCTGGTGGTTCAGTATACTGTCTAATAAAAAGAACTAATGTGTGTTTGTCTCCTAACTCTGAGCCTAACCGGTGGTCCCTCTTGGGATCATTCCTTGGGGGCGTGGTCATCTGCCATTGGTCCAAGGATCCATGCTCTACTCTCCTATATAACTACAGATTGCTATCTCCAGCAACTCCTTTAATAACAGATTGCTACTCCTATCTGATTGCTCCTCCCATCAGGCATCAGATTAACAACACTTTCCAGATCATTTATATATATATTGAAAAGCACCGGTCCAAGTACAGATCTCTGAGGCACTCCACTGTTTACCCTTTTCCACTGAGAAAATTGACCATTTAATCCTACTCTGTTTTCTGTCTTTTAACCAGTTTGTAATCCACGAAAGGACATCGCCTCCTATCCTATGACATTTTAGTTTTCATAGAAGCCTCTCATGAGGGACTTTGTCAAATACCTTCTGAAAATCCAAATACACTACATATGTGTGTGTGCATGTGTGTGTGAGAAAGAGCGAGGAAGCCTATGTGTAGCGGGGGTGAGTGAGAGAGGGAGCCAGTGTGCAGGAGTGTGAGAGAGAGAGACATAAGTAGCCTGTGTGAGGGAATATGCATGAGAGAAAGAGGGAGTCTGTTGTGTAAGTGTGCACGCAAGAGAGAGAGGGAGCCTGTATGAGGGTGTGTGTGTGTGCAACATAGAAAGAGGGCTCCTGCAAGAAAGAGAGTAGGGAACCTGTATGAGGGACTGTGTATGTGCATTAGAGGGAGAGAGCCTGTGTGTGAGAGAGAGAGAAAGGACATAGGGAGCCTATGTGAGGGCCAGTATTGAGAGAGGGGTAAAACTCTGGGAGTGGAGGAGAGATAGTGGCAGGTAGAGGAGATGGGGCCTGAGAGGGCAAAGTGAAAGGAGACTGGCCATGAGAGTAGGGCGAGAGGGTGGAAGAGACACTCTTATAGTGAACTTCTAGGGAAATTCTGCTGAAAATATTTTAAATGCTATATCTTTAACTAATAACTTTTTTCTGTAACACATTTTAAATTAATTACTTAAAGACTGTCATCTATATTGTATTATTTTGACCCAATATAAAGTATCCAGAATTTTGCATAATTTTAAGTTTTTGTTTGCAGAATTTACTTTTTTTTTTTTGCACAGAATTCCCCTAAGAGTAGAGAATGCAAGGAAATCAGTGTGGCTTTTAAACCAGAGAATACTGCCTTTCAGGCAGACAGGGAAATGGGGATCCAGGAAAGAGAGCTCACCTACACACAGATGCAGAGATGCCCACAGCATTTGGTTAGGGTTTGGAATTTGCAAAAAGTATATGGAAGTAGGCTCCATATAGTCCGAAAACATTGGGTTAGCCTACAGTTGTTTATCAAAATATCTTACTGGGAAATCATAGTGCTTCAGGAAAGGAACTGAAAGTTACTAGTATGAAGTGAACACTAATGTCTGGAATAAAGTTGTTTCTACTGCAAGTGGCTGTCTCTGAGCAGCGTGTTCCAGAAAACTGTCAGAGGTTGTGCAGGACCTATTCAGTGACCTATGACACTACTTAATTCCTTTATTTTAGAATACTATTCCGATAGGGTTAAAAAACATGTTATTTAAATTAGCTTTTAATTGATTGTTGAGGCCTATTGATGATCATGGTTTATTTATTTAGGTATATACATTTTTTATTTAAGGTTGACTTTAACTTTTTATTACTAAAATTAGTCTGTATTATTTTATGATTTTATTGTATTTTGATTTACTTTATAGTGCTTTTGTTTTTACTTAAATATTAAATGTACACTGCTTTGATGTTAATAAGAATTGTGATATATTAAATTATAAATTACAACTACAATTACAAAAGTGGATAGGGAGAATGTTATTGAGGGTTGTAGTGAACATATACTATAAGGGACAATTTTCAGTAGCTTGTCTGGATGCAAAGTCCATGGGTAGTTTGGTATGCACAGACGTGGTAGAACATTTTCAAACAAACTATATATATAGTTTTTCATTTGAAAATTACCTTAAGTGAGTACTTAGTATCAAAAGTACTTGCACCTTCTTTTTCTGCAAGTAGAAGACGTCAAGGAGAAAGTATATGGTTAAATTGGAAAATTCTGTTCTATACCTTTACTTTAATTCCTTGATCTGTCAGAGGCAGCAGCAGCTTCCACCTGCGTCCCTACGTGTTTAAGACCATGGGATTTTGCAGTGAAACCACAGGCACTGCAGCTTGGCAAAAATCCTGTAGAAATTATGAAACTAGGGAGACCTGCCTCTGGAAACTCCTTAATGGATCAGCATTAGGTGTGTCCCAAATTAGGACTGCACAGCAGTCCTCATGGAGTTTGCTCTGCAATCATGCCACTGCCTGTCCTCCTTCCTATATGATCCTGGTTCTTCCTGTATCCTGCTCTGCTTCTGGTCCTTAGCTCCACTCTTTGTCCCTAGATTCTACTTTACTTGTGGATTCTTGGCTCTTTCATTTTTATTTATTTATTTAGGAAATTTATATACCCATGAACGTTGGGAACATCTCATCGGTTTACATTAAAACAAAATTATAGCCAACTGAGCTTTACATAGAAGTTGGAACTTGGAACCAAATGTAAATAGTAACAGAACAGATAATTATATACAGTAAGGGTGCGATGCGCACCCTTACTCGTGGCGCATCACACCCTTCATGGCTCCTGTTCCACCTGGTAAGTTGTGGCAACTGCCTGAACCCAAGGACTCAGTTGGCGGGGGAATGGCCACTGCTTCAGGCAGAAGAATGAGTGTTCCAGGGCCCCTGGATTCTCTGATATGCTCCTACTCTGGCAGCGTACCTCCTCTCTGTCCTCAGTGGAGCACGCCGTGACACTCCTGGAAATCCCATTTTTTTAATACCGCTAAAAGTACATCCACTGGGGACTTTATTTTCAAATATCTGCAGGGATCTGCCAAGTCTGTGGGTAATTTTCTTCATGGACTTTGTACCAGTTCTCAATGGGAAATTACACACCTACATTTCTCTTTGAAAACTCTCTAGGAAGAAAGGACCCTCAGAGATTTACAACTGCTTTTTCTCTTCAAAATACGTGCAGTAATGCAAGACAAGAATCATTGTGGCATTCCTGACCCCAGGAATCCTTGCACAACGTGTCTATTTTTACCTGCAGGGAGAATGGGCATTTTTAAAAAAAAACTTTTTACACAGGTAAATGGCTTTTGAAAATTGACTCACAGTTAAACTTTTGTATGCTTTTTAGCCATTCACAGAAGGGCAATTTTCAGACAGGCCAATTTTATCCAAGTGAATCATTATTTACTTGTAGGGCTGCCAACTGGCTTCAGATTTTCAGGCCAGGTTGATCCAGTCCTGGTTTTACCCCATTGCATGCTGGGATTTATTCTGATTCCCCTATTGCATTCCCTAAGAAATGCAAGATTATAAGCATTTGCATGCAGGGGAGTAAAGCCAGGACTGGATCAACCTGTCCTGAAAATCTGGATCCAGTTGGCAACTCCATTTACCTGGGATAATCACTTTGAAAATTGCCTTCCCAAGACAACGTAAAACAACATAGAGGTCATTATTCAAAAGAGTTTGTCTGAAAACCTTTTATGTTAGCCAGACAAACCCTGGGATTTGAAATTCCCAAGCCTCTCATGGACAAAATGTACCCAAGTCATTACCTGGCTATACCTTAGCCAGATAAACAGAGTCGATGTGGGGCATTCATGGGACATAGCCAAAATTTATCCAGCTATCACTGATATTCAGCACTATTCAAATAAACTTAGCCAGGTAAGTCTTGTGTAAAACGCTGTCCTAAATATAGTCAAATAATGTTATCCATCTAAGTTCTGCTGAACATCCCAGATAAAATTACGCAAATTACTTTATCCAGCTATAGTTTTTCTTGCCAGATTACTGAACATCAACCTCAGCAAAAATATCTTAATATGGTATTCTCTAAATAAAGCTATGACTGACAAAGAAACTGAGAAATATATAGGAATATCGGCTGGATAAAATGTGCTTGCTCAAAAAGAAAATAATATTGTAACCATATCTTAAATAATTAGTTGATGAGCTATGCAAAAGATTTCCTCTTTTCACATGCATATTTATAACTTTACTTTACTACTTCTCTCTTTCAAGTGGTACATAAGTTGCTTTAGTTATATTTCTGCAGAAAAGAAGAGTGTTCTACTCCATTAAGATGCAACAGGGGCTAAAGAAGCTGGCTTTGTGTTTTTATAGCTCAGTGACTAATGCCAAAGTTTGATTCAGGAGCACTAATTAATAGGAGCTATATTCCATTCTCCTGCAGAACAAAACAAAGATTGCAGAGTCCACATGCATATCTCACACTCCAGGCGAGTTTTCACCATATGCTATCATTTTTGTTGTAAGAGAGCAATACAAAAAGCAAAAGAGTGGCAGCCTGCAGTGCACTGGATATGAAATACAGCAAACATCATGCTCAGTTACTATCTCACACATGACCCAGGTATGCATTTTGGTGATGTGTTGTGTTGTGTGTTGGGGAAGAGAGACCCCACACAGGGAATAGGCAAAATAAGATTAAAACCCTACCTTTTACAAAACTGGCTACCAGAAAGTGCTGTTAGAGTTCCAATGGCTAGTGGTCCCAAATGAAGGCAATTAACACAGTTTTTAAGATGAATTTAATGAGCAGGTTTTTTTTTTCTCAGTGTGGGTTCTGTGGGGAGATAGAGCTCCAGAGTGAAAGAGCAATGGGCTACCACTCTTAACTGGGTTATGCTAGGGATAGACCTGAACTTGGGAAGAGTTAGGCATAATTGTTTCTTCTCAATGAGTTTGTCATAGTTGAATCCTGTATTAAAGGACTTAAATGAGAAGTTTATGAACTGGCAACTCAAGTTAAGCCAGTTATAACAGTTTTAGACACTAACAGGCGTAAACTTTTTGGTTTGCAAATGTGTTTTCTTTATTGGACTGGTGTTCACTGTCCACTTTTGAAGCAAAGTAAAATGCTTCTTTATAGAAAAGATATCTGTTTGGCATTCAGATTCTGTAAAGTAAGGGATCCAAGGGGCAACTTTCCACAGTTTATAGCACCACTAAGCATGAAATAAAAACAGCAAATGTTTATTAGGTGAAAAGTTGATTCTTAAATTTTTCATCATCACTGTTATCAAGGAGGAATAGCCTAGTGGTTAGAGCAGCAGGCTATAACCCAGGAGACTAGAGTTCAAATCCTGCTGTTGCTCCTTGTGACCTTGGGCAAGTCACTTCATCCTTCATTGTCTCAAACACAAACTTAGACTGTAAGCCCTCTGGGGATAGGAAAGTACCTGAATGTAAACCAATGTGATATGTCAGTATATAATATGTCAACTTATTATTTTGGCCCACCTTGCCTTTTTACTGCATGGCCATTGTGGTCTTCTTGCTTTACTTTGTTTGTGGCTTTCTTGCCTTGTCCCGTGACCTTTTCGGAATAACACAATGGCATCTGACATTCTGTGCTGGCAGCTGGGATTTCCTCTCAGAAACTGAAAGGCCCTGCTTAGAAAAGTGTCCACTTTAGGTAAAAATGCTTTATAAAGTCTAAGTGATAACCATTCATTGGGCATCAAGCTACAGTCTTCTGAATTTTTTCCAATGTAATAGGGACTGACAGTTTGTTGTTTTGCATTTCAGTTACCTGAGGGAATCATATTCCCACCATATTCTCATTTATTTCAAAAACCAACTTTCCTTTCTCCCCAGAATATAGCCTAGCAAAAAACTTGCAAAAGTATGGTTAATAACACCTGTTTGGTATGTCAGTTTCCCAGATCCAGTGAGCACTCTGAGAATCGTATTAGCTACCCATCTCTTCCACAGCATCTAGCCAAAAAGGCCCCTGTTGGGGGAGGCATTCTTGAGCAGCAACCAAGATGGCTGCTTGATTTAGTTGTTCTCTAAGATCCCTTTTTGAAATCTATCCTGCACCCTTATAATTTGTTATGACCAGCTTCGGACACCTTCATTTTCTGCCTGCTTATGTTGGGGTCTAAATCGGGCAAAATAGAAGCTGCATTCTCCGTGGCTGCTGGCACGAAATGTACGAAGCAGGATCCTCCAATGCCGGAGAAGACAACACATGCTAAAACAATGGTGTCGGCCAACCTCATACTTACAGGGCTCAAACAGATTAAAGATATGGTTCAGGTCAACATAGATGTGATGTTGACAATTCGGATGGATCTATCAATGATGTCCCAGCAACTTTACACATTTCAAACGAGGCTCAAAGATGTAGAATCCCAAATGGCGTGATTGCTGCTTGCAATTGGTCCACTCCCTCAGCTTAATCAAAAGGTGAAGCACTTGCAATGGGACATGGAAAATCTTGCCAATTGGAACTGCTGGAACAAAGTTCAGATCCTCAGCATCCCTGAAAGAGCTGAAGGATCTGACATGGTAGGCTTCCTGAATACAATGATCTCTGTTTGCCTTGTTAGCTGGCTTGTTACGGCGGTTACTACCCCAAACCAAATATGCCTGATACTTCACTTTCAATGCATATACAGCATAGCTCTCTGCTTCAACGACAGGGGAGAAGAATAACTGATACTTCACACATCCAGCAGAGCTCTCTGCTTCAACGGCAAGGGAGAAGAAAAAGGGTTCGCATTCACAAAGCGGGGAGTAGCTGGCTTGTTACGGCGGTTACTACCCCAAACCAAATGTGCCTGATACTTCACTTTCCATGCATATCCAGCATGTCTCTCTGCTTCAACGGCATGGGAGAAAGACTGATACATCACGCATTTCCAGCATAGCTCTCTGCTTCAACAGCAGGGGAAAAACAAACAAACAAAAAAAAACAACTGATGCTTCACGCTTATCCTGCATAGCTTCAACGACAGGGGTGAAGAAAAAAAGGATTCGCAATCACAAAGCGAGGAGTAGCTGGCTTGTTACGGCGGTTACTACCCCAAACCAAATGTGCCTGATACTTCACTTTCAATGCATATCCAGCATGGCTCTCTACTTCAACGGCAGGGGAGAAAAAAACTGTTACTTCACGCATATCCAGCATAGCTCCCTGCTTCAACGGCAGAGGAGAAGAAAAAACAACCAACAAGGGCTGTACAACATAGTCTAGGTAAAACAAATAAGCATGGGTGTAGCTTGCTTATCGCGGTGGTTACTACCCCTACTACCCCTAACTAATCAAGCTAGATATTTCACTTGGATGCAGCTCCATCACTGCTCTCTACATTAATGGTGGGGGTGGAAGGGGAATAGAACAAAGAGCTAAGAGAAACAGATAAGTATGAGAGAAAAAATGTGTGAAGCTTGCTGGGCAGACTGGATGGGCCATTCGGTCTTCTTCTGCCGTCATTTCTATGTTTCTATGTTTCTATGTTTTGAACTTCCCTTTGAAATTGAGCGGGCTCACAGGATACCATCTAGATTTCTGAAAAATTCCAGATTTTCCAAGCCAATCATTTTTAAAGCTCTCAGACACCAGCAAGCTTTGGTGATACTCACGATGGCACATTACCGATCTCCAATCACCTACAAGGGAATTTTCTTCATTCCTAACTTGGCCAGATCTACTGCAGCGAAATGCAAAGCCTTTTTGATTCTGTGTCCTCGTTTACAAGTGCTAGGCGCTCGCTATGGCCTCCTCTATCCAGCACGGATGAAGGTAAGATCTCACAACCAGACAAAGCTATTTGACATGCTGGATGACTTTGTTTTGCTCCTTACCTCCCTGGAAAATGCACAGGCCATGGTGACTTCAGTTTTCTGGACATGGCCTATAGTCTCTGCAATGCTCTTTTTAGATGGGAACTCTCTACATGTTTGCTTATACTGATAGACATGCTATTCCAGTTTCTCCCATTTTTGGTGTTCTCTGGAATTTCTGCGATTGTTCTGATAGAGGATGACCTCCTTTTTTGATCCTGGTCTGTTACGGGTCTTATTTTCTATTCATTTAAGGCATATACTCAATTTTTTTGTATCTCAACTGGATCTTGCTTGCTACTGGTCCTGCCCCGAGGCTCATTTTATATATGTTGCCATTAGTTTGTTCATTCTCTTTGTCTGTTTATTCTTCTTTTCTCCCTGATAACCTCTTCTACATGGCTACTGTTATTTTGTCCTGGTTTCTTTTTCCTTGCCATTTTTTCATGCAGGTTTTCTTCTTCATTTTTGGTTCACTATTACTATGGCTCCTGCTTCTTCTTTACACGTAATTTTTTTCAATGTTAATGGTCTTTCACACCCTATTAAACGTAAAGATATTGACATATTTACAATCCCTACATGCTGATGTGGCTATGCTTCAAGAGATTCACATTTCTGCTGCAGAATCCTTTCAGTTAAAACAAGCTTGGGTAGGTGAGGTGTTTTTTTTAACCCTGCATAACACAAGAAAAAAGTGTTGGCTATTTTATTCCATAAAAAAATTGTGGGTGTAGGTATCTCATCAAAAGAAAGATCTTGATGGTCGTTGGGTATCTATACAAGTAACTGCTGGGACTGAATCTTTTGTTTTCTTTAATCTTTATGCTCTTAATACTGATGAGCCTGATTTTTTTCATACTATTTTTGCTCAGGTTTTTGGAATAGGTACGTCTAACTTGATTCTAGGTGGTGATTTTAATCAACCCCTAGAACTCCTTTTAGATAAACAGTCTTCTTCTAGAATTTCTTGCACCAAAACACATAAGGTTTTGCACAATTTTATTGATATTTCTTATTTGGCTGACCCGTGTTGATTATTACATCCCACTGGTAAGGACTACTCTTTTTTTCCCCTCCCCATTCCACTTACTCTCCCATTGATTATTTTTTGGTTTCTGGGTCCCTAATATTCATTCTGCCAACATTCATCCTATTCTGGTTTCCTATCACACTGCAATCTCTCTTCACCTTACATTGTCTTCTAGTTCAGTGGAGAATCACCTGTGGAGATTTAATCTGGCCTTGCTGGCAGATCCTTCCTTTTCTGTTTTCTTCGCAATAAAATTGCTGCATATTTTTTGAATAATGTCACTCCTGATGTTTCCTTCTCTACAATCTACAATCTCTACTTCCTTTCCAGGAAGGAACAGTGAACAGCTCTCTCTTCTTTGCAAGCTAAGGTGGATAATTTAGAGAAGACTCATATTTCTTCTCCCAGTCCTGCAACTTTACTGGGCTTGCAAAAAGCATGCTATGAATATAAGCTTTTAAGTTCCCAGGTTGGTAAAACCCTTTTTGCTCACTCTGCTCAGTATTATAAGGAAAATAACAAGTGTGGTCACCTGTTAGCCTCTTATCTCAAAAAGGAAAAGGATAAGAAGCATATTCAAGTGAATCAATCTCATTCTGGTGATTTTCTACTCTCTGATGATGATATATTATGTGCTTTTCTTGACTTTTATGCTGACGTATAAATATGAGTCTACTTCTTCTGTTGTGGATATTAATCAGTTTCTTTCACAGCTTTCAAATTCTTTTCTTAAGACCATCAGATGTTCCTTGATGGTACTGTTACTGCTAAAGAAATAGTTATGGCCCTGTCACACCTGTAAAGTGGGAAAGCTCCTGGAATGGATGGCTTCACTGTGGATTTCTATCAGACTTTCCAACAAAAGCTTGTTCCTCTGGTCTGGTATCTTATCCCACATCTAGCTCTTTCTTTACTAAGGCCTATATAGTTGTACTTCCAAAGCCAGGAAGAGACCCCCAGTTGGTGTCTAATTACAGACCGATTTCCCTTTTAAACAAAGATTATAAATTATTTTGGTTTACAGAATGACAGATGTCATGTGTCACCTTATACACCCCAATCAATATGCGTTTATTAAAAATCATTTAAGTTCTAACAATGCTCACCTTTTTCTTCATATGCAGGTGAAGGCTAACTCCCTCATAACTCTGGGTTTGGCTCTTTCTCTTCATACTGAAAAAGCATATGACCATGTCAAGTGGCAATACCTTTTTGCTACTCTGTGATGGTTTGGTTTTGGCTCCACTTTTTGTCATGGATTCATTTGCTGTATCATCATCCTTTTTATTTCTCAATAATAGAGGTACTCCTTGGTTTGTTTTACACAGGGTGTACCCTCTCTCCCTTCCTCTTCAATTTGGCTTTGGAACCTCTATTGCTGGCTATCAGGCAAAACTCTAATATTGAAGGTATTTTTATTGACATGGAAGTTTATAAACTATCAGCATATGCAGATGATGTCATGCTGTTTCTTGCTGCCTCTCTTCCTCATCTGTTCTTTCTTATTTCCATTTATTCTTCTTTATCTGGCTATAGAGTTAATTGGCATAAAACTGAGATGCTTGCTTTAAATTCTCTTGTGTCTTTGGACAAGCATAACAAATACTACATACCAGTTACAATGACATTATTGGCCATGTGGAATAAGGGTCCATCTCCGCTCTTGAGGAAAGGTTGGCACACCTTATTTGATGAGTCGGTTGAAAATGTAACTATTTGGATTGAACTGGAACTTCTTTCAGATCTAGTGGGAAGTATAAGGTGATAAGGAACTTTTGGGAGTCTGTAACTTCCATCTTTACACTTGAAATGAGAGAACTTGCCTAACTCTATTAAAGTTGTTTGTCTTCCATTATCCACTGTATGTGTTGCGTAGGAGGTGGATCCTTGGGCTGAGGTGGGGTTGACGCAACCAGTAGGCAAGGGGTTGCATCAACCCCACCTCAGCCAGTGGCCTCCAGCTTCAGCCCACCATCAACAGGCGGAGTGGGCTGAAGCTTGAGGCCCTGGAGCTTCACCTATACCAGCCCACATTCCCCTCAGGTTGAGCCTTTGGATGCTGGGGCCGGCGGGACTTAGGCGTGCCTCAAGGTTGAGTATAGGTAGGAGATGGTTCAGCCCAGAAACAGCAGCCAGCAGATGGCGTGGTCCTATCCTGGACCGGATGTGGAACAGGAACTCAAGCACCAAGGGACAAGAAGGAACTGAAGGTGCCTGAGCAAAGGAATGCCGAAGCCACAATAGTCCATGTCCAGAGGATAGGGGCAGAGGCATCACTGTCAAGATTGAATGGAAGCTGGCAGTCCTTGGAAGGTGTAGCAAGCAATGTTGAACTCTGTACTCAAGAAAATCTGAGGCATTCGTAGCAGTGGTCAAGGCATGGAGAGCGCAGGTGTGGTCAGTCATAGCAGTAGTTAAGGCATGGAGAAGGCAGGCGTGGTCAGATGTAGTAATGGCCAAGGCTCAGAGAAGGCAGGCATGGTGAAATGTAGCAATGGTCAAGGCTCGGAGAAGGCAGGTGTGGTCAAACATAGCAGAGGTCGGGCTTGGAGAATGCAGGTGAAGTCAGGCATAGCAGAGGTCAGAATCAGGTAGTCGATCCAATAGACGGATGAGACTACCACGAGGAGCAGGAATCAGGAATAACAGGAACAAGACAAGTATAAAACAACTAGAACTCAGAAACCGGAACAGGAGACCAAGGCGACCTGTTGCAAAGGCAACGCTGAGAAGCTGTCTGAGCTATTATATGTTGAGGGAACTGACATCAACATCCGGCTCCACGGCCAGGTTCCTGCCACGGGCCCTTTAAAGGTTTCACTGGTGCACGCGCATGCGCCTAGGGAGGGGTGCGATGCTGCTGGTGGCGTCTCTCTGCGAACCCCGTGGAGAGTCCTGATGGATGGAGGCATCCTGGCTGGAGGTCCCGGTAAATGGAACAGGGCCGGAGGAGCTGGTGGAAGTTCGAGGTCGAGACTGGCAGCCCACCGCTGCCAGCAATGAGGAGCTGGAGCTTGAAGCTTGTGTGGAGAGGTGAGAGGGCCGCACCGCGGGGCTGCCACGGGTGCAAGCATAACAGTATGGACTATTGGTGAAAGTATGCTTTGTATTTTCCTGTAGATTATCAATCTGATGAGGGAGGGGGTTTGGTAAGGGTTGGAGTGGTGGGGTGGGGTAAGAAAAGGAAAATATGGTTGAACATTCTGTTGTTTATTTCTATATTTTGCTCTATTCTTATATCTCATTTGAGTTTATGGATTATGTTGGTTATCTTAGTACTATTTGATTTTATGTATTGAACAGTGATGTTGTGTATATTCTTTGATTTATACTCAATAAAAAAAAATATCTCACAAAAACTACCCACACATATTTACACCTTCTAGCATTTACTGGATGTTTTTACAAGAAAAAATACATTCTGGCAGGTGAATTGTCAAAGGACTTATACATGTAAATGTAACAAATTATCACAGCAAATTAACAGGCTGATACAGTAAAAGTCATTGGAGAGTTTTGCGGGCCCTCATTTGATTCTATAATCAAATGAGGGCCCGCAGCAAAAAGAGGCGCTAGGGACACTAGCGCGTCCCTAGCGCCTCTTTTTGGACAGGAGCGGCGGCTGTCAGTGGGTTTGACAGTCAACGCTCAATTTTGCCGGCATCAGTTCTCAATCCCGCTGACAGCCACGGGTTCGGAAACCCATGTATATGAAGTGGCAACCCATAACAAAGGAAATAAAGAAGTGTTCTGCATCACTGGCCTGGGGCAAGAGTCAGTCAACATCTAATCTAGTAACAGGGTGTATCACGAAAATGATTGCCCTGGATGACCAGCCCCTGTAGGTAGTGAAGAAGCTAGCCTTTAAGCATATACTTTATTTGTAAGCCTAAATTGCAAACTGCCCTCCAGGACTACATTTAATAGGCATGTTATCCCCTCTGTACACAACCAGTGCCATAGTCAATTACAGGTGTGGGCTAAGGCACATGGATGCAGAATGCATTTCACCAGTAATATATGTACCAATGCAAATGCAGCACATGCTTACCTCTCCCTGAAGGCACACTGGTAGGAGCTGGCTGAGGCAGGGCAGGCAGAAACTCTAGTGGGGACCGAGCATCAGAGTGCAGGAAGAATGTGCTGCACACTCAGGTGATGGATAGCCCTCATACTTCATGCAATATTGTTGCATCGGAGGTGGACCCTTGGGCCGAGGTGGGGTTGATGCAACCCATAGGTAGGGACCTACGGGTCCCCACCATCGGCAGGTGGAGTGGGCTGAAGTTAGAGGCCACTGGAGATTCAAATATACCAGCCCTCGTTCCCCTCGGGTTGAGCCTTTGGATGCCGGGGCCAGCAGGACTTAGGTGGGCCTCGAGGTAGGTTAGTACAGAGAAGTGGTTGAGCCCAGAAACAGCAGCTGTTAGGTGGCATAGTCCTACCCTGGATTGGGTTCGGTACAGGAACACAGGCGCCAAAGGAACGGAGGGTAACTGGAGGCGCTTAAGCAAAGAAAGGCCGGAGCCTTGTAAGTTCACGTCCAGGGAGTAGGCGAGAGGAGGCGTCACTGACAGGCTAGGATCAGAGCCAGTGACAGGCGGAGGTCATGGCAAGTGATGTAGAACTCTGGACACAGAGAGGTCTGTAGCATAGTCAGTCAAGGCAATGGTCAGGACACGGAGAAGGCAGGCATAGTCAAGCATGGCTAAGGTCCAGGACTGGAGATAGGCTGAAGAGTAGTCAGGTGTAGCAAAGGTTCGGGGCTGGAGATAGGCTGAAGTGTAGTCAGGTGTAGCAGAGGTCTGGGACTGGAGATAGGCTGAAGAGTAGTCGGGCGTAGCAGAGGTCCGGGACTGGAGATAGGCTGAAGAGTAGTCGGGCGTAGCAGAGGTCCGGGGCTGGAGATAGGCTGAAGATTAGTCAGGCATAGCAGAGGTCTGGGGCTGGAGATAGGCTGAAGAGTAGTCAAACAAAGCAGCGTTAAAATCCAAAGAGTCAGTCCAACACATAGATGAGGCAAGAACAAGGAAGACAGGAACTGGGAACCACAGGAATCAGGAACACAACATAGAGAGGATCAGCAACGAGTACTCGGAGTATGAGGAGACCTGTTGCAAAGGCAACGCTATGGAGCAAGGCCTGAGTTTATATACGCTGAAGAGTCTGACTCAGCATCCGGGGCCGCAGCCAGGTTCCCACCACGGGCCCTTTAAAAGAACTAGTAATGCACGCGCACATACCAAGGGAGGAGAACAGCGCTGATGGTGGTATCTCTCCGCGGGCCACGCGGAGAGGCCCAACAAGCAAGGACATCTTGGCTGGCAATACTAGGGACCATGGCAGAGCCGGAGGCACCGGAGGTGACCCAAGGTTGGAGCTGGCGGCCCACCGCCACCAGTGAAGAGGAACCAGGAGCTGGAGTCTGTGTGAGAAGGTGAGAGGGCCGCGCAGTGGGTCTGTCATGCCGTGGGTCTGCCGTGAGCGGCACGCGTAACAATAATCTATCGGCAATAAGAAAAATGCTGGAGGGCAGACAGCTAGATTGGAGAGGCAGGAGTCTTCATGCAGGATTTCTTGTGACAGACAGTGGGAAAAATAAGCTATGGCAGTGGAGGGTGGGGGCTATCAGAAAATCTGTTGTTTTGCATAGTTGCTGCACCTGGCGGTAAGGGATACTCTGACACTGGAATCTAAGGACCTGATTAAAACATGCTGGAAAATATGGTATTTCCATTGAAGCATAAAGGGGGAAGCTTCTCTGTGATTTAATGACTGGATTTAATGACTTCTCTGTGACTGGATATAATGACTTCTCTGTGATTTAATGACTGGAAAAGGAACAGTGTGCAAATCCAAGGCTCTCATGCTAAACTTTCAAAAGGGAAACTTTGATAAAATGAGAAAAATTGTTAGAAAAAAACTGAAAGGAGCAGCTACAAAAGTAAAAAATGTCCAAGAGGCATGGTCATTGTTAAAAAATACCATTCTAGAAGCACAGTCCAGATGTATTCCACACATTAAGAAAGGTGGAAAGAAGGCAAAACGATTACCGGCATGGTTAAAAGGGGAGGTGAAAGAAGCTATTTTAGCCAAAAGATCTTCATTCAAAAATTGGAAGAAGGATCCAACAGAAGAAAATAGGATAAAGCATAAACATTGGCAAGTTAAATGTAAGACATTGATAAGACAGGCTAAGAGAGAATTTGAAAAGAAGTTGGCTGTAGAGGCAAAAACACACCGTAAATACTTTTTTTAAATATATCTGAAGCAGAAAGCCTGTGATGGAGTCAGTTGGACCGTTAGATGATCGAGGGGTTAAAGGGGAACTTAGAGAAGATAAGGCCATCGCGGAAAGATTAAATGATTTCTTTGCTTCGGTGTTTACTGAAGAGGATGTTGGGGAGGTACCCGTAATGGAGAAGGTTTTCATGGGTAATGATTCAGATGGACTGAATCAAATCACGGTGAACCTAGAAGATGTGGTAGGCCTGATTGACAAACTGAAGAGTAGTAAATCACCTGGACCGGATGGTATACACCCCAGAGTTCTGAAGGAACTAAAAAATGAAATTTCAGACCTATTAGTAAAAATTTGTAACTTATCATTAAAATCATCCATTGTACCTGAAGACTGGAGGATAGCAAATGTAACCCCAATATTTAAAAAGGGCTCCAGGGGCGATCCGGGAAACTACAGACCGGTTAGCCTGACTTCAGTGCTAGGAAAAATAGTGAAAAGTGTTCTAAACATCAAAATCACAGAACATATAGAAAGACATGGTTTAATGGAACAAAGTCAGCATGGCTTTACCCAGGGCAAGTCTTGCCTCACAAATCTGCTTCACTTTTTTGAAGGAGTTAATAAACATGTGGATAAAGGTGAACCGGTAGATATAGTATACTTGGATTTTCAGAAGGTGTTTGACAAAGTTCCTCATGAGAGGCTTCTAGGAAAAGTAAAAAGTCATGGGATAGGTGGCGATGTCCTTTCGTGGATTGCAAACTGGCTAAAAGACAGGAAACATAGAGTAGAATTAAATGGGCAATTTTCTCAGTGGAAGGGAGTGGACAGTGGAGTGCCTCAGGGATCTGTATTGGGACCCTTACTTTTCAATATATTTATAAATGATCTGGAAAGAAATACGACGAGTGAGATAATCAAATTTGCAGATGACACAAAATTGTTCAGAGTAGTTAAATCACAAGCAGATTGTGATAAATTGCAGGAAGACCTTGTGAGACTGGAAAATTGGGCATCCAAATGGCAGATGAAATTTAATGTGGATAAGTGCAAGGTGATGCATATAGGGAAAAATAACCCATGCTATAATTACACAATGTTGGGTTCCATATTAGGTGCTACAACCCAAGAAAGAGATCTAGGTGTCATAGTGGATAACACATTGAAATTGTCAGTATAGTGTGCTGCGGCAGTCAAAAAAGCAAACAGAATGTTGGGAATTATTAGAAAGGGAATGGTGAATAAAACGGAAAATGTCATAATGCCTCTGTATTGCTCCATGGTGAGACCGCACCTTGAATACTGTGTAAAATTCTGGTCGCCGCATCTCAAAAAAGATATAATTGCAATGGAGAAGGTACAGAGAAGGGCTACCAAAATGATAAGGGGAATGGAACAACTCCCCTATGAGGAAAGACTAAAGAGGTTAGGACTTTTCAGCTTGGAGAAGAGACGACTGAGGGGGGATATGATAGAGATGTTTAAAATCATGAGAGGTCTAGAACGGGTAGATGTTATTTACTCTTTCGGATAGTAGAAAGACTAGGGGGCACTCCATGAAGTTAGCATGGGGCACATTTAAAACTAATCGGAGAAAGTTCTTTTTTACTCAACGCACAATTAAACTCTGGAATTTGTTGCCAGAGGATGTGGTTAGTTAGTGCAGTTAGTATAGCTGTGTTTAAAAAAGGATTGGATAAGTTCTTGGAGGAGAAGTCCATTAAGTCCATTACCTGCTATTAAGTTCACTTAGAGAATAGCCACTGCCATTAGCAATGGTAACATGGAATAGACTTTTTTTGGGTACTTGCCAGGTTCTGGAGATATGGTTCAGGAAAGAGTGGCCATACCAGAGAGTGGTACAATCATGAGCAGCAAGTTGTTAGCTAGCACTTCCTACCCCACCTTAATATGCTAAATCCATAGTGCCCCCACAGAACTATCTTTCCTGACCCAGGCCATACTTAAGTATTTACTTATGAGTGGCAAGTTAACTTAAATCACCTTGATGTCCCACCTTGCGGGTCTTGCTGCCACTCTGCTTAACTGTCATACACCAGATATACCTCATTGAGGGTATGGCTGCTTCTATGCTAGCTGCCACTACCCAGAAGCTATACTCTGGCAGTTTTGATACCTTCTTGTTTTCTGATTAGATCCCAGCCTAATTCTTATACCCTGCTTCTTTCTTGTTTGTACTGAGGTATTTTGTTTCCAAAATAAAACCCCATTAGCGTTAAGAGTCCAATGGTAGATTGGAGGCAGAGTAGCTGGGTACGGAGAGCGAATCCCATCCGTAAAGAATCCCCTTGCTAACTCAGCTAGCAAACAAAGTAGACTTTAAATATCCGGGCAGCGTGACATCATCACAGGGGGACGCCCCTGAGGTTCGCGCCAAGTAGGAAATAAGAGTGAGGGCCATGTGGCGCGCGCGCCCTAAGGTACAGGCAGAGCATGGCGGGAGGCAGCATCCAAGCAGGTCCGGGGACACCAGAGAGGATGGCAGGCTGACGCCGTGGAACCAGGCGTCCATCAATAGCAAGAGGAGGTGCAAGGAAAGAAAGGTAGGTGGAGTGAAGCTGTCGGGAAGGGACGGTTGCAACACACACATATTATAAAATCGGGGGTCGGCACCTGCAAGGGTGTGTGCCGACACCCGCAGCCTTCACTGGTTTCCTCCCAGGCTGCTCCAATATCGGAGACAGAAACAGTAATACAGGGATACATCACTGGGAACTTGTGGGAAACTGAAATGAAACATGATGTTTCCAGAAAAACAAAGAGAGAATATATCCTTCTGATTGGGAAAAATGCACGAGAATAAATCTCAGAAAAGAAGCAAAGGATTTCAGCAGGAAATTCAGCTGAGAATTCTCCTATGTATGAGCAAATTGCTAGTAATACCATATACAGACAGGTAATAGAAAAGAGAAATCATACAACAGGCAAAAGCTTTGTATGTGATGTGTGATTTTCCTCAGGGATCCTGTAACTCTGAAATCATAGCAGAGATCTAAAATGGAAGACAGACAATACACATACAGACAAGAGCAAGCGTCTTTGTCATAAGGAAGAAATATAGGCACAACAGACAAAATACATGCACATGAGAGACCTTTTACATATTCTGAATGTGGAAAAGGTTTCAGTAGAATGCAAGAATTAATGAAACATCAGAAAATCAATAAAAGGAAGAAACTGTGTTCAACTACAGAGAATGGAAAAAGCTGTCTTAGTTAAAGTTTGTTGTGAACCTGCCCACGAGGAGCACGGGCAGGTCCCCTACCTCCTGCAGCCAGTCGGGCCACTGATGCTGCTCCTTCCAACACAACAAACCTAAATTCCCTGCACCTCCAAAAAACTTTTTTTTGGACTATTGTCAAAATATTCCGTATAAATATTCTTAAATAGAATTCTTATGATTTCTCAATATGAAACAGTTTCTCTTTATTTTGTTGCAATATATTCGAAATCTCAGAACAATATTATTAAGGAGAAGGTGAAATGTTTCATAAATTTTCATAAAACCAAAAACAATTGTAACACTGGTAATTAATTCATATGAATCAATCTCGCCAAATATATGTAGGCCCCTCACTCTAAGGGTCTGTCAAAATAATACAGACTCCTAATTAGGTATAGGGCCACCTTGCTTTAATTATAACATCTTTAAACTTTTAAACTTTTTTTGCAATTTTTCCTTTTTTCTTTTTTTAAAATGTCAAGCAAAATGATCGATGATAGGCATTAAATCACCGCTGTTCATAGCACAAAGGTGTCAAAAGATACGAGAGGAACCGCAATACTCATCTGTTGCCAAATTTTGGCTGGTCTCCCTCTCCCCGACACGCGCGTGTTTCGAACCCGAAGTTCTGCCTCAGGGGGATGTCCTTCTGTATCTGATACTCAACGAATTACCCAGCTTCAAAATCGCGATTTGCCTCCTTCATTCTCTAATATCTTGGCTTCTTTAGAGCTGTCTTCATTTTTCAGCGGCCGCTGAATTAATTACCAGTGTTACAATTGTTTTTGGTTTTGTGGGTTCACAAATAAGGTACGCTGGAATACAGTGTGTGAAAGGGTAGAGGTTTGTGATTCATAAATTTTCATAACATTACTACAATGTAATGTATCAGATAGTTTAATCATGAACTCTCCACCTCCGTCCTTATTCTTTTTTTATTTTATGAAATGTGCGCTATATGGGGCGGATTTTCAGAGCCCTGCTCGCCTAAATCCGCCCAAAACCGGGCGGATTTAGGCGAGCAGGGCCCTGCGCGCCGGTGAGCCTATTTTACATAGGCCTACCGGCGCACGCAGAGCCCCGAGACTCACGTAAGTCCCGGGGTTCTCCGAGGGGGGCGTGTCGGGGGGCGGACCCGGTCGTCGCGGCGTTTAGGGGGCGTGTTGGCAGCGTTGGGGGCGGGTACGGGGGCGTGTCTACGGCCCGGGGCGGTCCGGGGGCGTGGCCGTGCCCTCCGTACCCGCCCCCAGGTCACGGCCCGGCGCGCAAGAGGCCCGCTGGCACGCGGGGATTTACTTCTCCCTCCGGGAGGCGTAAATCCCCGGAGAAAGGTAAGGGGGGGGTGTAGACAGGGCCGGGCGGGTCGGTTAGATAGAGGAAGGGAGGGGAAGATGAGGGGAAGGCGTTAGAGGATTCCCTCTAAGGCCGCTCCGATTTCGGAGCGGCCTTGGAGGGAACAGGGGTAGGCAGCGCGGCTCGGCGCGCACCGGCTATACAGAATTCATAGCCTTGCGCGCGCCGATCCAGGATTTTAGTGGATACGCGCGGCTCCGCGCGTATCTACTAAAATCCAGCGTACTTTTGCTGGCGCCTGATGCGCCAGCAAAAGTACGCCTATTCGCGTTTTTTGAAAATCTACCCCTATGTGAATTAAAATGAATATTTTTAGAATTTTTTTGTCACTGTTTCTCAAAATTTTATAACAGCATGATCATTGCTATATGTTGCTATTAGTCTATTCACTGAATATTAAATTGAACCGGCTTAATTTAAACTTAGTAGCTGCATTATATGCCAACCTCAGTTTACAATCCAAATATGACAAATTGATTTATTTATTTTATTTTATGTTAACATTTTTATATACCGATAGCCATTTGCACATCGTACCGGTTAAAAGATAACAGATGGAAGGCCACTGGAAGTAGGCACAACCTTTACAAAGAAAAACTTATCTTAGGCCCACCTACTTATCTTGAATGAGTGTCGTAATCCTCCCGTGGTTATCCGCCTCGGTTTACAATCAAGATATAACAAATCACCGACTTATCTTGAGTGAGCATCGTAGTCCACCCGTGGTTGTCCACCCGACAAGGCCTTTCTTCAGGGGATGTATTTATCCTGCTAGGGTCGGGAGTGCATGTCTTTCAAAATGTTCTTTTAGTCGCTGCAATGCATTCAACTCCTTTGGATTGTGCTCATATTATAAGATGTGCTGCTCTTTTCATATAAGCTGTGCTCTCATCTTTATTAGAATAGGACGGGAACCACGTTCTCCTTCCCTGCTGCACAGGGCCGAGTGCCGGGAGCCTTCCTTTGCAGCTGGGTTGCCCGCTGCTGCTCCAGTGCGCTCCGATGCAGCTGGAGCCGCTCCTGCTTCTTCCTGGGGTCCTCAGATGGCAGAGAGCCATCCTTGCCGATGCCGGGGTCTTCAGCTGGCAGGGAGGCCGTCCCTGCTGGTGCCTGCTGCTGCCTGGGTCCTTGCCCGGCAGGGAAGCCATCCCTACCGGTGCCTGCAGCCAGCCTGAAGCCCTTTCTTCTTTCTTCGCGGCTGGAGCCGCTCCTGCTTGCTTCAGTGGGCCTTCCACATGGCAGGGATGCCACCAACGTCCCTGCTCTCTTCTCCTCCAGCTTTCTAAGGCACGGGCGTGCGCCTCTCTCTCCTGCTCTTCAAGGGCCAGCCAGGTGTGGCTGCCTGCTAGCTCCTCCCTGGGCATTGTCCTCTTCAGCCCTACAAAAGGGCCCAGCATTCATTCCAGCAGGGCGTTCGCAAGGAGCTAGTTGCTCCTGGATGTTCCTGTCCTTCGCTCCAGGAGTCTCACTGTTCCAGCTCTTCTTCAAGGTCCTGTGTTCTTCGTTTCCTGTCAGAGCTCCATGTCTCACTTGAAGTCCGTGATCCATTCCTGATGTCTGTGTTCCAGTCCAGATGTCCATCTCCTGTTCCTGATGTCCATCTCCTGTTCCTGATGTTCGTGATCCAGTCCTGATATCCGTCTCCTGTTCCTGATGTCCGTGATCCAGTCCCGATGTCCTGAACCCCAGGTTCCTTGTCACCACCTTTCCTGGCGTGCCATGTCTTGGTCCACAACCAGTCCCATGGGTGGGCTGATTAGGGAGCTTCATGGTACAATGCCTTTTTCACTACCGCAGCTCAAGCCTCCAGAGGGAATCCCTTGCTTGAAGCCAAGCCGTGTCTTGGTCCTGAATCCCTTGCTTAAAGCCAAGTTGCATCTTGATCCTGTGTCTTGAACTTTGCTCACACTTGGATACCTTGTGCCTGCACCGTCCATGCCTAAGACTCTGTTTAAACCTGCTCCGTAGCAGCGTGGTCCACGACCAGCACTGATGGCTGTGTAGGGTGCACCTCGGTGCAAGCCTCTTCAGTATTTTTGTCATGTTCCAGTATCAGTTTCCATCATCTCGTCTAGAGGCTCTTCGAGTCCAGTGTGGTCCGTAACCAGTCCCGCGGGTGGACTGTGTAGGGTGCGCTGCGTCGCAGTCTCAACCCAGTACTTTGCTTGACTCTTCTGAATACCATGTGCAATCAAGTACCTTGTTCCTGAGTCTCGTCTGTGCATCCAAGTACCTCGTTCCTGAGTCTTCGTCTGAATCTCCATGTTCCGGTCTTCTCTGCCCTGGCCTCCATTCAGCCTTCCACTTCTTGCCATTACCCCACGGCAGGTCTGAAAGGGCTTGGAACGGTCGGAAGGCTGTTCATAAGACCACCATTGTGTTGATGGTCTTCCCGAAGTATGCAGGTCTGGAGGAGGGTCAGTCTCTTCAGTCATCTGTCTTCAGTCCAGCCTCGCTCCTGCCCAGCACATGCTCGGGCATGCCTTGCCTGCCACGGCACCTCTTTGGAGTTCCTCTGGGGTCAAGCCGTGGTCCAAGAACACACTTTCCCCTGGTAAGCGGAATTGCTCTCCTAGTACTTCCATTCCCAACAGATGCAAAGCCCTCTGAGCTTTCCCATGCTCAAGGCCTCCATCTCCATAACAAAGCTAACCTCACAAATTACCAGAAAACCATACTGATGAGAAACCACTGGATTGTAGAAAAGGTTTTAATTGGAAAACAAATTTCACAAGAAACCATAATTCCACTCAGCAGCAAGTTTAGTTTTTAGTAGGGAATGTAATAAAAGCTTATGTCACAAAAATGATACTGATGACAGATCATTCTCTTGTACTTCAACAGAATGACAGACATCTCCCATGCCAGTCTGCCTGGATGTTATCCTACATCTTAGGAGTTTTTCTTCCATTTAGCAATGCTGCCATACCAAGACTTTGCTTGCTACCTTGCCAGACTTGCTGTCACTCTGCCTTGCTGACATACCCCAGACTCTAAACCTTGGGGTGTTCTTGTCAGTGTGGGAGGGGGAGGGACTGCTTTGCACCTTTCGTGGTGCCTTGGTATGTTGAAGCCACTTTTTCTGCAGCTTTGTCCCTTTATAGGTGCCTAGGGCATTTTCCTGCCTCCTTTTCTGCTTTGTTCCTCCTTCATGGCACCATGTGAAGTTGTTGCCACTCTTTGAGCCAATTTGCCTCTCATGGTGCCTTTGAGAGTACATGCCACTGTTATTAGTGCCTTTTTTTGAAGCCTGTGAATGTTCATCCCACTCTTGTGCCATCTTTGCTCCTCTAATTGTACCTTGGAAATCTCCTGCTACTGCTGGTATCTCTTTGCCCCTTTGTCATAGGCGATTCATGCCACTTTGCCATGTTATAGGTGCAGTTCTTTCCCCTTCTGATGATGTCTTCCTACAAGTTTCATTGTTGAGAAAACCTGGAATCTAAAATAAGCTGAAGTGCTTTCCCCATTGACTTTAATAGTAAACAAATGAACCAATAAAACAAATAATGTTTTTCTTGTTTGAAACCAACAAAACAAATGAAGATCACCTATAAAACAAATTAAGAAATCAAAATAAAAATGTTGCCTCTGCACATGCTTAATATTAACTAATCAATAAGCTGGGTGAAAGTTGTTAAAAGCACTGTTCATGTTTTCCAACACTTAAAAATATATAAGATATTTTAGCACAAAAAAATGTCCTTCAGTTTTACAATTGAATCACTAGTTCACCATTCATTAGTAAAACCAATTTAATATTTTTTGCTTGCATTTCAAGTATGCAGTGAGCTCAATACATGTATATGGTGAAAATATACCAATAACATGAAATAGCCTGGAAAGCAGCTCTCCCATCTTTATCATCCACTTATGACATCTATGTAAGCCTGAGCTTTATATCTTCTAGTTTCAGCATGGTCCACACAGTCATTCATTCTTCTGTGAAAGGGTGATAGATGCCTGGATCAGCATTTCAGTGAAGATAGAGAGGAAAAGCATTACTGGAATTCAAAAAGACACTGTACAACTATAGGGCACCCTTTCCAAACAACTTTCACTATGTCTATCTGGATCTCATTAATATTTCTTGCATTATGAAGATAACATGAAATTTAACAGAACTGCAGGGTATATTGGGATGAAAGTGACATTTTTCTACAAAGAGATTTAATCCCTATTAAACATAGAATTTATTTTTCTGTTTGTTTTAAATTTTAACCATATTATGTTTAATCAAAGTAGAGCATTACCATTACTTATGGGATTAGAATAATTTATGCATATTGGAATTCAATGGAGTTTAGCATTGCTTCTAGTTTATATGTAGTTGTGATGCTCATCAAGGAGGAAAAAATAGGGGGAAATGAGCATTTATCATATGTCAGGCTACCAAGAAATAAAACTATTTTTCCAGTAGGCCACCAATAAGTCAGGTAAGAAGATTTCAGGCCCATTTCACAAAGTCTTGGATCCCATTCTGTGTCTAAGGGGGAAAAAAAGCTTAGTGAATTAGGCCTAAAAATAATTCCTAACAATAATTCCTTGGAAGGAATTCTTCTCATTTAGTGTAATTAATCTGATTGAGTAAAGCTAAAGGTTTTAAAACTTTTCTTTGACTCTCTGAAAAGAAATTTCCATATAGGGAAAGCCAAGGACCATCACTCATATCATTGAGTTAATAGACATCCATCTTTTTCTTTTCATACTCACATTAAAAGCCTTACTAAACTACAGAAAACCTTTGCACGTGCTTAACCACAATACTTTTTTCCAATTTTAAAACCATTTCTCACAAGACAACAGAACCCTGTTTCCAAGGGGGTACTCTTTGCTCTCATGTTAACTAGAAGTGATATTGAGACAATTAATTGAACATTGAAATGTCCTGTTAACTATGCAAGAAGTATTTTCTGACTGTATCAACCTGAATGGAATCATCTTCCTTAAGAGCCTATTGAATAACAAACTGCAATATGAGAAAGAAACATCCCTGCTTCCCGCTAACATAGTCCACAAGATATGTGGATATACTAAGTCCATTCATCCTAGGATAAGAAAAGAGCTCAGAGGATCTGGCAGTCCCCTGAAGGAAAATTTCAGCAGATCTCTGGGGACAGGAGTGGTCCTGTGAGACTGGAGAAGGGCAGATGTTCTCCTCACAAAAGTGAAAATAGAAGAAAGATTGGAAACTACAGGTCAGTTAGTTTTATCTTGGTTGTTGGAAATTAATGGACATTTTATTGAAGGAAATAAAGTATCTATAATCTAATGGGTTATATGATCTATTTATTGAGGTAGATAATGTCAAACAAATCTTATTGATTTCTTCAATTGGGCTACCAAAAAATTAGAACAAGGGCATATGCTGGACATGGTTTACCAGGATTTCAGCAAAGATTTTGATGCTGTTCTATATAGGAAGTATATAACTAAACTGAGCAGTCTAGGTGTGGGTTCCAAAATACTAGACTCAGACTGTATTAGAAACTGGTTAAGTGATGAAAATGTAATTCACTTGTAGGAAAGGCGATGTTCAGTGCCTCAGATAAGTGATGACTTTGCTGCTACTTAGATAAATTGGAACTTGTCTAGATAAGTGCTGCAACCAATATTTAACTGGATAAATCAGAATTTATCTGGATAAGTAGCACACAACAACTACACTCACATATTTTTATGTTTAACTTTAAAAATATATGTATGCAGATTTTACCTGCATACTGTGGGTTATATAGTGCACTCGGCTGAGCGCTCTGTATTGCATCGGCCCCCAAGCCTACAAAAGATGAAGAACTGTCCCACCAAACCTGGTTAGGGAAAAGTCAGACTGATCCCACGTTTCCTGGCAGGAGAAAATACATTTCAGAGTAGTAACATCCCACTGGGCCCAAAGTGGGAAAAAGTGTTCTTGATGCTGCTCGCCACTGGTACTGCTTTTCAATTGTATCTTATTAACAATAACTGTATGACTAGATTATAATAGCATTGTTTTATATTTGGGGCTGTTTCATACTTGGGTTCATACTGTGGCTGAAAATGCACTTCTGGCACTATTTTATATAATTTTTACAATACCATGGATCCTATTTCAAAAAGAATTATATAGCATCGTAGAAGTCACTTTGTTTAAATGACTGGAAGGAACATAATTTCTTTTGAAATAGGATCCATGGTAATGTAAAAAGGGACTGCAAACTGAATTTGAATTCATAAAGCAGTAATGCCATGGGTCTACTTAAACCAAGGATGGGAAACTCCAGTCTGCGAAGATAACCAACCAGACTGTCATCCTAATGACAAATGACAGATAATGTGGGCAATTGCAAAGTGATGCACGTAGGGAAGAGCAACCCAATTATAGCTACATGATACAAGTTTCCACATTGGGAGTCAGCACCCAGAAAAAAATATATAGATGTCATTGTGAACAATATTTTGAAATCTTCTGCTCAGTATGTGGCAGCGCGAAAAAAAACAAATAGAATGCTAGAAATTATTAAGAAAGGAATGGAAAATAAAGCAGAGAATATCATAATGCCTAAGTATCACTCCATGGAACAACCGCACCTCGAGTGCTGCATGCAATTCTGGCCATTGCATCTCAAAAAAAGATATAGCAGAATTAGAAAAGGGACAGGGAAGGGTGACCAAAATGATAAAGGCAATGAAATGATTCCTCTATGAGGAAAAGCTAATCAGATAAGGGCTTTTCAGCTTGAAGATAAGATGCCTGAGGGGAGATGTGATAGACGTCTATAAAATAATGAATGGAGTGGGATGGAGAAACACAAATTGGCTGTTTATCCTTTCAAAAAGTAAAAATATTGGGGTAGATTTTACAAATTTGCGCACACGTGTACTTTTATTCGCGTACCAGGCACAAACAAGAGTACGCAGGATTTTAATAGATATGCACGTAGCCGCGCATATCTGTTAAAATCCGGGATCGGCACGCGCAAGGCTGTGCAAAATCGGAAGCCTGCGCACGCCGAGCTGCGCAGCCTGCCTCCGTTCCCTCTGAGGCCGCTCCGAAATCGTGCACCGGGCCGGCTGCCGGCACGCGATTCCCAGGCCCGGGAGCCGTTTCGGAGGCCTCGGCCACGACCCGAAAAGCCCCCAGGCCGGAACCACGCCCTTGGCCCCGCCCCAAAATGATGTACCACCGCGACACGCCCCCCCAGAAAGCCCCGGGACTTACGCACATCCTGGGGCTTGCGCGCGTCGCCGAGCCTACTCAACATAGGCTCGGCGCATGCAGAGAGAACTTCGGGCAGGTTTTCGGGGGGTACGCGCGTATCCTACGCGCGTACCCCTTTGAAAATCTGGCCCATTATGGGGACATGCAAAGAAGTTACATTTAAGACAAATAAGAGACAATTATACTTAATATATAATTAAATTCTGGAACTCATTGCCAGAGGATACGGTAAAAGCTGTTATTGTAGCTGGGTTTAAAAACATTTGGACAAGTTCCTAGAAGAAAAGTCCATTAAGGTGGACTTGGAGAAATCCACTACTTGTCCCTTATCTCTCAGTCTCACACACAAATAGAGATGCACTCTCACACATAGGCACTCTTTCTCACTCAGATACAGAGAAACTCTCTCACATGTAGACTCCGTCACTCTAGCTCACACATACATACACAAAGATATTCTCACTCTCTCTAACAAACATACACACTCTTATTCAGATACAGAAGAACTCTCTCACATACACACAGAGACTCTCTCTCACTTACACACACATTCTTACAAACTCACACCCAGAAGCATTCTCTCATGCACACAGAGGCACTTTCTGGACTTCTACCTCTTCTTCAGCCGCTAGCTGCAGTAAATGCTAGTGGTTCCGTAGGGCTTATTCCTCAGCTGCTAGGTACAGGAAATGCCGGCATCCCCTCAAGGCCTCTTCTTTGGCCGCTGGCTCCAGAAAACACCAGCGGCCCTGCAGGACCTCTTCTTCAGCCACCAGCTGCAAGTAAATGCCAGTGGCTGAAGACGCAGAGATCGAGGCACTGAGGAATGGACTTGGAGCATGAACCCTGTGTACCCAGTGCTAAAAACACACCAGCAGGGTTGTATGTGTATTTGTGTACAGGTGTGGGTTTGTGAATGGGAGTCTGCCTGGGTTGTATGTGAAGAAAGTTTGTGCTGTCCCACTAATCTCAAAGTGATTGGAAATCAAAAGTTAGCAGGTAAGGAGAGCAGGGGATTTTCTCTCATTAGTTTTAATTATTGGGTGTGCGATTTGTCTGCTATTTTGAAATATTTTATTGGTGTTTGAAAATGTTTAAAAACTTTTTATGAGTTCTTAACTATTAGATGTTTTTCTTTTCATCAGTTCTTTGGAAATATTCTTTTTATTAGTACAGTTTTATTATTATGATCATTTTCTTTTTCTTGATTTTATTGTTTGATTAATGAAGACTGGTGATGCTTGTGTTTTTCCATTATTTCATTATATACAGAGTCTGGCTTGTTGCTGTTTTCAGTTTGGTTTCTGTCTACATGTTTCTATTTATACTTTATGGTCTCTATATTCTGTATTTGGACCTTGGAAAGTCTGGAGTAAACTTAATTACAATTATAATATTTGTATTTGTATTTATTAGTATTTATATACCACTTCTGCCAAAGTCCTAAGCAGTGAACAAGAAAGCAAAATGTACAAACTAAAAACTTACATAAATAAACAAAATCATAAAGTAGACAAAATAGAAATATCAAAGAATGCCACATCCTTGAGTGAGAAGTCACTAGGTTTGAAGAAAAAGTCTGCCTCAATAGCTCGATTTTCAACATCACTTTTAATGTTTTATAGCAAACTTCCCATTTTGGACTTGTGGATGGGGTTAGATAGCTCAGGGGTGGGTCCATTTCAAAAGTTTGGATCACTAGAGGGTGCAGGGCATTTTTTTGGCAGAGAAGGAGGACCTTGGATAGAGAGAGAGACTCGACAGTTTCTATTGTGTTGGTTACTGAAAAAAACAAAAAATCAGTCTTAAAAAACAAACAGAGCAAGGAGATTGGGGGCCAGCACATTAATTGTTCACACAGGTCAGCACAGGCCCTGCCCGCCTAGGCTGGTAGGTTGTTTAATGATGCCAGCTGCTGGGATCATCCATTCCTAAAAGATTAAAAGGGAGGGATGTTTCTAATGAAGGTTTGTATGTATTGAACTATTGCACAGTTAAGTAAAATAAGATAATGTTAAAATGTTTTTCCTCTTTCTCTATTTAGCACTTACTGTTTGTGATTGGATAACGGTGTTGAGCTAATGACATAAAACACACCTTGTATCTCTCTCTCTCTCCCTCTCCCTCTCTCTCTCTCCCTCTCCCTGTTTGCTGCTTTCAGGTTTCCTTTCTGTTCTCCAAACATCTGTGCTGCTGCTTCTAAAGAGGCATTATTGTTTTGCATAGATGTTTTGTTTCTCAAATAAATACTAAGCTGTATTTTAGAACTAATTATTAAGTGGCATGTGCATTCTTTCTGCTGGACTACTTACTTTGAACACAAAGCCTCTGTGGTACTGTTGCCCCCAGCTGTGAAGACCCTGAGCTAGAAGAGCAACATTAACTATTATTGTCAGAAGTGTTAGAGATAGGTGAGCTCTTCCTATACATGCACTTGCATTTTTTTTTAATGTACCCCCCACCCCCTCACACACACACACACACACACACACACACACCATAACTGTTGACTCACCTTCAGCAGCTATTGATGTCTGCAAAGTCTCCTTGCCTCTCTTCTGTGATGGACCTACCATGATTGCAGCTATCTGATGCTGAAGCTGTGTTGCCTGGGCAACTAACTACTTCAAAGTTGGTTGTGATGCCAAGGCTCCTATATTCCCAGTTCCAGAGGTGGCATTAGGGAACCACAGCAGTTGCTGCATTCTCACCCCATAAGGCCATGCCTAGGACAAGCCAAGGTAAGAGGGTGGTCCTTTGACCTAAGCGGAGGGATGCGGACACCTGCCAGAGATGCACACTAACCCACTGCTTGAGAAGGACCCCACCACACATCCACACATACCCAACCAATGGGCTGACCTGTAAGGAGGCAGTGTCATGTTTGCACGATCTCCCCTTTCTTTTTGGGACCGGCCCATGGTACTCTATTCTTTCCTCCCCTGGGTGAATCTGGGTTGCCCTGCCCACCAGATCCATCCTTGCTTTGGCTAGTCCTGCCCTACACGTTTTCCAGCTATGGAGCCCTGTCACCTTGCCCTACTTTACCCCAGCCCCACTCTAGTCACCATGCATGCTGCACAAGACTGATCCAGCTCCGCTGCCACAGATTCCATTTGGTTAGTAGCCTGCTGGGCCGGGGCATTCTTTCTGCATTACATGCAGTGCATTGAAGCTGCAGAATCAGACCCATGGGCATTTTCTGCCCAGTGAACTCCAGGGAAACCAACAGGCAGCAAGACTTACCTGCTTATGTGAAGCCAGAGCTAAAGATGGAGCGAGAGAAGAAGAATGTCAGGCACCTGGAAGCTGTTGCTGCTGAAAACAAAACAAATTAATGCAATTTTTTTTTGTTTTGCTATGCCAGGGAGAGATTTATTTTATTTATTTTTCAGCACATGGGCAGGCCTGTGCCTGCAATGATCAGCAGCCTAGCTTGACCCCTGGGAAGAAGGAGAAAGAGGCTGGGCTGACCATTGACTGTGTCATTTATCATCTATCCTGGACCCCTGCCCACCTAGGTGTGTGCCCTTCAATGGGCAGTGATGCTCCCCCTACCACCACTAGATTGGAGAGGAAAGAGGAGGCAAACCCAACCCATGATTCCATGGGGCACTGGGGTGCATTAACTGCAAGTCCCAGCATCCCTGTCAGCCCCTATCCTTGCTAGGCTGACCATCACGAGCTGTATTTTCATGCTGGACAGGGAAAGCAGCAGCAAAAACATTTATTTTTCCTCTGACTGCACCCCAACTTCATCTATTGACAATGCCTCTCACGAACCCAATCATTATAATTTAAAAAGGGTCTCATTCCAAAGTATCTTCAAACAAGATGCCTTTTTTTTTGTTCTGGGGGTTCCAGCAGGCAACAATTATTCTTAAAAATAATGTGTCCAGTTTTAGCCATTATCTGGCTAGCACAATTAGCCAGATAAATGTACCTGGCTAACAATGCAGGTATATTCAGTGGTGCAAGCATGCTGTTGAATATCCCCGGCTTTCTATAGTTAGCCAAATAAGTTTATCTGTCTATCTTTAGGACAACTCTTTGACTGTCCTGAAGTGATTCGACAGTATTAGCCAGATAGCACTGAAAATCAGCATTTACCAGCTAATTTAGCTGGATTGCTGATTCCACTTGGGAATACCCCCGCCCTACCCAGCAGTTAGCAAGGTAACTTTTTAATCAGAAAAAATGTTATCTGATAACTCACACCTGGTCAGTGAGTAATTTAACATTGTAAAATCTTTGACATTGTGTCATTCCTCTCTGTGTCCAACTAGTAACCTATCTAGTGAACATTCTAATGAATTTGCGAGCTACTGTACCGCAAAAATCACCAATATTAGTAGCTAATATTTGGCTCTGGTCCTTTGGCTTCCTGCTCAACTGATACTCAACCTAGAAATGTTTCATATCCTTGTTATGCTCAGGCTTGTGGACCCTTGGGCCGACGAGGGGATGTTACACCTTGCGGAGGATCCATAGGTTCTCTCGTCGGGTGGCGAGGCAGGACAGAGGAGGAGAGCAGCTGACCCTTGGTACTGAAGACAGAAGCTACTGTGGAGTTGGACGAGGAGGTGAGCGGATGGACGGTCTTCACCACTGGTGGTCTGCAGTCTCCCTGGGAGGAACCCGTAGGGACCCGACCGCTGGGACTTAGGTGGACCTAGAGAGGTCAGGGTATCGGTGCAAAGGCCAACTGGAGCTTCGCCCTGGAAGCCCGCGGTCCCCCCAGGAGGAGCCCTTAGGGACCCGGGCCGCTGGGACTTAGGTGGGCCCTTGGAGACGGTGGTCTTGAAGGAGTCCTAGGTCAAGTGGCAGAGGGTCAACGCTCACCAGTCTGAAGTCGTGTGCCAGAGAATCACCGCTTGCCAATCTGAAGTCAGGAACCAGAGAATCACCGTAAGCAAAATCCGAATTCAGGAACCAGAGAATCACCGTAAGCCAATCCAAAGTCAGGAACCAGGAACACCAAGACGAAACAGGAACCAGAGTCCGAGCACAGGGAACTAACCGAAGCAAGCAGACTAGACAGCATTGGAGGACGTTACCAAGTCGAGGAATGAGCAGAGGAAGCCTCTTTAAATACTTCCTCTGCTCTGGATCATTGGAAGCAGGTGAGCATCATTAAAGGGATCAGGTCCTTTTAAATTCAGTGAGGGGGCGCGGCCTCGCGCCTAAGATGGCAGCGGCCATCTTGAATCCCCTCCGCGGGGAAGAAGCTGTGGTGCCGCGCTGAGGAGGCTAGGATGGCTCTCCAGCGTGTGGGCACCCCGAGGGCCCGCGCCCACGCACGGGGGCATCGGCGCCGGACCCGGGCTCCTGCGGTGACCCGCCACGGTCAGGTAGGGGTGCGCGCCCGCGGCCGTCCGTGGGCACGGCACACAACAATCTTCAGGAAAGTGAACTCTAACTCTTGTCCCCTAAATTCATGCCCCGCATATTTGCTAAAATTGTTTAAAGGCAATATTCCCCAAAATAATTGCCGACACATCTAAATGAATGCTGAATGAACTACAGAGCTTCACTAGAAATGGATCTGCACTGAGTAAACAGATCCTTTCCCAATCACATACTTTCTTGTGATATGAGGAGGGGGCAAAGGAAGGACAGAGATGAAAAGACTATAGGAATGGCACTGCAGCTAGAAAGAAAAGAATGAATCAGAAAGCTGTTGCTGAAAAAGTTCTAAAGGAGATAACAGAGAAGCCTGTTCATATCCATTTAATAATGGTATTGTTTTCATACCTTTCTCTAGAAAATCCAATAAAACATTCTAAGGTAGGACAATAATTTTGTTTGCTGGAAGATTAACTAGGAACAAGCGTTTACATGACATACAATTTTTTTATTCACTTCACATCTGCTTGACTTCAGAATTTACTGTGAAATGGCATGCAGAATATGTCTGCAATAATTCTAAAATGGTTAAGAGCTTAAATCTTAAATGCAATCCTATGAGCCCAAAAGAAACTCATTAGTAATGAGACACTTTTGAGTGAGATAATAAAACTAGAATACTGTCAAGCAGTTTTGGTCAATGTCTTATTGCTGAAGAAACCAAAGCATTCAAAACTGTAAAGAAATGGAAACACACAAAATGTATTATTATGACATATTTGAAGTTCTAAGTATACAAAAGGCAATTACCTAGGTTTGTACAGTGACTCATAATAGTCAAAATTCTTCCACGTTTGTGCCAGCAATAAATCAATTTTATTCTTCCGCACAAGAAAAATAAAAAAAGATACTAAAAATGATAACACAATCAAGTATAGCATTCATGATCTCACCCTTCACATGAGATATTAGCAAAGCAAGACATATTGTTCCTTTGTCAAGTAAGACCCACAAGTAATCATCCACCCAGGAAAAGAATATTGCAACAAGTAATTTCACAAAAAACGACAAACAATTAAAAAATTATTTTAGCATCATTGCACCAAAAGCAAAACTGTGAAAGTCTGACTAGATGACTTTCAACATTGTTCTAAGATGTCTGTGTCAGAAAAAAAGAAAAAAATGTACTTGGCCACATATCACCCTTGCTCAGACTTATAATTTGTGTCTAAAATGAAAATTAGAGCCCAGTTGGGGAACCAGAAAACATAGTCACCTTAAAAGACAGTTCAAAAATCTAAATCCCCAGTGCACAAGGAAGATGGCTTTATGTCAGGCAGTAATTATTTATTGCACTGGATTTCAGCGGTTAACCATCCATACCTCTGCACCAGTCCAAAAGAGGGACAATATGCATGAACTGAAGTTTCAGGATGATGTGCTGCAGGAAACTGTGGCACATAGCAATGAATGTTGCTGTAAAGTTGTTCTGAGATCAAATGTGATACCCTAAATCAGATCACTTCAAAGAAGTAAATTGCCCATGTTCACTGTTGTACGTAACACAAACTGTTTTTCAGAAAACATGCAGTATTACACTTTAAACTTGAATCCAAAGTAAAGTACATTTTGCAGGGTCGATGAAAAAACCCACAGTAATATGTTGCAGCACTAGTACTAGTCAAAGCAAACAAGGAGAAGAGGAAGGAGGCAAGCATACAAAAATATATTAAAACATATACTTTATAGGGATTTTTCCAATTTGTTTCTACTTCATTTTGAATTTTGTTTAAAGAATATAGCACCCCCAAAGTAGTGTTGCATACTTCCTTGAAAATTGTTTCATTCAACCTGGTTAGCTGCTTTAAACTCACATTTCCTTAAAAAAAATTTTAAATGTAAGTGTAGGAGCAAAGTATCCCCTTCCCAAAAGCACTAGCTTTCATTTTGTAACTCAATCATTGCCTGTCTTATGAATTCTAAGGAGCAAGAAGGTGGAACCTATAAATTCTAAGTCAGACTGCATGAGTGAACTGAAAAAAAAACCTGATTAAACAAAATAAGATGGCTCTGGGCCAGCCTTATCTGCCAGGGGCAATATACTGCATATGGCACTGATTCTTAATAGTGTTACTGTGTCCTCATTCATGTTACTATTCTAAAGGGGTGTTGCTGGATTTTATTTATCACCAATGTCTAAACTCTTCGAATGCTAAGTGCATAATTTATTGGTGTTCTAATCATCACTACATGACATCAAAACAATCAAACAAAAAATAAATTATTCTGCAAGGATCATCACAAATAATGTGGAAATTACCTCTTCTTACCAGTGCAATCATGAACAGTTTCTGATATTATGGTGGGAAGGATTTAATAGTTTGCCAGACAAATACTGACCTTTCATTCTAAGACTACAGTACATTTTACTTCTAAGTGAAGGGGAGTGAGAAGGTGGGATCACAGTGGTGGTTTTTATTTCAGTTGCTGCTGGTGCTAAGAGAACATGATGTGTGTTGCTGTGCAAGAAAAAAAAGTTATAAATTACTATCATACCTATATCTGTACTTATATATATTACCTGACATCCATAGAAATTCTTCAGAGGCCCCTATGAATTGTCCCAGTAGAGCCTATTCAAATTCATCACAGGCTGCCCTCCTTTCCCCTGCAGCCCAGAAGCAGCACAGACTGTCTCCTCCCTCAGCCCCAGGCCAGGCTACCTCCTTCCATCCCAGCCCTAGCACCAGCACAGACAACCATGGAAATTTCCAGGAGGTTCCCATGTATTGCCCCCCCCCCCCCCCCCCCCCCAGCACCAGCAGCCTGCCCTTCCCCCTCCAGCCCTAGTATAGCTTGCCTCTGCAGTCCTAGCATAGCCTCCCCTCACCCCCCACAAGCCTCGACACAGCCTACACTCCCCCAGGTCCATCACATCCAGTTCCCCCCTAGGCCAAGCTCCTCCTCCACCCAACACAGCCTGCCCTCCCAGGCTCAGCCCCTACCCCAGCCAAAGCACAGACTGCCATCCCACCAGTCCGAGACCCAACCACTCTAGCCTCCAGATATCTGAGGGCTAGGAGCTCTTTGCACCGAGTGCACACATACAACCTATACATATGGAACTCAGTATAAAATTCTGGATGGCTCCCCTCACTGCTAGACTACTATCTGCATCTTAATTTTGTTCAGTTGTTAAGGAAGTAGGGATGTTCAAAACTAATTTAAAATACTTTTAATCTTTTGGTTTATTTTATATTTGTTTCTCGCTGATCCTCTAGCAACTACAATTCATCTACTTATAATTACTTGGTTACATACCCTATTAACCCTGTTCTTGAACAAATTCCCTGTTCTTGTATCAAATAAATAAATCTGTTATTAAAAACTTACAAGACACCTTCTAATTCTCTGCTGCTGGAAAGAAGGGGGATATGGAAGCTGAACTGTGGGAACTGAAGCCTATGTTGCTTACAGTGTCCTCTAGAATCGTCTGCTAGTGCAGATGGGAAAAGTAAGTAAATAAGTCAATTTTCTACACATGAGAGTTAAAAAAAACAAGTTTAGACAGCTCATAAATGTCTTCTGCTGGGACTACTGAGAGAAATATGCAAATGAGCTTTTAAATCTTCTGTATGGTGGCTGTAAAAGCTGAAAGTATCTTTCAGGCCCTCTGTTGGAGAAAGTATTCAAAGGAGCCTTTAAGCCAGCAGATACTGATAAAAGCATAGGGGTTGTGAGAGTGGGGAACCAGATGGCTCACAATGTCATCTAAAGTCTTCTACTGGGGCTGCTGCTAGAAACAACATTGGGCTGTGGAAGTTAAAGCTCAGACAGGTCAGTCAGTGCTCTCTAGAATTCTTTACTGGGGCTACTAGAAAAAATATGCAAAGGTGATGAAAACAATGTGGGAGCTATAGGAACCAAAGCCTAAACACATACTGATGTTTTCTGGAGTCCACTGCTAGAGCTATTGGGAGAAATATACAAATAAGTTTTTAGGGTCTCTGATACTAGGAAGAGTGCAGGGGCTGAGAAAGCTGAAATCTAAATGGATTGCAATGTCCACTAGAGTTGATTGCTAGGGCTAATAGGAAAAGTATGCAAATGAATGTTCTACTTTTCTACATGTGGAAACAGTATGGATGCTGTGGAAGTGGAAGCCTGGACAGTTCATAGTGTCCTCTGGATTCCTCTCTTGGGGCTGCTGAGAGAAGTATGCAGATGACCCTTCCAATCTTCTGCTGCAAACAGACAGATATCACTTTCTTCCAAGCATATAAATCATAAAGTATGTATACTGTATATATATGTGTGTGTATGTTTTTGTGTGTAAATATATCTAAATCATAATACTGCTGATACATGGGTAACACTGAAGGGTTTAGGCCATAGAGAAGACTCCCCTTGCAAAGGAAAGTTCATAGCTTGCCAGAAGCCCACAAAATTTGTCATTCCTCGAATAAACTCTTTTAATTATGATACTACAGTAGAAATGAAAATGTTGGTTAAAATAAAAGATTATATTTATGTTGATATATATATACCGTATGTAAGGATCCATTGGATTCTTTACCAAGCACTTTGTCCCTGGTAGCAAGCACACATTGTTGGTAAGTGTAGGATAGTTGAAGTTTCCATTTCCTCAAACACCTCCAAGGGAGGGGCCATAATGGATCAATCCAGTTAATAACACAGTGACCCCTAGAGTATTCCAGAATAACTTTGGTTTAGCTCAGAGTCAGTGTGGAATTGGAATGAACAGTAACCTAGAATGTAAGCAGCAGTTTTCTCTCTCAGCCCTGCAGGAATCTCTAAAAGGGGCAATGGCTGAATTTGATCTGCTTGTGTCCTAGCAGCAGTCACTTGCTTAAGAAAAATCAACTCGCAAGTTCTTTCCTTCTGTTTTTGTCAAAGTCATGGACCAAGAAAAGAAGTAGTAATTTTCCTACTAGGTTTATTTTTCTCTAGGGTGGAGCAAATTATGTGATTTTTGGCTCCCCAGAAATAGTTCTGAGAATCTGCAGCACCCTGCTGCAGTTTTTGGTGATGAGGAGAGTGTCTCACTAGCTTGCCTAACTAGTGCACTAGTGCCAATCCAGTACCTGAGGGATTTATCGATCTATTTATTTATTTATTTAGCATGTTTTGTATACCTTGTATTTGGTTTTGCCATCATAACGGTTTACAGGACAAGAAATATTAGGAGAGTAACATTAGAGTTTTAACAAAGAATTTCATAGATAAAGTTGGGTAACACTGGGGGAGGTAATAGTGGGGTTAGTTTTATATAGGAAAAAAAAAAAGGTTCTTAGATTACTATTGTAGATTTTGTGGTTGTGTTGATCTTTCATGGGTTGATAGGGTGGTGTCTCTGTTTTCTTGGAGTTGTCTGGTTGGGAGTCTGGTTTTCATCTGAGAAGGCTCTGGTAAAAAGCCAGGTTTTTAAGTCTTTTTTGAATGTTTTGGTGTCAAATTGAGTTCTTAGATTGTGGGGTAAGGAGTTCCATAGAGATGGGCTGGCGATGGATATAGCTGTCTCTCGGGTTGAAACTAGATGCGTGATTTTTGCGTGAGGGATTTTGAGGAGGCCTTTATTCCTTGAGTGAAGGTTCCTTTTTGGAGCATGTAGTTCAGTTAGCCAGTAGTTTTGTTGTCTTGTGATTAATTTGTGGAGGATTGATAAAACTTTGTATTCTATTCTGTATTTAATTGGGAGCCAGTGCAAGGATATGAGAGTAGGTGTAATGTGTTCTTGTTTCTTGGTTCCTGTAAGAATCCTGGCGGCTGCGTTCTGCAGTATTTGTAGTGGTCGGATGGTGGTAAAAGGGAGGCCAAGGAGTAGGGCATTGCAGTAGTCTAGGTTTGTAAACAGTAGTAGTTGCAGGACCTTTCTAAAGATGAAGTTCTAAAGATGAAGTTAAGATGAAGTAAAGAGTTCCCATCTCATAGAAAGACCCACAGGAAAGGAAGAGAAGATGTTTGAAGCCAAAGGATAACAGGTGCTGAGGAGTCCCCTTAAGAGAATAAAGCCCATTTAGGAGGTCCAGGCAGCCTTCTCGAAGGACAAGGAATCCTTAGAGAATATGAGACAAGTGCAGTCATTATGGAAGATAATGATTCATCACCTAAGAAGTGTATTGTTGTCAGAAGATGAAGAAGATGAATAGTAAGTAAAGTTTAAATTGTGTTGAAACACTACCTCCAGACTTGAGAATGAGTGTAAGTCATGATCCTAAGAGCCTCAAAGCTTTGCTTTCCCCCTGTTTGAAACACACCTTGGGGCTCTAACAAGTTGTGTCAGGTGTCAGCAGCCTCATCACAACATGATCCTTTCTCAGCTGTGAGGAGGTGGGTTACACATACTTATAAACAGTTTAGATTAAAGGACTTCAGTTTCAGGGCTACGGTGAGTCTAAACTTACAAATAATGATAAATATCCCCCCCCCAAAATAAATATATATATATATGCAAAGTGAATATGTTATAGTGAAACTGCTTGTATGACACAAGTAATTGCTATGTGGAATCATTTCATGCACAATCATAAATCTGTCTTTTATGTACGTAATTAAAGCATGAGTGTCTTTATATTTTCCAGAACTGCAGATGACAGAACTTGCATTATGATCATCTCTGGTCCAAAGAGATTTTCTTACAAACACGTAAATGTGAAAAAAAAAACAACCACCTTCTGACTTAGATCTTTACTGATGGAAATTGGAAATTCCTGTTGGTCTAAATATCTGGCAATCGCAACAATCAAAATTTACATCATGGAACATTTAAATTTTATTTAGAACCCATTTCTGAAAATTACTGAAACAGCAGTGACAACCATTTTTAAGAATATTTACACACTTCTTAAATGACAGTATTTTGAATTTTTTCACAGTCTTGGCATATTTACAGAGTCTGAAGTGCTGCAAAGAACTGCCAGGGCCCTCTTCCATTAAAAGCATCTAGATAAATATTGTTAAACGTCACTTTGTGAAAATATGGCACCAGCTCCATGTGCTACATGGTCTAGTTAGAAGCAGTTTGTTAATATCAATTACTGCTCAGTTACAATGAATCATTCATCTCAGGACATCAAACTTAGCCCAGCCCCTCTGATGTCATAAAATGGCTGAATACAATTTGGGCACAAGTCATTGTCATTGAACTGTGACTGAGAGATTTACCAAGAGTCTCACCAGAATAAAAAAAAAACCATAGGAAGTGGAAGAGAAATGAGGGACTTAATCATTTAATTTTGCAAAGTAGCTTTCCGAGAAATTTAAAAAATGTATATTCTGACCATGCCAATCCCATGGCTCAGTATAGGGTTGCAATGCAACACACTCCTGTTCAAGTCTGCTGTCTGATGGAGCCAGCAGGGCTCCGACACAGCATGGAGGTGAAGTGCAGAAGAGGGGAGGGAGAGATGACGGCTGACTCCAGCTAATGTAACTTGGAAGGGCAAGCATGACATGAGGGAAAAACTGACAAAAAATTTTAAATTAAAAAAACCCCAGCAATCAGTTGTGTTTTAGTCTGGTGCACTATCTTTTATGTATTTATTTATTTAGAGATTTTTATATACCGCAGTATGTAAGGATATACATCACCGCGGTTTACATTTAACAATAACTTAGCAACAGGCTTTACAATTGACATTATTAATAAGTATTAATTAGAATTAATTACAAATAACGGGATTGACGGAAAAACAGGCTGTACAGACCGTGGACCATCCATTAGTGTTTAACATACAAAAATAAAATTGAAGTAACTTAAAATATTTACGAACCAACACTAAAACAATAGAGCATATAATACAATAACGGTGCTGAGAGGGAATACAAGTTCTAGATTGAACAGAGGATAATTCTATTATATAAAATCAATTAAAAAATCATAATCGGGGAAAGAGCGGGCAAATGGGAGGGGAAGAATTTAGGGAGGGATAGTGGGTAGGAGGGACAAGGAGCAGGGGATAAAGAGGGGGTTGCAAATTGAATGGCATTTCATTTGGCACAAAATCATGCTATGTTGCAGTAGTTCTGAGACTATTTGACTCATAAACATGAATTATAATTACTGGAAAGCTGCAAATCGTAATGGGGGGGGGGGGGGGGGGTGTCAATCAGGTACTTGAAATGATCCCAGGGCGTACATGAAGAATGGACTCCTCAGCTTCTGCAGGGGCATCACCAGTGCTCCTCACCCAGCCTCAATAATTCTTCCCCAGAGTGGGACGCAGCTGACAGTGGGTGCCAGGGGGATGCAGCACTGGCTTCTAATAACCAACATTAGCAGCAGGTATGGCAAGAAGAGAAGGCAGTGGCAGTACCACCATGGGAAGAGCAAGCAATGCGCATAAATGTCCCTTTAAAATCACTGCAACGAACACTTTCTGCCAGCTTCGGCAAATAATATACAATAATTATCATCTATGGTAAGATGCCATTAATGGCATTGTCACTCGAAGTCTTAATAGATGCAGTAAATAGTAAAAAGAGGAAAATGTTAATCACATGGTAAACCATTTTAGTACATTGGGGTGGCCAACTCCAGTCTTCATGAGCAACCAACAGGCCAGGGGCTCAGGATATCCACGATGAATGAATATAAGATAGATTTGCATTCACTGCCTCCACTGCATGCAAATCTATCTCATGTGTAATCATTAGGGATTTCCTGAAAAGCTGACCTGTTTATGGCTCTCAAGGACTGGAGTTGGCCATCCCTACTAAGGGACAGTAACCTTTAAACAGCCATGCAGGCGCACATATGCCGGCTCGCACCAAAGAATGTGGCCATTGATGACCTGAGAGAACAAACAAGCGCATTCCACTGACGTTTTTCGATCATAATGCACTTCCTTTCTGAATTACAACAGCTTATGTATAATAACAGAGATTTTAAATTGAACCCACCATTTTATTGGGACCCAATGAAGATCACATAGCACGAGAGTGATGTGATCCCATGCACCAACGCCACTTAGGACACATTCAGCAGCATGCAGAACTAGCTGTATGGCACAATGCAGTCTGGCTGGCAACCCCACCAAACGAGCTACTGCAATAATTGATATGTCCAAGCTCCAAGGTTTCTAAGGAAGTTCTAAATAAATCACTTGGTAGCAAACACTTGAGAGGCCACAACAGTTCCACCTGGGCTATGTGCTTTATATGGGGCTTCAAAGTCAATTCCGAATCTAAGATAATGCCTACATTTCTTACTTCCTTTAATAAAAGCTGGAGTCAGCCGTCATCTCTCCCCGCCCCCCCCCCCCTCTTCTGCACTTCACCTCCATGCTGTGTCGGAGCCCTGCTGGCTCCATCAGACAGCAGATTTGAACAGGAGTGTGTTGCACTGCAACCCTATACTGAGCCATGGGACTGGCATGGTCAGAACATACATTTTTTAAATTTCTCGGAAAGGTACTTTGCAAAATTAAATGATTATAATAAGGATATCAGGCCTTCCTTAAACTGACCCTTACCCATCCATAACAGTTTAGTTTTGTTAATATGCAAAAATAAACTATTATTTTTCTAGCCAGTCCTGGAAAATATGCATACATACCTGAAAGTGTGGAACTGGAAAATAATGTTACTGTCTCAAGAAATGAATAGCTGGATATTATCAGCATATAGGAAATATAGTACCTCAAGGGACTTCAACAGAGTCCCCCGATGGATACATGTATATGTTAAACAGTACAGAGGTCAGCTCAGGTCCCTGTGGAACCTCTGAATTCAGACCCCACCAAACAGAAGCAGAATTTCCAATAGAGACGAATTACCCTTTGTCCTGCAAACAGGAGACAAACCACACTTGTAACATCCCTGAAATACTGGTACCATGAAGCCACAATACTATGATCTCCTGACATATGGTATAAAATGCGGCTGAGATATCCAGCTGCACAAGAATCCCCGATTCCCTATGCTCTAGGCACAGGCCACTTCCCCGCGCATACACCAGACACACATAGACAGGTGCACGTGTACGCAGGCATAGGCAGGCACATACACAGGCAGAGACACACACAAAGGCACAGGATCACACATACACAGGCACATGCACACACAGGCTCCCCCAAACACATACACACGCACACACACAGGCAGACACACACATACAGGCACAGGTACCGACTAGGGATGTGAATCGTTTTAGGACGATTAAAATTATCGTCCGATAATTTTAATATCGTCTTAAACCGTTATGGAACACAATACAATACAGATTCTAACGATTTATCGTTATAAATCGTTAGAATCGTGAGCCGGCACACTAAAACCCCCTAAAACCCACCCCCGACCCTTTAAATTAAATCCCCCACCCTCCCGAACCCCCCCCAAATAACTTAAATAACCTGCGGGTCCAGCGGCGGTCCGGAACGGCAGCGGTCCGGAACGGGCTCCTGCTCCTGCATCTTGTCGTCTTCGGCCGGCGCCATTTTCCAAAATGGCGCCGAAAAATGGCGGCGGCCATAGACGAAAAAGATTGGACGGCAGGAGGTCCTTCCGGACCCCCGCTGGACTTTTGGTAAGTCTCGTGGGGGTCAGGAGGCCCCCCACAAGCTGGCCAAAAGTTCCTGGAGGGCCAGCGGGGGTCAGGGAGCGATTTCCCGCCGCGAATCGTTTTCGTACGGAAAATGGCGCCAGCAGGAGATCGACTGCAGGAGGTCGTTCAGCGAGGGTTCCGGCGCCTCGCTGAACGACCTCCTGCAGTCGATCTCCTGCCGGCGCCATTTTCCGTACGGAAAATGGCGCCGGCCATACGCGTATGGCCGGCGCCATTTTCCGTACGAAAACGATTCGCGGCGGGAAATCGCTCCCTGACCCCCGCTGGACCTCCAGGAACTTTTGGCCAGCTTGTGGGGGGCCTCCTGACCCCCACGAGACTTGCCAAAAGTCCAGCGGGGGTCCGGAAGGACCTCCTGCCGTCCAATCTTTTTCGTCTATGGCCGCCGCCATTTTTCGGCGCCATTTTGGAAAATGGCGCCGGCCGAAGACGACAAGATGCAGGAGCAGGAGCCCGTTCCGGACCGCTGCCGTTCCGGACCGCCGCTGGACCCGCAGGTTATTTAAGTTATTTGGGGGTGGGGGATTTAATTTAAAGGGTCGGGGGTGGGTTTTAGGGGGTTTTAATGTGCCGGTTTTTCGATTTTTCGATTTTTCGATTTTTTAACGATTTTTCACGATTTTTCACGATATTTTACCCCCCCAAACCGCAACAATACGATTCCCTCCCCCTCCCAGCCGAAATCGATCGTTAAGACGATCGAGGACACGATTCACATCCCTAGTACCGACACAGACAGGCAGAAGCATCCACACAGACAGGAAGAGGCATCTACACACACATACCCAGGAGCACACACACATGTACACACACTCACACAGGCTGTTATAGAACCGACTACCCAAGCAACTCCAGGCACTTTTCACTGGTACAATTATAGATATGAACAAGAGAAAATTAGGTATCTGTGTGTCTGTCTTTACCTATATACATAGTGAGCGATCATAACTTGACATATAGACCAATGAAAACATAACTATGAGGTCTATTGTACTAAAGTGTGTTAACTCTAACTCAAGCATTTAACACAATAGTTAAAGCATTTTAACGCGTTAAAATTAATACAGATTTAATGTGGTCTAACTCACAAAATATTAAAATATGTTGCAGAGCATGATACAAATGCTCACTGAGGAACTCATTCAATTATTAATAAGGGTTAGTGGGAATCCCACGGAAGTCCTATGTTGGGAATGTTGGGCTGATAGGGGTGGGGGAATAATCAGCCAAGGGGGAGTCCTTCTTATGCACAGAGAAAGTGGGGATGGGAGGATCAGAGCCCCAATCAGTGTTGGCTTTATTGCTTCTGATAATACCCGACGCATTCCTGACAATAATGAACAATCATTACTGCTTGGATTAAAACCCACTAGTACACTGGGCACTACATTGCCAACTAACACCCATGTTAAACTTGGCATGTTAACCTGCATGAACAGATGATTTAGTGCGTAGGCCTCTGTGTTATGCTTCCAACACCTTGTACATTTTCTGCTCTTATTTCGTGACACTATATAGCATTAACTCAAGATTCTGCCTCAGAGGCGAGTAGATTTGGAGTTCAGTTTCTCAGCTGGCCAGGCCAAGTAAGCTCCTAATTAAAGCATCATCACTAAATATGCCTCCCCCATCACCACCACCACATGCTTTTCGGTAGGCTAGGCTTTTCGGTAGGCTAGACTGTTTTTCTCTGCATGAGATTTTTTTCCCTCCACAGCAGACTACTCTGAATAATGAAGATTTTGGAAACTCTTCTAGCAGCAGAGGAGGGGAGAGTGCTTTCCTTTACAGGTCAGAAGTCCCCTGAGGACAGAAATTTGCTTGTCTTGAAAGCAATTCAGACTTTAGAATGAAAAACTGATAAATGGAACGAGCTGATGGAAAATAATGTACAAACCACATCTAGAGACAGTACTCTTGACAAGGAGGTACACACTGGGATTCAATTACCACAAGTTAGCAAGTTAAAGGTTTAAAAAGGGAACTTACATCTGTTAAATTACAACTGGATGCAAGTAAAGTAGTAAGTGCTAGTCTGACAGGAGAAAATTGCTATAAAAAAAAAAGTGAGTCAGACCGAAAATTAGATCTCTCTGATGGGGTGGAAAAGAAAAGTTTTCTGGTGGCCCAGAAGTAATTACTGGTCTGCCAAGTTGATAAAAGTGCTGAAAATTGTTAAATACTACCAGAATTAAAATCTAGCAAAAGGTATGAAATTTCCCCAGATTAAGGAAAATACAAGTTGTAAGAAAAATTATTTCAGATTTTAGAAATAATTAGATGGTTAGGGGCACTCTGCTAATCATCTGGATAAAGCTGAATAAAAATGGGGGTGCTGAAACCAGCTATAAACAAATGCATTTTGCTGCATGAGAGCCGGAGAGTTAACATTTTGTATTGATCTGCAGCATGCCACAGAAAATATGTTAAATAAATATGTACCCCTGTGTGCAGATTTTGCCCTGATAAAAGCAGATAGGTCAATATTGTATCTTGCAGGATTAGTATGGGCAAAAAGATTTTTTAAAGAAATATGATGCCATTAAAGTTCATGTAAGGGGATTTAATGAGATTAGCATCGACTTTATTTGAGCTTGGACTGTAATTAATACGTGTAACTGGATATTAGCTTTATTATATGTATAGTATGTTACTTTTTATCTTTAATTTTTTATGAATTAATTCTATTTAGAGTGTGACATGCCTTCTCCCTAAGCTACAAGCTGAATTTTGCATTTTTAAGAATTACTTTAGGCCTGTGAGGGTTATTGGGTTTTGGGTTCTTTGAGGGGCCAATTTTTGGAAAGCCTGCATAGCTGCAAAACCTGTGGGAATAAGAAGTTAGCGGACTTAAAAACACAATTGCTTCCTGAAAACTAGATCTTAACTAAAACATTTTAAGTTTAAACCAACTGTATTGTAGGAACAAAGTTATAAATGGGGAGACTGGTTTCAGCATCAAGGCATAATACTCTCTTTTCACCAAAAATAACCTGGAATTTAGTAATATATAAGTCTGTAAAAAGCACAGACATTGTAAAACATTAAATGTTTTTATATCTGAAGAAGAATGCACCAAATGAAATACATTTACCTTTTTTTTTAATTTTAGATATTTTTATTTTGGAGTTAAAAGATTTATTTTCACATGTGCCCACATTTTCGAAGACAGGCGCATGCAAATACCGGAGGATACGCGCATGGCCGGGTCCTGCGCATGCTGAGCATATTTTCGAAAGGGCCCAGCCACGCACGTATCTCCTGATACAAGCAGAAGTGCTGGGCCAGCGAAAAGGGGCAGGCCGGGGGTGTGGTCTGGGCAGGGAGGGGCAGGATAGGGGCCGGCCAGGACAGTGGCCATTAGGCCCTATCCTGGGGAAGCGCACGCCACCTGGTGCGCACAACTTACTTCTGCTCCAAGTAAGCAGAAATAAGTTATAAAACAAAAAAAATAGGGTAGGTCGGTAGGGAATAGGGATCAGGAAGGAGAGGGGAAAAGGTAGGAAGGCTAGGTAGGGGTGTAGAGAAGTTCTCTCGCAGTCCGCTATTTAATTGGAATTTTAAAAAGCAATGCACAGCGACGCGGGTAGGGAACTGGGGAAGGACTACCCGCGTCACTGCGAGCCACTTTTTAAAATCCCCCCCCCCCCCGCGTGCGCGAGTCCTGACCCGCCCGCACATGTGCATGCAAATTTTAAAATCCACGCACGCATGCGCACGCGGAAACCACATTTTTTAACTTGCGCGCACTGACGTGCACATTTTATAAAATAGCTGCATCCATGTGTGTGCGCTAGGAACTGCACGCACAGGGATGCATGCGCGGACGTTTGAAAATCGACCCCTTAGTTGGCACCTGGAATTTGTTCAGACAGAAAACAGATGGAAAAGAATGGTTCTGATTTTCAAAAGCACTTACACATTTAAGCGCTTTTGAAGGGGTAAAGCCCACTTTACCTGTGTAATTAGGCTTTTGAAAATTGCTACAATATATGCCATTGAATTGTCTATAGGATTTACTCACATAAGTGCAGTTTAAGTGTGTAAATGGCTTTTGAAAACTGTTATGATTGTGTGTTACATTTATGCACATAACTCCTTTGAAAATTCACCTTTATGTACATAGATTTCAAAATGTGCACATTCTTCCCTTAACTCACCCTTTTTCCACCTCCAGGAATGCCTCTCCTCAGTTTAGATAAAAGTATGTGCACTGTGGAAGCCCATGTATACATTTAGCCCATCTGATGGAAGATTTCAAATGGACTAATTTACCCAGAAAAAATTGTTATTTATCCAAGTAAATGGCTTTGAAAAACTGTTCTCCTAATCTGTCCTGTGGCTGTAAGTAGGTTTTCCTAAGCCTTGATACTGTCAAACATTAGAACTAGCTGCCATCAATGGAAATTCTCCGGAATCCCATACGAAATATCCTCCCTCCAAACACCAGTACAGCTTTCCCTCTCACTCCGAGCACCAATACAGCCTACTCTGCCCCATTACAGCCTGCCCTTCCCCTGGCAGCCTCAAAAGCAGCACAGTTTGCCTTCCTCTCCTCCAGACCTAGCATAGGCTATCGCCACCCCCCCCCCCCCCCCCCCCCCCCCAGCTCCAGCATCAGTACAGCCACCTATGGAAATTCCCCATAGACTCCTCCTCATTGCCCTTCAGCCTCAGCACAGACTGCCCAACACCAGCAACCTGTCCTCCCATCTCAAGCCACCCCTGCAGCCCCATCCTCAGCATTGTCTGACCTCATGCCCCAGCAGCCTCAGAGCATCTTGCATGCCTCCAGCCCTAGCACAGTCAGCTCCCCAGACCAAGCCCCTCCCCCCAGTCACAGCTCAGCCCGCCCCCTACCATCTCGAGCACCAGCCATTCTAGCCTCAGAGATTGAACTCACTCTTTGAGGGCAGGGAACTCTTTACCCTGCACATCTACAACCTTTCACCAACTGACATATAGCCACACATGTGGCACTCGGTGCAAGACTAGACAGCCCTCTCTCACTGTTGGAGACTGCATCTTAATTTTGTTCAGTTGTTAGTGATTAAACATTTCTAAGGGAGTAGGGATGCTCAAACTAATCTAAAGTACTTTAAATCTATTGGTTTATTTTATATTTGTCTGTCAGGTTTCTTCAGAAGCTACATTTAATCTACTTATAATTACCTGGTGACACACCTTACTGACGTGTTCTGAACAGAAATAAATCTGTTGTTAAAAATTTATAGGAAGTGGTGTTACGGTGCATGTCTTCCAATCCTCTTCTGCTAGAAAGAGAGAGAGAGATGGAAGCTGGGGGCTAGATGGCTATTTGTTTCTTCTAGAATCCTCTGCTGGAGCTGCAGGGAAGAATTTGCAGAAGAGCATTTTGTTCCTCTACTGCTCGAAAAAGTGCAAGATCTGTGGAAGTTGTAGCCTAAAGGGCACACAGTGTCTTCGTCTGGGGCTTTTATGAGAAATATGCAAATTATTCTTCCAAACCTCTACAGATAGAAAAAGAGTATGCACTGTACTATGGGGCTGTGGAAACGGAAGACTAGATGGCACACATTGTTCACATATGGAGGCTGCTGGGAGAGGTACACAGATGATTAATCGGTTATTTACACTTTTGGATAATAGAAGGACTAGGAGGCACTCAATGAATTAGCAAGTAGCACATTTAAGACTAATCGGAGAAAATTCTTTTTCACTCAACGCACAATTAAGCTCTGGAATTTGTTGCCAGAGGATGTGGTTAGTGCAGTTAGTGTAGCTGGGTTCAAAAAAGGTTTGGATAAGTTCTTGGAGGAGAAGTCCATTAAATGCTATTAATAAAGTTGACTTAAGGAATGACCTCTGCTATTACTGGCATCAGTAGCATGGAATCTTCTTGGTATTTGGGTACTTGCCAGGTTCTTATGGCCTGGTTTGGCCTCTGTTGGAAACAGGATGCTGGGCTTGATGGACCCTTGGTCTGACCCAGCATGGCAATTTCTTATGTTCTTATGAGTCTTCCAGTTTTCTGCTGCTAGAAATAATGCAGTTTGTGAATCCTGAAGCCTAAAAAAGGTCAGAGTCCTCAGCTGTAAAAAAGCAAGCAGATAAGCCTTCAAGTACTCTGCTACTAGAAAGAGTGTAGGAGCTGTGGAAGCTGATACCTAGGTGGCTCATAGTATCCTCTGGAATCCTCAGCTTGAATGCTGGGAGAAGTATCCAAATTAGGTTTCCAGTTCCCTGCTACTGGAAAGAGCACAGGAACTGTAGAACATAAGAACATGCCATACTGGGTCAGACCAAGGGTCCATCAAGCCCAGTACCCTGTTTCCAACAATGGCCAATCCAGGCCATAAGAGCCTGGCAAGTACCCAAAAACTAAGTCTATCCCATGTTACTGATGCTAGTAATAGCAGTGCTATTTTCTAAGTCAACTTAATTAATAGCAGGTAATGGACTTCTCCTCCAAGAACTTATCTAATCCTTTTTTAAACACAGCTACATTAACTTCACTAACCATATCCTCTGGCAACAAATTCCAGAGTTTAATTGTGCATTGAGTGAAAAAGAACTTTCTCCGATTAGTTTTAAATGTGCTACATGCTAACTTCAAGAAGTGCCCCCTAGTCTTTCTATTATCTGAAAGAGTAAATAACTGATTCACATTAACCTGTTCTAGACCTTCCATGATCTTAAACATCTCTATCATATCAAGCAAACACATAGATGTTTTGTAATATTTCCTAGAATCCTCTGTTAGAAGTAGGCAAATGAGCCTTCTAGTTCTCTGCTACTAGAATGAGTACAAAGACTGTGGAAGCTTGAGCCTAGATGACACACAGTTAGGGTGGCCAACTTTTCCATGGACCATAACTGAACACCCCACTAAACTTCATGCTTTGGGAAGGGAGGTGGGGGGATGAAGTTGCAGACTACTGTCAGTTGTTGATGCACTCATTAATTGGCTTTCAAGCACCCCCTTCAATATACTTTGTTTATAAAATGTTATTTCAACTATCATCATAAATACATCAATTGCAGCCTTTCTCATGCAGTTTTGTTTTCTATCACTACTAAAGCCTTTCTAATACACACACACCTCCATACTTCCCCATAAACAAACAGCCTCCTATCTTATACACACACACACACAAAAAAAAACTCCCAAACACACATCATCCTCTCTCATACACACACATAAACTCCCAAACACACATTCTCCTCTCTCATACATACACATACACACCCAAACACACATCCTCCTCTCTCCGACACAGATGGTTCATGCTCCCTTTCCTTAAAGCTTTCCAGCCTTTCATCTATAACTCCCATGTGCCACCTGTCTCTCAATATGCCCTCCCCTCCTCTATGCACTCCTCTTTTGTGCTGTCCTCCTGTCTCTAGACCCCTCCCTCCATATGCTCTTGTCTTTCATTTCCTTCTTCTTCCCTCCTATCTCCTCTCCTCCCCAGTGCTTTCCTCTTTCTCTATCTCCTATCCTCCTTTGTCCCCTTGTCTCCTTTGTGCCTCTTCTGTTTTTTCCTTCCTTTCCCCATCTATGTCTCTGCCTTCCCTCATTCTCCCGTTGTCTCTCCCCTTCCCTGTTACCTTCCTTCCTTCTTGCTCCCCATGTATCTATCTTCCTTTCCCTCCCCTTTTCTCTGTGTCCCCTTTGTCTCTCCCCTTTCCCCACCCTGTGACTGACTGTATCTTTCTCCAACGTCCTCTCCTCTGTTCAAGTTCCCTTCGGCTGGCTTGGTGCAGCCCTTCTCCAAGGTCCTAGCCCAGCACTCAGTGGAGGAGGGGGAGGGACCCAGAGGCCATTGCTGCAGAGATCTGCAGAGGCAGGGGGGGGGTGAGGGCTGTGCTGTTCTCCAGGACTTGCAAGAGAGAGTCTGCTGGACTCCCTTGTTTGGCAGAGAAGCCTAGCCTTCCCCTCCACCAAACCTCCCTTCCCTGCCCCTCCCTGCTTCTGCTGCTGCTCTCCCCTGGAAGCCTCTTTTTACCTGTAAGGATCCTGAAGTTCTCAAACAACTGAAGGTAAGGGTTTGAATTTACTTTTCCATTTACCTTCTAGAACAGTCAGGCTGCAGGTGGGGCTCAAACCTGGGGAGAGTAACAGCAAAAGGCAAGGGCTTTGTATAGGAGTGGGAATCCTTGTCCTGGTTTTGTTTTTTGATTCCTTCCTCATTCTTTTAACCCCCATTTTGTGTTTGCTTAATCCCTTTAAGGTTCCTTCAGCGCTTGGTTTTTTGTTAGGCTGCAAAACTAGGTTATTTTGAAGTAGGAAAGATACTTTCTAAATTAAAAGGACATACCAAATATGGAAAAAAAAAAAAAAAAGGCACAGGCCTCAGCCCCCTTCACAAACTAATGAAGGGGCAGGCCAGAGTCCAGAGCCCCCAAACAATAACGACATACGCAGCAGCTAAAGGTTCTAGTGAGGGAACCTTTTCCCTCCCCACCCCTAAGCCTTACTGGCAAATTGAAAAATCTGTTAAAGAGGAGTGGAAAGAAATCACTAGGACAGTCAAAATCTTCCAACAGAGTGCAGCACCACCAGTCCGGGCCTTTGATGGAAAACCTGGCCCTCTTCCGACTTTTGGAAATCTGATGGCAGAAAGCAAAAGACATAAAAGGGAGAAAAACCTGGGAAGAATAGCAGCGTTAGAGGCCCACATACACACTCCAGAAAGGAGGGGAAGAGGAAATTAGGGATACCACAGGAAGTCACAATGTGTGGATATGCCTGACCCCTGAGGCAAAGATTTTCCTTCAAACCTTGGAACCTCGGGAGAAAACAACCGAAAACTCCTCAGTCAATGAGGAGAGGTGGAAGCGACCACTTCTAGCTCACAGAGTGGCGACATACCACCTCCTCCATTTCTTTCCAATGCCCCTTCCACAGCACTAGAAGACACAGTGGAGGATGAGGGAGGAGTTAAGGCCAACAACCCTGAAGATATCCAGCAGTCTCCCTCTTCTTCAGAAGAGGAAAGCCTCAAAGTCTCCTAGGAGAATAGCGTTTTAGATGTTAGAGAGTTCCTCGCTGAATCGAGGTATGAAACAACAGAACCCCGAATTAGAAAATCGTAAGGGGAGCCTCAGGAAGGGATCACTTCCCCAGGAGCTCCAGAACAAATCAAAATGAGAGGGATAAGGAAGGAGAAAGGAGAGGAAGGAGAGGTTTGCCTTATTACGCAGGTGCCTACATTAGGATCCAGCCAGGCTCACTCAGATCCTCCCCCTTCCAACCCACTCTCAACTGGAGTGACAAAAGAATATAATGTCATGGCAGTAGGTAAAGTGACAAACCCCCCCCCCCCCCCCCCAAAAAAAAAAAAAATTTAGACATCTTGGTGATCAGAACTTCAGGGACCTGCCCCAGGGGAAAAGACTCCCCAAGGAATTTGTGGTGCCAAACCCGAAATGTCTCCTCCCTTTCAGATGCCTGGGATATCCATAGCTGCCGATGAAGTTTTTACCTTCAGGGCAAACGCAGGAACAGCTGACAACCACAGCGGAAACTCTGAGGGGAAACGAGTACACCAGAAAATAGAGAGGAGACACAACTCGAACAAGGAGTACCGGCAGAAAGAGGCCAGAAAAACAAAACAAAACAGAAAAACAAACATATTAATGATAGGAGATAATTAACGGAGAAATCTGAGTTAGGTCCCCTTGACGCGGAAATGAAAAACCTGCCTGGCAGCAGAACCATAGGCTGGCAACACATGCTCTCCTGTCGCATGATGCCAGGCTTAAACATACATCAGTCTGCCTCTGCTGTAGCAAAAGTGGTGAGTCCCAAAGATATTTTAGCAGCCACAAAAGCAAGCAGGGAGGCAGTTCTCCTTTTTGCATCTGAGACTGCAGTAAAAAAGAGCAATGGCAGGGGAAATTCAGATCGGGAGTACAATCCCGCAGCTTAAATCCATGAAAGAGCCTGGAACAAGGGTAGTACAGTCAAATGTCCCACCCTATCTCCCAGATGACATATTGCAGCCACACTTAAAAAAAATCTAGGAGATGCTTTGCAGCACAGGGAAGCAGGTTTGAGACATTTAAAATCTTTCAACCACCAGGTTATTATCAAATTTTCTGAGGGAAGGAAAGAAGAAAAGTGGTGGTTTAGAGGGGTTTTTTTTTTGGGCCACCCCTACAAGGTTTATTGCACCGCAGGTGATGACAGGCGTTATCACTGGCACCGGATAGGGCACACCGAACGGTGGTGCCCGAAGATAAAAAATCATCCGCCCCGCCTCCCCTTGCCTCGCAGTCAAAATGCGCCTCAACCTCACTCCCTACGACATGGAAGGGGGTGGCTGCAGGTCTTTCAAATCTGGGAGGATCCAGGGGCACCTGAGTTCCCCAGGAGTGGAACCACTGGCGCTATAAGTCAGCAGCAATATAACCCCCCAGGAACATCTTTAGTGCACTGCTCTTCCAAGAGGAAAGTCTAACGAGGTCAGTGTTCAATAGAACAATAAAAGGAAAGTTGTCGCATCGAGCAAAGGGAAAAGAAAACCCCACAAAGTGGCCCCCAACCCCAGGATGGCAAAGTCAGGGGGATAGCGGAGGAGGTCCAAGTGAACACTTCCCCCCCCCTCCCCCTTTGACCCTCCCTTCCAAAGTGTCAGTGAAACCTCAGAAACTTAAGAAAGTGATGCAAAGGTTGCCCCTCGCCCTGAAAACTGCCCAGGAGAAGCACCAACCCCCTGGGGACTTTAGAGTTAAAGGGGCAGCCACCACCTTTGAAGGAAGCGGCAGGTGAGCCCAACCTCCTTTCCCAGATTTGTCCCCTCACCTCCCCTGGCAGGTTTAGGCTTAGGGTAAAGGAGAAGGGGGATAAAGTACAGGAAATTAAGAGTCAGGCTGTAGGAAATGCAGACTTTTGAAGTTCTTGTCCAGGTAGCAGAACCTCTTCCTCCCTCTGTAAAGTACAGAAAGTGGGAGGTGGAGAATGACGACGTGGTAGAGGAGCTGGGGGTTCTCATTGCCTCATGGCAAGAGGGTGAACCTAGTGAGAAAGCAACATTAGATGCAGAAACTCCCCAGGAACAGGAGGCAGAGCCACTGGGAATGGCTGGTATTACCTCCTCCGGAGGTACAGGCTCTCTATCCCTCTCTTTCCAATAAAAAAAGTAAAAAACGTAGGCTGTCTGACATCACGGCCTAAATAATATGAAATGCACAGTTAATCTAATGATCCTTTTTTTCTGGTATAAGCAACAGCATAAAGCAAAATAATAGGTTATTGTAGGACCCTTAGAATAATGTTTTTATAACAGAACTCAGATTCTGGTTTCCTGGAAAAGTTTGAGTCGGGAAAGCGCAGGACCCAAACTAGGCAGGGTATTAGGGTTTCTGGTTTTGGTTGTTATGTTTTTTTCTATCCACCAATCCACCCCTCACGCCTTCTTCCATGGAACAGGTCTGTGATGATGAGCTAAAGGACATTGACTGAGCATCAATGATTCCTTTCTGCCTCCGGGCAGTGTATGTTGATGAGCAGACTGACTCCATTGAATTCCCTGGTTTTCCTTTCTCTTTTACCTTTCTTGGATTCTTTGAAAGGTAGATTACCTATGATTATTAGTATTTTGTTTTGTTGATAGATTGTATATGTTTCTTTGTGTGGTAACACACACGTGTTAGGTTCTTTTCTTTTTATTCTGTGATTTAAAGGACACTAACTAATTTCTGCTTTGCAGAGTATGTTCTATAAGCAGACTATCTCTCTCTCTCTTGCTCCCTTGCCTTTCTGTATTCCTTGAAACGTAGCTTGTCTTGAATATACTGGACATTTAGTTTTATCGGTAAACTGTACATGTTTTTCTCATGTGAAGTCCACAGAATGTAGAACACACACTTTTTATGATTCTCTTTTCTGACCAGAGCAGGGCACCTTTGGCACCCTGCCCTTGCATTTACCGATAAAAATAGTGGGAACTGAGAACTATGCTGTGCCCCACCTCATTTCCCCATGCCAGTCAATCACAACACAGAAAAAGAGGCAACTGGGCAGGAACATAGTTTGGATCTCCACTCTGTCTTTCCCTATAACCAGGAAGCTGAGGGAAAGAGGAGAAACTTCTTACAAAAACCTAATTTTCAGTGTCCAGTCAGTGCTTCTGACTGGACACTGTACAGCACAGCACAGCTGAAAACCTGGCTGTCCAGTCCAAAACCGGGCAGTTGGCTACCCTACTCACAGTATCCTTTATAGTCCTCTGCTGGGGCTTCTAGGAGAAATATGCAAATGAAGCTTCCAGTTTTTTGGTGATAGAAAGAGCACAGAGGCTGTGAAAGGTGAAACGTAAGATGGCTTGCAATATCTCTGGATTCCTCAGTTGGGGCTGCTGGGAGAAGTATGCAAATAAGCTTTCTAGGTCTTTGCTGCTAGAAAAAGCACAGGAACTGTGGAAGCTGAAACCTAGATGGTTTGCAGAATCATCTGCTGGAACTGTGGGAAAAACCAGTCAAATTATCCTTCTAATTTTCTGCTACTGGAAAGTTTGTGAGGGCTGTGGATGCTGAAGCCTAGACAGCTCACAGTGTGCTTTAGCCTCCTCTGCTGGGAAAATTATGCAAATGAGTCTTCCAATTCTCTTGTGATGGAAAGAACACAGGGATTGTGTAATATAAAAACTAGAAGGTGCACTGTGTCCTATGCTAAGAGAAATATAGAGATAAGCTTTTAGGACCTCTGGTGCTAGAAAGAGCACAGGAGTTGTAATAGCTAAAGCCTAAATACCTCACTGTTACTCTCTAGAGTTTTTTACTGGGGCTTAGGGATGTGAATCGTGTCCTCGATCGTCTTAACGATCGATTTCGGCTGGGAGGGGGAGGGAATCGTATTGTTGCCGTTTGGGGGGGTAAAATATCGTGAAAAATCGTGAAAAATCGTGAAAAATCTAAAAATCGAAAAATCGCAAAACCGGCACATTAAAACCCCCTAAAACCCACCCCCGACCCTTTAAATTAAATCCCCCACCCTCCCGAACCCCCCCCAAATGACTTAAATAACCTGCGGGTCCAGCGGCGGTCCGGAACGGCAGCGGTCCGGAACGGGCTCCTGCTCCTGAATCTTGTTGTCTTCAGCCGGCGCCATTTTCCAAAATGGCGCTGAAAAATGGCGGCGGCCATAGACGAACACGATTGGATGGCAGGAGGTCCTTCCGGACCCCCGCTGGACTTTTGGCAAGTCTCGTGGGGGTCAGGAGGCCCCCCACAAGCTGGCCAAAAGTTCCTGGAGGTCCAGCGGGGGTCAGGGAGCGATTTCCCGCCGCGAATCGTTTTCGTACGGAAAATGGCGCCGGCAGGAGATCGACTGCAGGAGGTCGTTCAGCGAGGGTTCCGGCGCCTCGCTGAACAACCTCCTGCAGTCGATCTCCTGCCGGCGCCATTTTCCGTACGAAAACGATTCGCGGCGGGAAATCGCTCCCTGACCCCCGCTGGACCTCCAGGAACTTTTTGCCAGCTTGTGGGGGGCCTCCTGACCCCCATGAGACTTGCCAAAAGTCCAGCGGGGGTCCGGAAGGACCTCCTGCCGTCCAATCGTGTTCGTCTATGGCCGCCGCCATTTTTCGGCGCCATTTTGGAAAATGGCGCCGGCTGAAGACAACAAGATTCAGGAGCAGGAGCCCGTCCGGACCGCTGCCGTTCCGGACCGCCGCTGGACCCGCAGGTTATTTAAGTCATTTGGGGGGGTTCGGGAGGGTGGGGGATTTAATTTAAAGGGTCGGGGGTGGGTTTTAGGGGGTTTTAGTGTGCCGGCTCACGATTCTAACGATTTATAATGATAAATCGTTAGAATCTCTATTGTATTGTGTTCCATAACGGTTTAAGACGATATTAAAATTATCGGACGATAATTTTAATCGTCCTAAAACGATTCACATCCCTACTGGGGCTACTGAGAGAAGTATTCCAATGAGCCTTCTAATTCTTTATTGCAGGAAGAAGGCCACAGAGATTATGGAAGCTAACACCTAGATATCTCATAGCAGCCTCTCAAGTTATCTACTAAGAATACCAAGAAATATATGTCAATGAACATTCAGGTCCTCTGCTGCTAGAAAGAGTGTGGGGGCTGTGAATGATGGAATCTAGATGGCTTGCAGGGTCCTCTGGAGTCTTCTACTGAGACTCCTGAAAGAAGTATGCAAATGAACTTTCAAGTTTTCTACTGCTGGAAAGAGAACAGGTGCTGTGGCAAGTGAAATCTAGATGGCTGGCAATGTCCTGCAAAGCTAAACCTAGATGGCAGTTGGGATAAGTATGCAAATGAGGCTTACAGTTCTCTTCTGCAAACAGATATATCACTTTCTCCTAAGTGCATGATATGTATATGGCCAACCAGAAAGTTAAACATTGTGTAATGTTATCACCTGCCAGTATTATAATGCAATAAATGCTGCAAGAAATGTCTCTTGGTACACAAGAAAATCATTCCATGAAATGTAAGCAAAAGACTAGTTCAGCAAAATTTCACATACTTGCATCACCATATGCAGTAAGAGTTAAATGACGAAACTCAGTCTGACCTAATAGCCATGATATGGCCAAAACATCAGACCAGAGAGAAGAGCTGGAAATATTAGATCCATTTTGAAACAGAGATGTTGTTGCAACACAGTAGAAACCTCAGAAGAACATAATAAGAGTTTATTTATGCCTTTCAAGTTTGGAACTTTCATTTTTAACTTGCAATTATATAAAATAACCTGATAAGACTACGCAATTCTACTGACTGATATTTAAAATCATTTGGCAGTCCTCAGTAGTTCCCTCACTTACAGCCTTGCTCTGATATCTTTTCCTCCATTTTTGGCTTTTTTAGTTTTGAGTTACTTACTGAAACACTCCAGTGAGATTTGTTTTGGATTGGGCTTTCCTCATTTCCCCCTTTGGTATTTCTGACTATTATATGCTCAACAGGGAAAGCAACAAGAGCAAAAAAGCTGCCATGTGGAGTACTGACATGTTGCTAAAGCTCCTCAAAAATAAACAGACTCTTGAGATTTAAAGTATAGTATATACCAAAATTTAAGCTTCATCTGCTTGTATTTGTTGAGATTTTTAAAGTACTGCAGCATAGTACAAGCATACTTTTTCTTATTTCCTTTGCTACGGATTTTTAGATTTTTATTTTCACCTGGATATTCCAGAGTGCACATAATCCACCAAAGTCTTTCGGATCTTCTTACTAAAGATTTTCTTTCATTTCCATCAGTGGGAAAAACATCCTTAGAGGCCAATTGAAATCTTTCATTGTAGGCATGTATCCCTTAAAAGGCCATGATCTGAATCGACTCCCATGCACAGTACAGATAATAAAGTATTAAAACTCTTTTCTTGTTGCCTTAATAGCAATAATAAACCTAAACCTTATGTTGCCTCATGAATGATAAATCCTTCTCCCAAGCATGACAAAAGAGAATTCACTACACTATGTTAAATGGATAAATTGGCCGTAACTTTACTAGATGACTTGACAGGGGAATCTAATTGGATGCCCAAGGTTTTTAACTACTAACTTCACCCCCCCCCCCCCCCACTTCTCTCTGAGTGAGGGGGATGCCATTAAGGATCACTATTCTGCTAACCCTATGGAACCATAACAAGACCTGTCACAAATAGCAAGGCATCCAAAAAAGAAAATGCAAATATTGACCCAAATCAAAAGAAAAGAGAAAAAGATTCAAAAAGCTAATATGACTAATCAATCATATCACCAAACATCGTATCAATTTAAAAAAATAATTCAGGGTTTCAGCAAGTCTGTCATGCTATATATGGTGAAATTCCATAAAATTGGAAACAGGATTATTCCACCACTGAGCTTTACAAATGAATGCTAGTTGGCTAATTTTGTACTCACTATCCTCTTGAATAACCCCGTTAATCTAGCATCTAATAAATAATCTATCACCAGCCATTCTGGAATCACTCCTCCTCGCCACCCTTTGTCGATGAGAAAGATGGACACTCTGCTGTATACTTGGATATATGCACCCAAGTTGGAAGGAGCAACAGATCTTTGCAACAGATCCCATGTTTCTTCACTTCAAGTGTCTATAGGGAACTGGGACTTTGTAACCCTCAATATCCATTTCCAGAGCTTCCATCCTGAACAAGGTTCACATACAGCAAGAAACAGAGTCAGTAATCTTATTATGGACACTTTGAATATGCTGGGCCCTTGCAGAGAAATTCTGGTGAAGGCAGCTCAACGCAAATTCAAGTAAGAGCTCAGATAAGAGGAAGCACTTTGTAGATTGGTGATTTAGCACCTCTATCACTACTTCTCAGTCACACCAGAATACAACTCTCCTGTTCACAAGACACTTTCCCCAAATATGGAGATCAACCACAATGGGGAACAATTCAAGGAATAATGCTCTTCATAACTTCTCCCTTCTCTCTTCCTCCACTCATGTGATCAAAACTATGGCCACCTTTAGAGTATAGTTCCAGATTTGTGCTGGAAATAGGTGGGGCAACCAGGGGGAGACACCATTAAACTCTGCAATTTAGCCAGGTTTTCCTTGGGTATTTTTCCTGCATGAATGCAGTGATGGTCTTGGAAAACACCCACTGTAGATAGCGTGAGCCAGTGCAAGAAAAGGTAACTCATAGGTAACATCATGACAGGCAAATGACAGGCTCCCAATTAATGAGTGCACATATTTCCTAGCTCTGCTGGTCTCCAAAACTTAAGAATATACTTTCTGAAGCTTATCATCAGACAATCTGGAAACCACATGCTCAGAAGCCAAATCAATACTTAAGAAGGTAATACAGGTGGACAGGGCTTGTGGCTTTTTGGTGACCAGGGGAATGTCAAGCTCTTGTCCCAAGTCGTAAAACTTCTGAAACAACAGTGCACATTCTGGAGACTACCCTATCCCAAAGAACAGGAAATCATCCAAGTAATACGCTACTCAGTCTATCCAAAATTTGCTAGTTGAGAATCCAATATATGAATGTACAGAATTTCTCAAAGTAAGCACATGAGACAGAACATCCCATAGGCATTCATCTGTCATAGTAATATGCTTCCTCACATTGGAAGTCCAATATGTGATATCTACTGGGGTGAATAGGAAGCAAATGGAAAGCAAACTCTATGTCAGCTTTGGTTATTAATGCAGCCTCTGCAAATCCTGAGTAACTCAAGAGCGCTATCAAAGGAGGCATTTTAACCAAACATTCCTCAGGTGGAATAAAGTAATTAACTGAATGACCTTTGTGGATGGATAAGAACATAACATAAGAAAATAAGAATTGCTCTGCTGGGTCAAACTGAGGTCCATGAAACCCAGCATCCTGTCTCTGACACATTGATTATGTCCTTTGGCAACAGATTCCACAGCTTGATAGTGAGCTGAATGAAAAAAAGTGCTTTCTATGATCTATTTTGAATCTGCTATTTGCTAGTTTCATGGAGGGTCCCATTGTTTTAATATTCTTTGTAAGGGTAAATAACCATTCTTTATTTCAATCATTTTCTATCATGTCCCCTCTCAGCTGTCTCTTTTCCAAGATGAAGAGCCCTAGCCTGCATAGCATCTCATAATAGGAGTGATGTTCCATCCCCTTTATCATTTTTGTCACCCATCTCTGCACCTTTCTTGTTCCATTATGTCTGTCCTGAGATGGTGTGACCAGACCTGCACACAGTATTCAAGATGCAGTCATGCTATGGCAACACATAGAGGCAATATGATATTTTTTCTTTTATTCTCCATTCCTTTTTGTATCATTCCTAACATTCTATTTGCTTTTTTGACTGCTGCTGTGCACTGAGCCAAGGATTTTAATGTATTGTCTATAAGGACTCCAAGGTCCTTTTCCTGGGTAGTGACTCCTAATACAGAACCTAAGATCATGTACATATAGTTGAATTTTTTTTCCCTATGTGAATCACTTTGCACTTTTCCATATTCAGTTTCATCTGCTATTCAGTTGCCCAGTCTCCTAGTCTCATAAGGTCTTTCTCTAGGTCCTCGCATTCTGCTGCTATTTTCAGAAATTTTAATAATTTTGTATCATCTGCAAATTTAATCACCTCACTCATCATTCCATTTTCCGTATGATTTATGAATATGTTAAACCACACAGATCCCAGTTCAATCCCTGTGGTACTCTACTAACAACCTTTCTTCATTTGGATAACTGACCATTTAGACAAATCCTCTAATTCTGGGCTTTTAACCAATTACCAATCCACAATAGAATGCTGTGTAGATGTGAATCGGTTATTTACACTTTTGGATAATAGAAGGACTAGGGGGCATTCCATGAAGTTAGCAAGTAGCACATTTAAGACTAATCAGAGAAAATTCTTTTTCACCCAATGCACAATTTAAGCTCTGGAATTTGTTGCCAGAGGATGTGGTTAGTGCATTTAGTATATCTGGGTTCAAAAAAGGTTTGGATAAGTTCTTGGAGGAGAAGTCCATTAACTGTTATTAATCAAGTTGTCTTAGAGAATAGCCACTGCTATTAATTGCATCAGTAGCATGGGATCTTCTTAGTGTTTGCGTAATTGCCAGGTTCTTGTAGCCAGGTTTGGCCACTGTTGGAAACAGGGTGCTGGGCTTGATGGACCCTTGGTCTGACCCAGCATGGCAATTTCTTATGTTCTGTCTACTATCCCATGACTTTATAATTTCTTAAGGAGACTCTCATGGGGGACTTTGTCAAATGTCTTCTGAGAATATCAACTGGCTCACCTTTATCTACATATTTATTTACACTTTTAAAACATGCTATAAGATTGGTAAGACAAGACTTCCCCTTGCTAAAACCACATTGACTATTCTCTAATAAGCCATGTCTATTTATATGGCCACTGACTTTGTTTTTAAAATTGGCTTCTACCATTTTGCCCAGTTCTGATATCAGGCTCATCATTCATAGTTTCCCAGCATCACATTGGCCACCTTTCAGTCTTCAGGAATCATGTATGTTTTAATTAGTAGGTTACAGATTAATAGTAGTAAGTTAGCAATTCTATGTTTTAATTCTTTAAGAACTCTGGGGTGGATGCCATCTGGTCCTGGTGATTTGTTACTCTTTAGTTTGCCAATCTGATCTCCTACATCCTTCATTGTCTCACTTATTTGTTTAGTTGCTCAGAATCTTCACTATTAAAGAATGTTTCAGGTGTGGGTATGTTCCCAACATCCATAAAGACCAAGGTGTAAAAATTCATTAGTTTTTCTGCTATTTCCTTCTCCTCCATAAGCACCCGTTTTGTTGCCTCTCAGTCATGTAGCAGCCCAAATGACTCTCTCACAGGCTTTTTTCTTCAAAAGTACTTGAAAAAGATTTTATAATTAGTTTTTCCCTCACTTGCAAGCTTTTTCTCAAAGTATCTCTTGGCCTGTTTAACTACTATTTTCATCTAACTTTAACCAAACTCTCTCCAAACTCCTGTCACACCCACAAAGAGGCAGCTACAAAAAGCCTGTATATATAAACTGGAAAAAGATAATTCATGACGCACTATTTTATGCTAGCCGCATAAGATGACGCAGCATGGGCTGACCCAACGCGCTGCATGGTCATGTAGCGCACAGTGTGCTGATGCAATGCCAAGTGCACTGACAGCACTGCATGCAATATTAACCTATGCAATGCGGCAAGCTGAAAATTACCCTAACCACACCCCTTTTTTATCACAGGCACTATTTTCACTATATTTATAGCAATTTGATGAATCTAGGTCTTAGTACCTGATCTACTAAGGATATTCTCCCATTCTGTGTCTATGGGAAAAATGTTTAGTAAATGAGGCCTTTAGCTGGATAAGTCTCAATATTGAGACTTATCCAGTTAAGTTTATAGGATAAGATAAAACTGCTCCATAGCATAACACTTATCTATTTAAGTAGCGGCAAATACAGGGATGTTCAGCAGCATAGCCTGATAAATCTTATCGGGCTAACTTACCTAGCCAGCTATGGGGTGGATTTTCTAAGTTCACAGAACTTAGAAAATCCAGTGGTAACAGGGGCGGGGGGGGGCGGTCCTGCGCTAGCCGGCAGCGATCGCACAGCCGCGGTGCGATCACTGCCGGCAACGCGCCAAATAACTACACCATAAAAGGTGTACTTATTCGGAGCGAAATAGGCAGCAAAAAGGCTCCTTACCGTTTCACTGTCTGCACTGTCTTCGCGGAGTCGGCCCCGGTGACGCTCCGACTCCTCCTCTTCCAGGGCCGACTCTGCCCCGATGTCCCCTTCGCAGGCGTGCGCTACGATTTCTAGCTATCGCACGCTTGCGCTGGTAGCGCAAGCGTGCGATAGCCTTAGAAAATAAGGCCCCATGTCTGAATACTGACCTCTCTGCATTTTCTGAACTCAAATATACATATTAAAAATGGCATGATCATCATATCTTCATGGATGTTCACTGCACTCTATTCAAGTGTGACTAACGCCTATCCCATGCATCAAAGTTTCAAATCATTGGTCTGCCAAAGAAAGGGTGTATTTTTTTATTTTCCTACAAGCAGTATGAACTAAATGTATGGATGATCAATATATACCTTCTAGGGATTATTTATAACAAAGTGAACCACTCTATTTTAGTATTCTAAAGCCTTTCCTTCCAGTCTCTTTATTGGTTAAGGGATTTTGAACATAATGATGTCTGATTCAGTTTATCGATGAAGTGATGTCACTATTATGATAATGTCTCTTCAATGTTGCAATTTTGATTGTGCTGATTGTGTGCATTTTGTGATGATAAGCTGAAATATTTGTTCATTCTTTTCCCTGTTTATGTGCACCTGATGCAGAAGCTGCTTTTTCTAAACTATGAGAAGAGTTGGGCATTAGACTATGAAAATAATGAGTGCATAAACTTTTTCAGTGATTCACAGAAACTTTTCATTAAAGTCTCACAGATAAGTTGATTTTTATTTTCATGCATACAAAAATACATACTTTGGCAGAATGATGCTAAATTTGATTGATTTATGATCACTATTGCTTTGCGGACCACCACAGTAACCCGTTGTACCAGGTTGTCCCTTCCACTGAGGATTAGATCTAAAGTAGCTGCCCCTCTGGTTGGTTCTAGGTTAAGCTGTTGTATGAAGCAGTCATTTATGCATCTAGAACCGTAACCTCTCTAATATGCCCCAATAAGACCCAATTTTGAAATTCAAATCACTATAGGTTTCTTGTTAATTAAGTTTTTGTAATTTTAATTTGATATTGATCTTATAATTATTTATATTCTACGTTGTTAAACTGTTATACTGTATTTTGTCTTCAAAATATTACCTGGAGACAGTTCTGTTATATGTAAACCTATGTGAACATTTGAATAGAATGTCGGTATAGAAAAACAAACAATAAATAAATAAATAAAATTAATACCAGGCAATTGAAATCTCCCATTATTATTATGTTGTCAAATTTATGTTCTTTCTCTCAGCTAGCATTTATAGTCTGTTTCTTCATTTTGGCCACATAGCTGGTAGAATTCACCCACTGCTATACTCTTACCTGTCACGCATGGAATTTCTGTCCAAAAGAATTTCATAGTGCATTTTTCTTCCTGCAAGATTGTTATCATACTTGACTCTATGCCACTCCTCCACCATGCTGTTTTCTCTATCACTTCAAAAGAATTTATACCATGGTATCAAAGTGTCCCCATTGGTTATCCTCCTTCCATCATGTCCCTCAAATGCAAATAATATCTACATCTTCATATAATGCTATAAATTTTAACTCATTAATCATACTATTCTGATTTCTGACATCCAGACTTTTAAAGTATGTTTTCTTTCTGTATTAATCTGAATCTACCCTGCTCCTTTTTGGGCACCATTGCCAATGGGAAAAGAATCATGTTAATGAATGGCTTAGTGGGAAAGGGACAGCTATTCTGCCCAAGTTCAACTCATTTGCAATGTTTTGGCAAATGATGCCTGTGATGTGATAGGCAGAATGAGAGTTTCAAGGGCCTGGGCCTTTTCCGGGGCCTTCTTAAGGAATCTGGAAACCATAGCAGAACCAACATAAAGGACCTTGGCTGAGTTAGAGTCCAGATAAATGTTCAACCAAGAGGAAAGTGACAACCACTGCACAGATGTAGGCAGGGTACCCGCAAAGGAAGGCTTATTTAGCTGCAGGTGTCTTCATAATGCACCTGGAGACGAGGTAGATTGCAGAGAATTTCTTGCAAATGTGCCAGTACCAACAGTCTGAGAGAATAAAATTCCCTTTGTGAAACCTCCAGCATTCATCTGAGGTCATCTGGGACTTATGAGTCTGTGTGTATGTAGGATTATCCTCTCAAAAGGGGTGATTGGCCTAGGCATCATAATTCACCATGGAAGATGACCATGAGTTGTTCTCTTGTGTCTTCTATGTGACTGAAGTATTACCAGCCATCTTAGCTTAATCATAGTTAAACCGTGCAAAGCACCTCATAGGTCTTGTATGCCCCCCAAAATGATATTGCCATAAGAAAATAGTGATATACACTATTCAGGACTGGCTCAGCAGATTATAGATGCCATCCTGCTCTTACCCAATTATCTATTTTCCTCTGTTCTTTTCTTCCAGTTTCCATTGTCTCTTAGTTTGACACCTTCCCCCTTCTGTTCATGTAACAAACAGAATATGTCTAAATAATGACAGTATATAACCCTCCTTCTTTGTGATCTAGGTATATTGCACCAGAGAATAGAGTACTTATTCAGGACTAACAGCTAGAGGAACTAGTTTGAGTGCTGGTGGAACTGGAGGAAGAAGATAAGCACCACCTATGCTTACATTTTTTGCTATGTGACATGGTAGGCACCAGTTCCAATACATAGACCTCAGGTGTCTCACCTGCCCTATTTTCGGAACCTCTAGCTGTAGATCTTCCTTCTGAAGTAGTAACAGTGATCCACTGCTCTCTGGGAGGCTGTGGCCCCCTTGGACCTAAGCTCTGAGCCACCAAAGTGTTTGTATGAGGAAAAGAAGACACCCCAGGGGCAGGTGGAAAGCCTTGTTCTGGTCCAAACCAACTTTCAATGGAAGGGGAAATCACTGATTTAGATTCAGTGAACCAACAGTGTCTCTCTGACCCTGAAATCCAGAAATGCCCCAATAAATGGGAAAGGTGTAGCAGCCGGGCACAAACCCCCGGCTGAAGGTAACTGCTGTTCCCTCATCTGGTCATGGTGCCAATCCCTGGAACTTGAGCCAGATGACATGCCAGGTGGAACAGGAGTGTGATCCTTGCCAGTGGTTGATGTCTGTTTTTGGACTACAGCTCCTCTCTGCCCTGAGGCCCATTTGCTGCACATACCCCCCTCCCCCCCCCCCCCCCCCACACACACACACACACAATTTATTCCACTGCCATCTGTGACAGTCTGCTTAGATTTAGAAGATGTAGAGTTCCCAGAATGTCTGCCTTTTTCCCTGTCTCATTTTCCCCCTGTGGCCCTTGATGGTGCCTCTGCTTTGTGCATTCTCCTCCTCCTTCAGCCCCACCATGCCACCATCCATTCTGGACAGCAGTAAGGGTCTGTGCCCCTGTCGTACCTTGGCACTTGACAACCATTGGTCAGAAATACGCTCTCGGACCACAGGGTTAATGCACTCTTTCCCTGAAGCTGTTAGCTCCAAAGTGACCACACTCGCTAATCAAGCCTTTTGTGGGGGGCTCGACATGTCTTGGTGGAGGATGCCAACCAATGGGACAAGCTAATACAGCAGAGCTTGCAAATGAGCTGTTTAGGGGCCTCGACCCAAATTATTGTGTTTTACAAGTGATGGATAGCTGAGTAAAGAAAGTATTCACCTGCTTACATCACAGAGCATCCAAGGATGAAAAGACCGGACTGTGCAAGGCCCTCCAAGAGTCATATAATATAATCGTTTTTAAATTAAATAAATACATTGAATAAAATAAAATAAAATAAATCTTTCTCCCCTTTAAAGGGAGGGAGAGGATACTGAGAGGGGAAGGGAAGAGGGAGAGATAAACTCTCTGATCCACCTGAGGCAGGCAGGGAAGCAGAAAGCAGGGAATCTTATTTGCAGTGATAAAAAAAAAAAAAAGAGAAGCCTATCCCTATAAGAAACAGGAAAGACTCCTTTCTCTACCAGGGAAGCCTTTGTTTATACCTTGGCAGGAGATCAATGCAGCTCAGAGCTAAAGCAGGCATGACAAGCTGGAGAGCTGCAGTAAAAGGGAGAGTACTTCTCTCTCTCTCTCTTAAATCTCACCCCCTTCCCATACGCCTTACAGGAGACTTTAGTGCCTGCTGCCAGCCAGATCCTTGGAGTGCAGGATTACGTGCACTGGAAAGGGACATGGGAGCAGCGCTGGCTGTTGGGTAAGAAGAAAGTGTCCATGGCTGGGTTCAAATCCTGCGGCAGGCTCCTTGTGACCCTGGGCAAGTCACTGCACCCTACATTGCCTCAGCTACAAACTGATAGGTATATTTATGACTAAGTCGTGATAAGTGAGTAACATGCAAAACAGTGCTTATTGCACATGAAGCACTGTTTATCATGAGATAATTGCATATTGCAATGATATTGTATGATATTTTTCTATATAAACCCACCCCATATTGAAAATGCCTCCTGGAGTTCTGAGTAGACCCCTGCCCAACCTCCCACCACTTGTTGAGGTGGTTCTGTAGCAAAACAAATTTTCAAAAACTTGTTTTTAATATCATGTGGCAATGCCCAACCCTTTTCCTAAACCCCTCCTCTTTGATTAAATAGTTCCCACCCACAGGTTCCAAGTCCCTTCATAATGTATCCTGCCTCTTCGCCCTCCGACATTAGAAGTAGTCCCTGGTATCTAGTGGCACACACACACCCCTGACCCTCCCACCTTGAAAAATGTTCCTGGAGTCTAATGCCCCCCCCCCCCCCCCCACTCTAGTCCATGCCGGTTGATGCCATTTTCTAAAATGGTAGTGACCGGCATTTGCCCCATCACATATTGGCCTTTGCTCCACCCAACTACAACTGGTCCTTCTGCATGGGTCTGCAGGGTATACGTTCTTTTATCCTTCTGCTAGATGCATCTGTCTGATGACTGAGGATCCTATCAATAAAAGTATTTCAGAAAAGTATTAGTTTCACCAGGCATGACTATGTTTCAAACAACTAATATTATGTTTTATTTAACAAAGAAAATTAAGACTGATTTGTATTGTACAAGGCAGATCACATGCCATGAATAAGTAAGACTCAAATGGCCTGTTCATAATCAAAGCTGAACTGTTTACAGAAAGGTTTTTCACTGCCCTTATCGGACTTATAAAAGTGGCAGGATGAATTAAATATAATGAGGCAGTTATTAGTGCTTAGTATTTTTCAGTATGGCATGATCAACTTTTATTAAGAATGCATAAACAGTCACTCAGCCATTAGAAGCTTCCTATACCAAACCTTATAACTGTCATTATCTCTAACTTATTAAGTAATTCCTTCCAAATTCTTTCATGCACTATTATGTTTGCTGAAACATGAAATGATTGCAGGATACTGTAACACCAAAACATGGTCCAATTTAGAGTCCCGTTAGAATATTTGTTTGGTTTTATTCAAGCTTCTTTCAGACAGTGTGTGTTCTATAGGCTTCATGGCATTGATCTATAGCCAGCTGTGCATACTTGCATGTTAACAAGTTATACTTCTATTTGGCAGGGCAAAAACTTGACAATAGACTCAAAAACAATCTTTTATTTTATGAAACAATAGATGTACTGAACCAGTAATAGCATTATATAGTTTGCTGTTCTGTGCATACCTAATAAACTCAAAATAACTAAACATTCTGATTTCTGGATTTTAATGGGAAAAATGTAATTTATTTTCTAATAATCAGTTTCAGAGTTTTTTCCTAATACTGCATTTATGAGGGGCTGTTAAAGACCACATGCCTCCACTTGAAATCACAGTCATTGGTTGAAAAAATGAATGAATGTAGAAGCTATCAGTGTTAAACAGATTCTAAAATGTTATATTGGATTATAAGCTGTAAGAAAGTCAGTGATCTACACTACATGCCAATGCCTAGGCAAAATAAATACACGCCCATCAGAAGCATCTGTTTCAACCCCTTTTTTTCACATTAGCCTGACATACTCCATATATATTTCCCAACAAGGCAAAACAATAATGTACCAACATTTCTTCACTTCATAGCCGCATACTCTTGCTATATAAATCTAACCTTTTCTGTAAATAATAGATGAGAGGATTAAATCCAACCATGAGTCTGCAAATGCTGCTCCAAATACACTCAAAAGTAGACCTTGCATTTGTAATATATGCAAACCAGTGAAGAGAAAAGGCACAATTCAATATATATTTGAGAGGCTGCTGCCTTAATAGAAAAAAAAAAAAAGAAAGAAAAAAGCCCTGGATTTTGAATTGAAAGTAGGAGAAAAGTTCATGTGTGCAACCGAGACAGTAGATGAGAGAGATCAAAGGAAAAGCAGAACAGTCCAAAATCTCTGGATGAGTACTCTCTCTCTCCCTCTTCAGTACTGATCTGTTTCATCAGGAATCCGTGCACAGACTAGCAAAATGAAACATACCTACTAGCCTTAGTTAGGATTGCACATTGAATATCTGATTTGTTGCACTTCCCCACCTCTCAAATGCATAGTGTGTGCACTCATACATACATTGTTAAAATGAAAGCTCTATATGCGACCTGTTTACTAAGTGGGAGGAAAGGCAGATCCTTAATCCAAACCAAAATGTTACATCATATGTCATACTTTAAGGTTGATACTGACACACTCTTCTATTTTAACAAAACTCCGGTTTACATATTTTTTCTTTTTAACAAATCTTGCATTAAAAACATACTTAATGGCAGAAGATCCATGTTGTGTACTGTACAGAATCAGCACAATGTTTGAACATTCCCTGCAGAAGTACTGTATCTCTAACTTGGGATTATAAATCTATCATGGCGTGCAGTGACATCCTAAGGCAAAGTTTTATTGCTGAAAAGGCTATCCCCTTGTATTCAATTATTTGTTTACTACTAAGGCATTCTAATGAACAACCACTTATCTTGAACTATCTGCCTTTTAAAGATTTTTTTTTTTTTAGAGACCTGCTCAGTAATTTCTACTGAAGCTTGCGTTTGGCTTTGGGTTTTGCTAAATGAACAAAGATCTAGCAGGGGCTACCAAAATATAAGCAGCAACACTAAGCAAAATCAAATCCGACAGAACATCAAAGAACGAGAGAATGAACAATCTCTAAAAAAAAATAATACATGAACAAGGCAATTATCGTTTGAAAACAAGTCATCTCAGAAAACCCTCAAATTTAGTTCAACTTCAGAGGGGAGATCAGCAGCTGGGGGGGGGGGGGGGGCGCAAGGGTGGAGGGGAAGAAAATGGACCCTCCCCAGCAGCTGAGATTAATGTGCCCTCTGCGCTATGTGCCCAAGGTGCTGATGTAAAAACAGAGAGTCCAGGGGTTATCGCGAGGAGCCGAAACAGCTGGGACAAGAAACAAAACTCCAAGCCATTACTGTAATTTGGAGATCACACATCACTCCTTCTCAAGCAGTACTACTTGCTTGCTTGCCACTGCTAGCTCCATAAGTACCAGAGCAGGGTGCTGAGAACGAGCACAGCGGAGAAATGCCACGATAAAGACAGGAGGGTCACCTACCTTTGAGCTCTTCAATGCCCAGGTTTGGCGATCTGTCCATGAAGAGCTAAACCGAAAGATTCGGAGGGAAGTTGTAAAAATCTATGCTGGACTCTGTTTCCAGTGTAAACTCAGCCTGGTCCTCCCAACCCTGGCAGCTCCTCTCCAGCTCATTCTCAGTGATCACACCTTCACCAGTTTTGTTTTGTTTGTTTGTTTGTTTGGTTGGTCGATTATTATTTTTTTTCTTTTTTAACAGAAACAAGGCAATTATAATTCACTTTTTTTTTTTTTTTACTTCCTTTGGATTTTTAGTGAGAGGCAACCTTCCCGGTAATCTGGCAGTTTCCTTTGGACGCTGAACAGAAAGATTCATTCAATCTTATATTTCTTCTGCAATAATCTGAGAAACAGTGACTTGCTGCATCCAAAGGAGAAAAAAAAAACTGCTTCCCTGGACAGCATCATGCGGCAAATTCCAAGCAAATGTGTTCAAATTGAAGAGTAGAGTACATGATAGAAGCCTTTCTCTGTCATGCTTACTCTGGCAGTCAGTTTAGCACCTGGTGGGTCCCAGACACTGGCAATTATTAATGTCACTAGCAAGACAGCCAAATCCCTGAAGTCATGCCCAAAAGAAGAAGTGTCTCCCTGCTACAAGAAGCCCCTTTCATAAAATAAAGAGAATCACTTTAGAGAATGTTTGCCTGTGACGGTTATGCTAAAAGAGTTGAGAGGAGACGAGAAGGTGGATCTCTAGCAGAAAAGAGAGAAAGAGGGGGAAGAGATCTCCGCTTTTCCTGTTTTACTGTCCTTCACCAGCAGGTGACTGGCTTCACTTCTCGCTTCCCAGGGCCAGGGCTGAGGGGATTTCTCTCATCTGTCAAAAAGCAACATTTCCTCTCTCCTTAATCACATCATCGCCCGGGTCTTAGCGCCTGCCGGGTTCACTCCTTTCCCGGCATCAGCCTGCACGCTTTCCCCATTCGCCTGATCTTCCACTTCGATCGTTACTAAGAGAGGCTGTCAGAAATCTCCTCTCGCTTTGCAGGGTAAAGAAAAAAAAAAAAGAAGAAGAAGAAGAAGCCTTGCCCTCTGAAATCCCTGCAGGTCTCTTCTCCAGGCTCACGCTTCGGCTGCTACGATCTCTCCGTTTCTTGAAAACAGGGTTGTCACTCCCTCCTGCTTGCTGAGGAGGAGCCAGGTGAAGGACAGGATCTGGGGCAGTATGCCTCACCGAGAGACCCCCGATGGAAATGCCTTTTCATCACATACGAAGCCTGATCACATTTGCCTGGAATTCGCCACCTGATGCAGCCCAGGTTTCATGGGGGTTTATTTTGCCTTTCCTTACTGATGCGGCAATTCTGCTTATTGCAGGGTGGGGAGGAGGAGGAGGAGGGGGGGTGGGGGGGGGGGATATTGACAAGAGTGGCTTTTCCGTTTCACTGTCCCCAGGATAGGAGTATGTGATCGCTAAGGAAAATCTCTCACTTAAAATACCGAGGAAATGAAAAAAAGTGACAGGATAACGGTAGTCATTGTGCTCCTTCTCGTTATAAGCGGAGAAAGCTGAATCACAGAGAGGCAACTGGGCAAAGGGGCAACTGTCAGGGGATTGGAGGACCAGGTGAATGTACACAGGACACTCAGAGGGTAGATTGTTTGGCAACTTCTCCTCCCCTCCCCCACCCCTTCATGTCTTTCGATTTTGCTATAAAGGGACAGATCTCCCAAATCTGGATACTGGAGGTAGGTAAGCTTTTTGTTTCTTCTGGGTTTCTGAAAAGTATTTCTTTGCTGGGTTGCTCTGGCACTTAAGGCGCTGGATCTGCAGAAAGAAGCCCCTTTAGGCTCCCGATCGAGTGAGCACACAAAGGTCCTTTGTTCTGCACAGTGCATGGCTAGTACTGGCCTAGAAGTCGCTTTCAGGGACCTTGAAAGGGGAGTGCTGCCTGCTTTGTAGCTTTATCTTGGCCCTCCCCCATGTAAAGGCATAACTGGTATATTTTCAAGAGGGAATGGAGGGTCATTGCCCTGTGTTGCTGCTTCTCTCCTCCCCCCAGGACGGGTCAGTGGTGCAGGGGTCGGGAGACCCTTTTGGGGAAAAGGAAACAGAAAGAAAGCGGGAGAGCTAGTTTTTTGTTTTTTTTTAACTGGATGTGAAAGGGCAGCTGCAGCTTCCTCCAGACTATATACCAAATTTTTAGATCATCGCTCATTGCAGAACTCTGGATGTATTTCTTCTGCTCGTCTTCTTTTAGTTCGACAGGTAAAGTACCTCCTGTTTGACCATTCACACGGTTTCTCTTACTTGGCAGACAGCTCAGCATAAAGGTCTGAATTAAAATAAAATAAAGGTTCATCAGAACACTGCTGCAGCTGCACGTAGCCTCGTTGCTTACTTGGTTTTTGAGATTGGTCAGACTGAGGCAATCAGAACTCCTCTGGGTCCTACCGCCATAAGTTCCAGCAACAAACACACTTAACCCCTTCAGGGGATTTTTTGCTCCAATCTGGTTTCAAGTTGCTCAGTTTGGATGGGGTGTTAGTGGGGTCCTCAGAATGTAGACAGAGAAGGGGGCAACCCTTCTCTATGCACATTCACACTACATTCCTTCTGTGATGTATCAACCTTATCCCCCATGTGTATGCAGTGTGCCTCTCTCCCCCCCGGTTAGAGCTTCATTCCCCTAACCCAGGCCAGAATGGGCACAAAAAAACATAAGAACATGAGAAATTGCCATGCTTGGTCAGACCAAGGGTCCATCAAGCCCAGTATCCTTTTTCCAACAGAGGCCAAAACCAGGCCACAAGAATCTGGCAATTACCCAAACACTAAGAAGATCCCATGCTACTGATGCAATTAATAGCAGTGGCTATTCCCTAAGTAAAATTGATTAATAGCCATTAATGGGCTTCTCCTCCAAGAACTTATCCAAACCTTTTTTGAACCCAGCTACACTAACTGCACTAACCACATCCTCTGGCAACAAATTCCAGAGCTTTATTGTGCGTTGAGTGAAAAAGAATTTTCTCCGATTAGTCTTAAATGTGCTACTTGCTAACTTCTTGGAATGCCCCCTCATCCTTCTATTATTCGAAAGTGTAAATAACCGAGTCACATCTACTCGTTCAAGACCTCTCATGATCTTAAAGACCTCTATCATATCCCCCCTCAGGCGTCTCTTCTCCAAGCTGAACATCCCTAACCTCTTCAGCCTTTCCTCATAGGGGAGCTGTTCCATCCCCTTTATCATGTTGGTTGCCCTTCTCTGTACCTTCTCCATCGCAACTATATCTTTTCTGAGATGCGGCGACCAGAATTGTACACAGTATTCATGGTGCGGTCTCACTATGGAGCGATACAGAGGCATTATGACATTTTCCGTTCTATTAACCATTCCCTTCCCAATAATTCTTAACAATCTATTTGCTTTTTCGACTGCTGCAGCACACTGAGCCGACGATGTTAAAGTATTATCCACTATGATGCCTAGATCTTTTTCCTGGGAGTTAGCTCCTAATATGGAACCTAACCTCGTGTAACTACAGCAAGGGTTATTTTTCCCTATATGCAATACCTTGCACTTGTCACAAGCAGGATATAGCTGTGAGCCAAGGCCTGGATACTTCTGTTTTTGGTTTTGTTTTGTTTTTTTTTTTGGGGGGGGGGCATTGGTTGTGGAGTTGATGGGGTTTCTCAGATTTTGCAAACGCCTTCTGAAAATCCAAATACACTACATTTACTGGTTCACCTTTATCCACATGTTTATTAACCCCTTCAAAAAAATGAAGCAGATTTGTTAGGCAAGACTTCCCTTGGGTAAATCCATGCTGACTGTGTCCCATTAAATCATGTCTTTCTATATGCTCTACGATTTTGATCTGAGGTATATAAAAAAAAAAACTTTTTATATACCTTTGAAAAGCTGTTTGTTGCAATAGCCCTCCCAAAAGCAATGATTTGGGTTGCTATAATCCTCCCAGTTCTTTTCTCAATATGCCTCCAAGACTTGTGAAGCAAGCAGGAAATAACTGCTGTTCAATGCCTGGGTACTCAGGGCTTTTTTTATTTTTCAGGGGGGGGGGGGGGTAGGCAGTAAGTGGGAGAACATAAGATCATAAGATGTGCCATACTCAGACAAAGCCACCCTTCCTTCCCCCACATTCACACTACAATCACGCTGAGCTCTACCAATCCATTCCACCATGTTTGCCCCATGGTTCCAACTCACAACTGTGATTTGCAATGTCCAGTCTGGGCAACAGAAACACGATCTTTGAAAAGCTGTTTTGTTGCACAGGGCTCCCCCAGTCCCCTCCCCCCCCCCCCCCACCCCCGAAGCAGATGGTAAGGGTCAGCACTTTTCCCCAGCATGTCAGCAAAGTTGGTGTCACAAGCAGGATATAGCTGTGAGCCAAGGCCTGGATACTTCTGTTTTTATTTTTATTTTTTTTTGGGGGGGTGCATTGGTTGGGGAGTTGATGGGGTTTCTCAGATTACAATTTTCACCTGATTTACTAAGGTGCAGTGAGCAGATCTACAGCTGGTGGTTGGGCAGTAAAATGTCCTTTCCTTTTCTACGACTCCTGGGAAGGGGGAAATGGGGAGGGGATCTCCATGTTCTTGCGGCAATGGCTCTTATGTTAACAACCTTGCTGCGTGACGTGCTGTGCCGCCTGGCTGCAGATGATGGGACCTGCAGATTCTAGGTCTCTAGTGTCCAGCTTGATCTCTTGGTAATCTCTTGTGACCTCGGTCATGCAGGGCACACCTACCCGTACTGGGTACTTCACAGCAGTGTTGAGGTCAGAGCAGCAATTACTAGGAAACATGATATTATAGACAATTATTTATCACATGTCCAGAGCATGGCAGAGCAATAACATTAAGGTACATTAAAATACTAATCATAAAATACATTCTACATGTATAATCATATTATAAAACTCTCCTATACAAATTATGACATCCATTATACACCAGGGAGCAGCCTGGAATGCATTTGCAGCACTTCTTTTCAGGTTTGAGAGGCAGAGCAGCAGAGGTGTTCTGCTCCAGCCCCTCCCCTTCAGGCAGCCTGCATGGAAGAGGAGAGGAGGGGGTAAGCTGGAGCAGACAATACAGAGAACAGAAATTCTGCTCCCTAATTCAAGGAGCAGAAGAGGAAAGGTGTTACTGAAGCAGAAGATGCAGAGCAAGGAGAGGCACAAAAAGGTGTTGCGTTAACACAAATTTGAGACCAGTTATCAAAGCTTCAACCCTGGCCTTGGCGATTGGCACTACAGCTCACAAACTCTTCAGGGTGGGTGTTACCCAGGGCTTAATTTTTGATGGAACAACTCAGAATGGAGTTCTGTCACCTTTTTTTTTTCTGGGATCCAAGGAAGCCGAGTAGAGCCAGCAGTGAAAAATCAGTTTTTGTTCCCCCGCCGAAATGGAGCAGAGCTTGTGGTGGCACATAGCATTTCTGGCCTCCCAGACCACAAAGCAGAGGGTATTGGAGCTGCTCACCCTGAGATGGGGAAGCCACATAGCCTTGATGTTTGTGCAGTTTCTTGGCACCTTTGAGGTGGCCTTGAGAGATAATGGCCAAGGTCAAAGAGACAAGAGGTGAATGCCTGTCAGCCTCACTGCTTCTGCTGGTATTGGTTGGGTCAGTTTCCTGGAAAGGTTGCTGCTTATTGTGCCAGCTTCCTGGGCCCCATCCTGCTGGTGACCACACTAGAGGAGGGGGAAGGGGCAAGAGAGTGAGTGAGGAGATGGTGGGAGGGTGAGTGAATGAACAGAATGTAGGAAAGCAGAGTGATGGTGGGGGAAGGGGCGGGCAAGAGAATGTGAGTGAGAAAATATGGAATGTTAGCAACGAGTGAGGAGATCAGAGGGAGGGGAGGGCAAGTGAAGGAGGGAATGTGGGGGGGGGGCAAAAAGAGTGAGTGAGTAAAGGGATTGTGGGTCTGTGTAATGTGTGAAGGATGAGGGTGAGTGAGGGGATCAGGGGGATTGTGAGGTATGAGTGAGATTAGAGTAGGGGCAGTCTGTGAATGAGGCAATTGGAGGGGGCAGGAAAAGAGTGCATGAGGAGGGGGAAAGGGTTAGGAGGGTGTGTATTAGGGGGAGGGAGAGAATGAATGAGGAGAGCACATGGTGGTGCACTCTTACGTTCTCCCTTGAATTTCAGACTCTCTCTCACCTTGTCTGAGGAGGCTGAAGAGAGCAAGTGGTGCATGCCAGTCTGCCTTCACCCAAAGGTAGAATTTAGCTAGCTAATTTCAACTCAGAGGAAGCCTGTGCCTTACTGGTCAGAGGAGAGGAGGAGAGTTGCTGGAGAGGATAATTTTCCATGAAGGGGAAAATAGTGACCATCAGGGAAGGGGAAATGGGGAATTGAGAACCACCATGGATGGGGGTGAAACTTGGAGGCTTTAGAACCATTGGGGGGGAGATAAGGACCACTGAAGGAATCATGAGAAGGTGGGAGGGTGTGTGTGTGTCTTGGAATGGAGAACCAGGATCACTAGGGCAGGGAGGAGGGTGAGGATAGAGAGAAAGGGTGCCATTCTCTCTACCCTCCTCCTCCTTGCCTTAGTGACCTCCATCCACAGCCTCCAATCTCCAGTTCACATTCACTCGCCAGTGGGTGAAGAATAGCTGGGAGATGAGCACTGTTGAGGGCTGGGGATGAAGGGTCACTGGGATGAGGAGGAAAAGTGTGAGAGAGTGTGTGTTCACACCTAGCCCTGGTCCTGGGCCCCTCCCCACACACAAGTCACACCCTGCCCTGGCCCTGATCCACTCACTCTGTTCTCCCCTCCCCCTCCCACAGTTCCATTTCCTTTCTGTCTACAAGTCAAGCCCTGGTTTATTCCTATCAGAGGCACAGGCAACTTCAATCCTTGAGTGCTGCAAACAGGTCTGGCTTTTAGGATATCCACAATGAGTATGCCTGAGCATGCCTGGGAACTCTCCAGATTAATACTGCAAACTCCGGGTTTGGAGATCCAACTCCGGATCTCCAGGAGAACCCTCATGACCTATGGATCTCTAAAATCATCCTCCTCTCTTCGCTGTGGCTGTCCATTTCACGAAGCTAGCTGGGAGAAACCTTTCAGCCTGCAGCTACCTCCCTGCAGCCCCCCCCCCCCCCCCCCCCCGACTGGGGAAAACAATGAGCATACTCTGTTAGGAAGCATTTTCTCTCCTGTGCCCCTTTTGTTATTTCAGCCCTCACACTGACAGTACTGACCAAAGGGGTAAAGGAAAAGAGAGAGAGAGTGAGAGAGACTGACTGTGTGTGGGGGTGCAGTGAGGCGTAAGGGCAAGACAAGTGCATGTATGTGAGAGGGGAAATCTAAGGTTAGGAGGAAAAGGGCACAGCTAGGAAGAAAGACAGAGTGGATAGAGAGAGGGGAGGGCAAGCCTTTTTATATCTTCTTTGCCTGCTTTTGCTCTTTTTTACTCCTCTCCCTATTTTTCCCACCTGCTCTCCTTTCAGCTTTTCTCTTCCCCTGTCTCCTGCGTGGTCTCCTCCATTCCTTTACCCCCTTCCTCCTCTGTTTTCTTCCTGGATTCCCTCCTTCCTCCATACACACCCACAATCCAGGGTACTCTCCTTTATTTTCCTCTTCTTCTCCTCCCCCTCCCCTCCCTTCCTCTCCCCTTCCTCCCCTGTTTGCTGTCTCCTTACCCTTGCTATCCCTGATCTTGCCCTCCCCTCTCTCTATCTGCTGCTGAAGCAGAGAGGAAGAGACAGAACATAAAAAGAAATGGAGGGAGGGTACCAGAGAGAATCAGGAAGCAGAAAATGAAATAAAGACAGGGGAAGAGAATCAGGAAATCAAGACACTGAGCTAGGAACCAAGCATCCAAGTTTTCCCATCTGATGCCATGTTAGTCCCTGTGCTCTGTCACAGATGTAGCTTTTCTCACTCGCCTCGAACAGTGGAAGAGGTGGGATGTAAGTGTTTAAAATAAAGCAACAGAACCAGTGGCACCCCAGGCTGGAAACTATTTGTCTGATGGAGGATAGGAGAAAATAGTTACCTAGGAAGGAAGAGAACAGGTTCTTGCTGTGACACCTTACCCCGTCCTCTAATCGCAGGGTGAGCAGGGCTCTTATGTGCATGACACATATTTGTATGCACTGCCTCCATCTCATGCCAGCACACTGTGGCTATCCTAGAAACCAGACCTGTTTGTGGCATTTCTGCACTGAAGTTGCCTACCCTTACCCTGTAATATTCTCCAGCTCTCTGGTCTCTTTGGCATCCTTATGGAGAGTAGGGATGTGAATCGTTTTTCAACGATTAAAATTATCGTCCGATAATGTTTATATCGTCTTAAATCGTTATAGAACACGATACAATAGAAATTCTAACGATTTATCGTTAAAAATCGTTAAATCGTGTTAGTGCGCACTAACTCGAGTTAGTGCGCACTAACTCCCCGTTAGTGCGCACTAACTCGATTTAGTGCGCACTAACTGAAAATGATACAAATAAACACTTTCCAGGTCACTGAAGGTCAGTTAGGAATGAATATGTGTTCCTATTGGCTGGCTGCCCTCTTATCTATTGATGTTACCAAGGTTACCACTGAGGTGATGGTTGGGGGGATGGGAAATGGAACTGGAAACTAACGAACACCAACAGAAAATTAAACAAAGTGTTCACACTTCCCAGGTCAGTAAAGGTCACTTAGGAATGAATATGTATGTATGTATTCCTATTGGCTGGCTGTGCTCTTATCTATTGATGTTACCAATATGGTTGGGGGGATGTGAAATGGAAACAGTTGGAAGCTTGACAAAAAAAGTAATGTAATGATCAGCACTCACGTGACTAGAACTTGTTTGTTTATTATTTTTGTTAGCAGGCACCTGAAATGCTAGTGCATGTTGAATTTGCCAATCACTGTGCATTTTAGAAAGGTGGTCCTGGCTGGAACTGTACACAGTTCAAATATATGTAATTGATTGTTGGTAAGTGTATTTTTTAAGTAGCCACACTGGCACCAGTATGTTTACTTTTCCTCCTACTTAACTCACTAGCTCAGCTTTGTAAGAAGGGCTTCTCTGCTTGTGTGTTGTTTTTGTTTGGTGTGAGGAGAGCAGAAACATCAGATCTTTATTCAATCTACTACAGTCATCTCTTACAGTGCCCTATCCCTATTAATACCAGGAGTGTTGTGATCTTCCTGCACACAGTGCCCTAACCCTGATACCAGTCTGAGACAGCTCCCTCCCTGCATTACTAGTGAGAGGCTGGCTTCACAGAGAGGGGGGAGCTGCCTGACCCTCACTCTTGACTTCCCCCATGTCCCAGCTAGTGAATGGTGTGTGGGTGAGGGGGGGGGGGGTGGATGGTGAAGTCTGAGACAGCTCCCTCCCTGCATTACTAGTGAGAGGCTGGCTTGACAGACAGGGGGGAGCTGCCTGTCCCTCACTCCTGACTTCCCCCATGTCCCAGCTAGTGAATGGTGTGTGGGTGAGGGGGGGGGGGGTGGATGGTGAAGTCTGAGACAGCTCCCTCCCTGCATTACTAGTGAGAGGCTGGCTTCACAGACAGGGGGGAGCTGCCTGACCCTCACTCCTGACTTCCCCCATGTCCCAGCTAGTGAATGGTGTGTGGGTGAGGGGGGGGGGGAGGATGGTGAAGTCTGAGACAGCTCCCTCCCTGCATTACTAGTGAGAGGCTGGCTTCACAGACAGGGGGGAGCTGCCTGACCCTCACTCCTGACTTCCCCCATGTCCCAGCTAGTGAATGGTGTGTGGGTGAGGGGGGGGGGAGGATGGTGAAGTCTGAGACAGCTCCCTCCCTGCATTACTAGTGAGAGGCTGGCTTCACAGACAGGGGGGAGCTGCCTGACCCTCACTCCTGACTTCCCCCATGTCCCAGCTAGTGAATGGTGTGTGGGTGAGGGGGGGGGGTGGATGGTGAAGTCTGAGACAGCTCCCTCCCTGCATTACTAGTGAGAGGCTGGCTTCACAGACAGGGGGGAGCTGCCTGACCCTCACTCCTGACTTCCCCCATGTCCCAGCTAGTGAATGGTGTGTGGGTGAGGGGGGGGGGGGAGGATGGTGAAGTCTGAGACAGCTCCCTCCCTGCATTACTAGTGAGAGGCTGGCTTCACAGACAGGGGGGAGCTGCCTGACCCTCACTCCTGACTTCCCCCATGTCCCAGCTAGTGAATGGTGTGTGGGTGAGGGGGGGGGGGAGGATGGTGAAGTCTGAGACAGCTCCCTCCCTGCATTACTAGTGAGAGGCTGGCTTCACAGACAGGGGGGAGCTGCCTGACCCTCACTCCTGACTTCCCCCATGTCCCAGCTAGTGAATGGTGTGTGGGTGAGGGGGGGGGGGTGGATGGTGAAGTCTGAGACAGCTCCCTCCCTGCATTACTAGTGAGAGGCTGGCTTCACAGACAGGGGGGAGCTGCCTGACCCTCACTCCTGACTTCCCCCATGTCCCAGCTAGTGAATGGTGTGTGGATGAGGGGGGGGGTGGATGGTGAAGTCTGAGACAGCTCCCTCCCTGCATTACTAGTGAGAGGCTGGCTTCACAGACAGGGGGGAGCTGCCTGACCCTCACTCCTGACTTCCCCCATGTCCCAGCTAGTGAATGGTGTGTGGGTGAGGGGGGGGTGGATGGTGAAGTCTGAGACAGCTCCCTCCCTGCATTACTAGTGAGAGGCTGGCTTCACAGACAGGGGGGAGCTGCCTGACCCTCACTCCTGACTTCCCCCATGTCCCAGCTAGTGAATGGTGTGTGGGTGAGGGGGGGGGGGGAGGATGGTGAAGTCTGAGACAGCTCCCTCCCTGCATTACTAGTGAGAGGCTGGCTTCACAGACAGGGGGGAGCTGCCTGACCCTCACTCCTCCGTGGTATTGTGATCTTCCTGCACACAGTGCCCTATCCCTGATACCATGGGTGTTGTGATCTTCCTGCATGCAGTGCCCTATCCCTATTAATACCAGGAGTGTTGTGATCTTCCTGCATGCAGTGCCCTATCCCTATTAATACCAGGAGTGTTGTGATCTTCCTGCATGCAGTGCCCTATCCCTGATATCGGGATGTGTGCAAGAAGATCACAACACCCCCGGTATCAGGAATAGGGCACTGTGTGCAGGAAGATCACAACACCCCCAGTATCAGGAATAGGGCACTGTGTGCAGGAAGATCACAACACCCCTGGTATTAGGGATAGGGCACTGCGTGCAGGAAGATCACAACACTCCTGGTATTAATAGGGATAGGGCACTGTGTGCAGGAAGATCACAATACCCCTGGTATCAGGGTTAGGGCACAAGTTCTAGTCACATTGACTGATCACATTACTTGTTTTGTCAAGCTACCAACTGTTTCCATTTCCCATCCCCCATATACTGTCAGTAGGAAACTTGGTAACATGAATAAATAAGAGGGCAGCCAATAGGAATACATATTCATTCCTAAACTGACCTTAACTGACCTGAAAAGTGTCAAATTGTATCATTTTCAGTTAGTGCGCACTAACTCCCAGTTAGTGCGCACTAACTCGAGTTAGTGCGCACTAATCGGAAAAAAACGATTTTTAACGATTTTTTAACTAAAAAATCGTGCCTAAGACGATTTTCTTGCCCTGCCACACGATTTCTATCGTTAAGACGATATGGAAAATGATTCACATCCCTAATGGAGAGTACTTTCCAGACTAATAAATACATTTTCCCTCTGTATGTTTTTGTCAGCTGGATATTCCCATAGCCACAAAGGGCATCCATTCTACCTGTTCATATCAAATTGAAAAATTCTAATTCAGTAGGATTCTAATCTCTGAAGAAGAACTTTTAGCTAATCCTATTATTCTGAATATGCTTGGGCGAGTAGCCAGGTCTTAAGTCCCTGTTTAAAAGTTGTATAATTTTGCGTTAAATGCAGAGAGTTCCAGATCCACAGAAAAAGCACTCTATTGTAGGGATGTGAATCGTTTTTTGACGATTTAAAATATCGTCCGATATATTTTAAATCGTCAAAAAATCGTTAGGGCCACGATACAATACCAATTCCCCCGATTTATCGTTAAAAAATCGTAAATCGGGGGAAGGGGGAGGACAGGAAAACCGGCACACTAAAACCCCCTAAAACCCACCCCCGACCCTTTAAATTAAATCCCCCACCCTCCCGAACCCCCCCCCCAATGCTTTAAATTACCTGGGGATCCGGCGGTGGTCCAGAACGGCGGCGGTCCAGAACGGCCCCCTCAATAGAATCGTGTTGTCTTCAGCCGGCGCCATTTTTCAAAATGGCCGCTGCAAAATGGCGGCGGCCATAGACAAAAACGATTCGACGGAGGAGGTCGTTCCGGACCCCCGCTGGACTTTTGGCAAGTCTTGTGGGGGTCAGGAGGCCCCCCCAAGCTGGCCAAAAGTTTCCTGGGAGTCCAGCGGGGTTCTGGGAGCGATTACTCGCCGCGAATCGTTTTCGTACGGAAAATGGCGCCGGCAGGAGATCGACTGCAGGAGGTCGTTCAGCGGGGGTTCCGGACCGCCGCTGAACGACCTCCTGCACTCGATCTCCTGCCGGCGCCATTTTCCATACGGAAAATGGCGCTGGCCATACGCGTATGGCCAGCGCCATTTTCCGTACGAAAACGATTTGCGGCGAGAAATCGCTCCCGGAACCCCGCTGGACTCCCAGGAAACTTTTGGCCAGCTTGGGGGGGCCTCCTGACCCCCACAAGACTTGCCAAAAGTCCAGCAGGGGTCCGGAACGACCTCCTCCGTCGAATCATTTTTGTCTATGGCCGCCGCCATTTTGCGGCGGCCATTTTGAAAAATGGTGCCGGCTGAAGACAACACGATTCTATTGAGGGGGCCGTTCCGGACCGCCGCTGTTCTGGACCACCGCCGGATCCCCAGGTAATTTAAAGCATTTGGGGGGGGGTTTGGGAGGGTGGGGGATTTAATTTAAAAGGTCGGTGTGGGTTTTAGGGGGGTTTAGTGTGCCGGCTCACGATTTTAACGATTTTTCACGATAGTTTACACACCCAAACGGCAACAATACGATTCCCTCCCCCTCCCAGCCGAAATCGATCGTTAAGACGATAGAGGACACGATTCACATCTCTACTCTATTGTCTATTCCTTGCTCTTGTTAACCAAACTCCCCCCTTTTTTTAATTTTATATTTATGCCAGTTTACAATAATTACAAGAACAAATCTTGATAGGGAAAAAAAAAAGAAGAGATTACTTTCATTCAATATCATAATACTATTATATAATTCAGAATAAACAAGAAAATAAGATAATTACAGTATCTCTTCATATTTTAAAGTCATCAATTAGGAGGGTGGATCCTTCCAAACCTAAAGGAAAAAATACATATGACTTATTTAAGGAAATGTACCAGATATTACAGCGACACATTTTTTTTTTAAGAAAGACTAGGAGCATCCAGACAGGGTGCTTCAGTAGCTATGGGAGCTTTCCCCACTAAGAATTGAGTTAACTGGGGTGGATCAAAAAACATTTAGGTATTCTGTAAATAATATTTCACCACGCATTTGCATGGAAATGTAAGGAAATATCTCGCCCTAATTAATAAGACCTGCAGTCTCAGCAGGAGGAAAGCTTTTCTCCTCCTCTGGGTCTCACGAGAGACATCCGGGAAGGCTCTTATTAAACTTCCCATAAATCTTTCATTTCTATGCCTTATACTTAATTTCAACAGCCATTCCCTGTCAGTCTCTAATGCTAGAGTCACAATCAACGTTGCAGGGATTGCTAATTCCGTATCAGATGTTTCCAGGATTGTTGTTATATTGAGAGACTGATCTCTTGCAGGTCTCAAGATCTCTAGTTCACCTTCTTGATTGACTGCCTCTCTTCTGGAGTTTGATATATAAAATATCTTTATAATTGATGGAATCATTTCCTCTGAAACTTTAAGTATATCAATCATATACTTTTTAAAAACCTCTCTCGGAGATCTCATAGGTACCTGAGGAAAATTTATAAATCTTAAATTTTGACTTTTTGCAATATTCTCAAGGTTTTCTATTTTTTGAGCAGTGTTATTCTTATCTTTCATCATTACTTGCGTTTGTTGAAGCATTTTTATCTCAGTCCTTGTAGAAGCAGTCTGGTGTTCTAATTCTAAGTTCATATTCGCAAAAACTTCCATTTTCTTTTCATGCTGTCTTACTTGTTCCGTTACTGGAGTTAATTGCTGCAATATGGACAGTCTCATCTCATTTATAGCTTCCCACAACTTTTCAAAGGAAAAAACTTGCGGTCTTACCATTGATGGTATTTCTATCGCGGGGAGACCCCCAGCAGCTCCCAAAGCTTCTCCTCTTAACGCTCCACTTTCACCACCGCCTTGCCCCAGTGCTCCCAAGGGGCTAGAAGTTGCCATCAGCGCTGCTCCGGACCCCGCTGGGTTGAAATCCTTCACACTTTCGTCTCGGGTTTCTTCCCCCGGAATAAACGCTGTTCTACCGGCAGCTGGATTAAGCAGTGGGGTCCGCTCAGCGGGACTCAATGGTGAAATTGAGCCTTGTAGAGAAGGGAGCTCAAATTCCCCTCCCCCTCTCTACAGCGGCTGGTCTCCCGCTCCTCTGTCGCTGCATGTGACATGGACGTCCATCGGACCGGTCGGAGTGCTCGCCTGAGTTACCGCAGGGTAAGGAGTTCTCGGCTTGCGCTTCCTCCCCATCATAAAAAGGTAACTTTTCCACAAGAATTCAACACTTGAAGATTCAAACAAGCATTTCCGGACTCCAATTAATTTAACCTCTCACCATCAATACATAAAACTCAGCCATTTCAATGTTAACTATTTGTAATTATCGTTAGCCAACGTTAACCTTTCCTTTCCTTTTGTTTCTCTCCTCGCCCAGTTCAACCACCCTTGTTATATGTAACTGCTTTTTTCCGCACCATAGTTCCAGTTTGAAGTTTATTATGCACCTCTGTTTTACTGTGAACCAGCATGATGAATGCCGGTATATAAAAAACCTAAATAAATAAATAAAATAAATAATCGGGAACGCTCAGACCACGCCAACACATCTGGTGGCCATCTTGGATCAACCAAGCCCCTTTAATCGAGGTGACTACAAGAAATGCCTCACTCGACCTTAAAGTCTTTCTTAGAGTGTATCTACTCAGATGCTCCTGCAGATACCTTGGCCCTTGTCCGAATAAAGCTTTGAATGTCACCTTTAATACTTAATGCTACAATGAAAGTGTCCAAAAGATTGTAGGTCATACCCCAAGAAATATTGTCTCTAAATAAATAAACAAATAAATAGATAAGCAGGCAAATTGTGTAAATGCAAAATCTCAAAAGAATCCTGATACGCATGTTTCGAAGGTCAGTTCTGCATTATTCTGTGATCACGCTGCAATGTCTGGGTGACTTTTGGGAGGTGGGGAGAAGGGGGAGGGTGTTACAGACACATTCAGAGGTATCCATTATAAAACTGACATCATTAAATAATTTTAGACCATAAAAGTGATGAAAATTCTAACAAGAGCAATTTATTTGGAAAGGCAACAATGACAAATCTGAAGATATTATTACATCTCTGGTGCTGGCTGCAGTGTACAAATGAACTCCTCTTTTTAGAATTTTCATCACTTATAAGGTCTAAAATTCTTTAATGATGTCAATTTTACAATGGACACCTCTGAATGTGTCTGTATTACTGCCCCACTAAGCCCAACCCACCTCCCAAAACTCACGTAAAGCCCCGGGACGCTCGTAAGTCCCGGGGCTTCCTGTCGGGGGCGTGTCGGGATGATGCGGTGTTTAGGGGGCGGGGCGCGGCGTTTCAGGGGCGGCGACATGGGCGTGGTTTCGGCCCGGGGGTGTTCCGGGGGCGTGGCCGCGGCCTCCGGAACAGCCCCCGGGACCGGACCACGGAGCGGGGCAGATGGCCGACGCGCGCAAAGTTAAGTGGGGGGGGTTTAGATAGGGCCAGGGGGGGTGGGTTAGGTAGGGGAAGGGAGGGCAAAGGAAAGTTCCCTCTGAGGCCGCTCCGAAATCGGAGCGGCCTCGGAGGGAACAGGCAGCGCGCGCTGGGCTCGGCGCGCGCAGGTTACACAAATGTGCACCCCCTTGCGCGCGCCGACCCCGGATTTTATAAAATTTTATAAGATACGCGCGGCTACGTATGCTGTGCGAACAAAAGTACGCGCTCGCGCAAGTTTTTAAAATCTGCCCCTATGCGTATAGTTTATAAAGTAGCGCATATCGTTGCATGTGGAGAGATATGGGTGCACACACGACCTTTTTAAAATCTACCCAGTACCAAGTATTCTGACAAAGACAGTTTGCCTACAAATAAGATTTCACTTTTGGCTGTGTTTAAGGATAGTCTGTTTTTAACAGTCAAGCTTTGAATATCATTTAACCTAGAGTTTAATTTCTCTGTAATATTTCCTGTGTCTGCTCCTAGTGTAACATGAACTTACACATCACCTGCATAAATATAATAATGCAAATAGGGACGGTAACTTTCAAACCAGAGCACGGGCATATCTTGTGGGGGTCAGGAGGGTTCCCCCAAGACTTGCCAAAAGTCCCTGGTTGTCCAGCGGGGGTCTGTGAGTGACCTCCTGCACTCGAGCCGTCGGTTGCCAGTATTCAAAATGGCGCCAAAAGTATTTGCCCTCACTATGTCACAGGGGCTACTGGTGCCATTGGTCGGCCCCTGTGACATAAGGAGGGCAAAGGCTATTGGCACCATTTTGAATACTGGCAGCCGACGGCCCGAGTGCAGGAGGTCGCTTCCAGACCCCCGCTGGACCACCAGGGACTTTTGGCAAGTCTTGGGGGACCCTCCTGACCCCCACAAGATATGCCCGTGCTCTGGTGTGAAAGTTACCGTCCCTATTTGCACAAGATGGTGCCGGCCATCCATTGCTCCTACCATGTGACAGGGGCCGACCAATGGCACTTGGTAGCCCCTGTGACATAGTGAGGGCAAATGCCATCGGCGCCATTTTGAATACGGCAGCCGACGGCCCGAGTGCAGGAGATGGCTCCCGGACTCCCCACTGGACCACCAGCGAGTTTTGGCAAGTCTTGGGGGGGTCAGGAGGGTGGGGGGTTGTAGTTAATTCAATTTTAGCCGGGAAACATATAAGAATTAACGCATGAACGTATCGGGGGCCCCTTGCCGAATGCAACGTATCTGCCCCCCGATGAATACGAATCCCGAATGCAACGTATGGCGTCCCTCTGCACATCCCTAGTATTTTGGCATGTGTGCGTTGGCACGTGCCCATATACGCTGCCATTTTATAACTTGCACACATATGTGCATGCATGTTATAAAATAGCCCGACTGCATGCACATGTCTGCCCAATTTTAAGTGGGTGCAAGCCTATGCGCGCAAATCCCTCTTCTACCGCGTAAGCCGGGGAATTTTAAAAGGGGCGTGCGTGCATTTTCAGTTTCACCAATTCATTCACCAGTTCACCCAGTTAACATCTAGGTCCTCCAACCCCCCTCCCCCATGGTTTGATAGTGTGTACTCCCCCAGTTAACCTAGACCTTTTAAACCCTTGAGAATTGGCCCTTTCTTTTTATTTTTAAACTTACATCTGCTCTATTGCAGAAGTAAACTTACGCAGCAGGGGATCTGGGTGCGTGCCCAGGTGTGTAAGTATTTATGCACACATCTATTGGCTGTACCCTGAAATGCCCATGTCCCAACCAGAGCATGCCCACAACCTGATCCCTTTTGAAAACTTTTGAGATGTGTGCACAGCGGGAGATAAACACATCGGGGTGGCTTTTAAAATTCAGTGGTTGCACGAGGCCAACTTGTGCTTGATCTACTTAGTGTTTGGGTACTGGCCAGGCACTTGTAGCCTGGATTGGCCACTGTTGGAAACAGGATGCTGGGCTTGATGAGCCCTTGCTCTGATGCAGTATGGCAATTTCTTATGTATCTCCAGATTTTGTTGCACACCAGGCATTTTTAAAATTTACCTCTTAATTGTTTAAGTGCATTTGTTAATAGCTTCAAATATACATTAAATAAAACAGGCAATAGTGAGGACCCCTGGGGGATGCCATAGTTCAGCTCAAGACAAGAGGAAAAAAAATGCCAGTTACTGCTTTCTTACTATTTCTGGAATTGTTTCCGGTATCATGTTCGTACTAGAACCGGGGAAAATCTTCGTTTCTGGCGGGACCCATTTTTTTCAGCTGTTCCAAGCCTAAAAAAAACCCCCCCACCCCGACCCTTTAAATCTCATTATTTAGAATCCCCCACCCTCTCGACCATGTGTCAGGGGCCGGGCAATGGCACCAATAGCCCCTGTCACATGGTAAGGGCAAAGGGCCATCAACGCCATTTTGTTTACTGGCAGCCAACGGCTCGAGATCAGGAGATCGCTCCCGGGACCCCCGCTGGACCACCAAGTACTTTAGAAAAGTTTGGGGGGGATTCTAAATAATGAGATTTAATGGGTCGGGGGTGGGTTTGGGGGTTGTTTTTGTGTGCCCTTTCTTCCCGCCCCCCCAAACGATAAAAGAACCATTTTCGTGGGGTTTTCCTTTCGCTTTTGGGAATACCCCCCGATTCCTGACGGATGAGAAAATATCGTATAATATATTCATCCATCAGAAAAATGATTCACATCCCTACAATTTCTTCCTTTCAAAAAGGAAGTCAGCCATGCCAGCATCTTAGGGATGTGCAGATGTTTCAGAGATAGGGTGGGTGGTCATTCTTCAGTTCACTTAATAGTTTTATTTTTTTAGGGTGGTTCAGTTCATTTGCTGAGCCAAAACCTCCCCAGTAAACTTAACCCCCTCAAAAATCAAAAACAAAAAATACTCTAACCATTTTAATCAGTCAAATTTTCAGTCTGTCCCTATTGAATATGCATGAGAGAGAGATTTGAATGCACATTGCCTCAATTGTATGCAAATATGTCTAATGCATATTCCTGAGAGAAACCTGAGAGAAACCTGACCAGTTGGTGGCCCTCTTGGACTGGAATTGCCCATCACTGCTGCAGATATACTATTTAACGGGCCGATACAGTAAAGGCCGCGGGAGAGCGGGCGAATTCCCAGCGCGCGCGCAGGCCACTCTCCTGTGCGCGCGATTCAGTATGCAAAGTAGGCCTGGCGGTAAAAACAGGTAAAAGGAGGCGCTAGGGACACTAGCGCGTCCCTAGGGCCTCCTTTTGGTCCGGAGCGGCGGCTGTTAGCGGGTTTGACAGCCAACGCTCAATTTTGCCAGCATCGGTTCTCGAGCCTGCTGACAGCCATGGGTTTGGAAACCGGACGCCGGCAAAATTGAGCGTCCGGTTAGCCGCGGGCTGACTTCAATTTTTTTTTTTTTTTTTACTTTTGGTAACTTTCGGGACCTCCAACTTAATATCGCCATGATATTAAGTCGGAGGGTGCACAGAAAAGCAGTTTTTACTGCTTTTCTGTACACTTTCCCGGTGCCCGAGGAAATTAGCGCCTACCTTTGGGTTGGTGCTAATTTCTGAAAGTAAAATGTGCGGCTTGGCTGCACATTTTCCTTTCTGAATCAAGCGGGAAAACCTGTTGCGGGAGCTATTAGGTTCGGGGGGGGGGGGGGGGGTTGGACGCGCGTTTTCGGCCCCTTACTGAATAAGGGGTAACGCTAGCCCGTCAAAAACGTGCGTCCAATCGAGGGTTAACAGTGCGCTCCGTCGGGGCTGCCTCCTGGAACACCTTCACCACTCAGGAGTTACTCCAGTGCTTCCCTGCTCCTTGGGGTTGTGCCTACGTGCTGTGTTGGACTGTCAGCGCTTCCCCGCTCCTCGGGGTTGCGTCCTCGCACTATACAAGAAACTCTCAGCACTGTCCCGCTCCTCGGGGCAGTGCTCTGTACTGTATCGGCCCGTAAGTGTGTAGCAACTCAGTCCCCACTCACTTTCTAATATCTGTTTATGTCTTTGCTTTCTAGGAATGCATCCAGACCCTTCTTGAACGCTGCTATGCTACTTGCTCTGACTACATCACAAAGATGCTACAACTTAAATACCTGCTGACTACAGAAATATTTTTTTGTGTTCATCTTAAAACTCTTAACATATAGGGATAGATTTTAAAATAATATGCGTGCGCATCCATGTGCGCGTGCTACCTGGCGCGCACACATGGACATGTGATTTTATAACATGTGCACGCCAGTGCGTGCATGTTATAAAATTTGGGGTGGTGCATGCAGGGGGGCGGGGGGTTGAATTTGGCATCTTTCACGCGACTGGGAGGGAACTTCCCTACCCCCTACCCTAGCCTCCCTTCCTCTTCCCCTCTCCTCCCCTCTCCCTACACCTAATCTGCCATACCCTTATTTTTTCTTCTTTAAGTTGCTGCTCCTCCGGAGCAGAAGCAACTTTCAAGTGCCAGCCAATTGCCAGCATGTGGTCATTTGGTACAGCAGCAAATGGCCACTGTACCGGTGCCTCCAGCCCTGCCCGTCACCGGCCCCCAGACTGCCTCTCTCCACCCCTCCCAGACTGCCCTCTTTTCAGGCCCCAGCACTTACTCATGTACAGAGGCTTATGTGTGTGCCCGGGCCCGTTTGAAAATTGCCCTGGCGTGCTTAAGGCCCGGCCATGTTGTTATGCCCGTCGGTCGCAGATGGCTGCGACCATGTTTACTTACATCCTGCACCATCCTCAAGCCCTCCCCGGGTCTGCCCGCCATGCAGGCCAACCTCCACCGCCAATTTCCCTATGGCTCCTCGTGGCTCCTCGTGGCAGTTTGAGTCGGATAAACCTGGTGCTGAGCCACATTTTATCACCAGGTTTGAACGGGGGTGCTTCACAATGATGGGCATCAAAGAACCTCTTCGATCTCTGGGCAGCCTGCTTGAGCAGCTGTTGGGTCTTGTGCCACAATTGGTGCAATTCTTGAGTGGTAGATTGTGCTGCTGTTGAGGCCATGGACAGAGGGAGTGGTAGTGGTGGCAAAGGCTGGCATCCATAGACCAGCTGGAAAGGAGACAAGCTGGTGGAGGTAGACTGATGAGAGTTTAGAGTGAATTCTGCTCATGGAAGGAGGTCAGCCCTATCATCCTGTCATAGGATCACGTAGGCCCACAAGAATTGCTTTAAGGTTCTATTAGGCCTCTCAGTTTGCCCATTGACTTGGGGATGGGAAGCCGAGGTGAAATCTAATGTCAAATGTTTTGCGGAGAGATCTCCAAAAGCATGCAGTGAATTGCACTCCTCGGTCCAAGAGGATATGCTTGGGGACACCGTGGAGCCAGAATACATGCCAGATGAACAGCTTAGCAAGCTGTGGTGCAGAAGGGAGATCGGGTAGAGCCACGAAGTGGGCCATTTTAGAAAAACAGTTGACGGTGACCCATCTGGTGTTGTTACCATTGGAGATGGGCAAATCCACTATAAAGTCCGTCGCGATATGGGTCCATGACTCATTTGGAATGAGGAGCAGTTGCAAGAGTCCCCACGATCTTCCTGCTGGAGGCTTTTGATGGCCACACGTGGGACAGGACTCTACATAAGCTTGTGTGTCCTTTCTTATTGTAGGCCACCAGTAATACTGCTGGAGTGTAGAGAGAGTTCTGGACTGGCCCGGATGTCCTGAGGTCAAAGAACCGTGAGCCCATTGAAGAACCCTCCGTCATAGTTTGCGAGGGACCACCATCTTCCCCGGTAGGACTGGAAAAGTGATGGACAGGATGACCTTGACAGGGTCTATTATACGCCATGGGGTATTGGGTACATCCTCTTAAACGAAGGATCTGGAGAGAGCATCAGCTCGACCATTTTTATTGGCTGGGCAGTAACACCGCAGGAAATTGAATCGGGTAAAGAAGAGGGCCCAACTTGCCTGCTGATGGTTTATACGCTGAGCATGATGTAAATACTCAAGGTTCTTGTGATCCATGTATACTGTGATCTGGTGTTGGGCTCCCTTGAGCCAGGGTCGCCATTCCTCAAAGGCCAGCTTGATGGCCAGCAATTCTTTATACCCAATGGCGTAATTCCATTCCGCTGGAGAGAAGTGCCAGGAAAAAAATGAACAAGGGTAGAGAGTATGGGTAGTTGAGTATTGACTCAAAACGGCTCCTACTCCAACGTCAGAGGCATCGATCTTGACGACAAATGGCTGCGTAGGGTCCGGATGGCGGAGACATGGTTCCTTGAGAAAAGCGGTCTTGAGATCCTGGAAGGTGGTCATCACTTCAGGTGATCACTGAGAGGGGCTGGCCCCCTTGTGATTCATGGCCGTGAGTAGTGCAGTTAGTGTAGAATAATGGTGGATAAAAGACCGATAGCAATTGGTGAAGTCAAGGAATCTTTGAAGGGCCTTGAGGCCTGTAGTCTGAGGCCAATCATGGATGCTCTTCAATTTCTGAGGGTCAATTCTGAACTCCTGGCTGGACACCACGTAGCCAAGGAAAGAAACCGTCTCTTGCTCGAAGGAGCACTTCTCGAGTTTGGCAAAAAGTTGGTTGTAACACAGATGCTGGAGAACACAAGAAACATCCTGGCAATGGATTTCTATTCTTGCGAGAAGAATAGTATGTCGTTGAGATACACGACTACGCACTGGTAAAGCATATCTCTGAAAACCTCATTCATCAGGTTCTGAAATACCGCGGGTACATTACATAGGCCAAATGGCATCACAAAGTATTCAAAGTGACCGTCACACGTGTTAAATGAGATCTTCCACTCATCACCTTTGCGGATCCAAGCCAGATTGTAGGCTCCCCGGAGGTCCAATTTGGAGAAGAGTTTTGCTCCAAATTGTCGAAAAGCTCTGAGATCAGAGGCAGTGGGAAGCGGTCCTTTAGAGTGATTTAATTTAGGCCTCAGTAATTGATGCAGGGACGAAGGGAGCCATCTTTTTCACTACAAAAAAAATCCTGCTCCTGTGGGAGACTTAGAGGGCCAAATGAAGCCTTTGGCCAGGTTCTCGCAGATGTACTCAGACATGGCTTGGGTCTTAGTCTTTGATAGGGGATAGGCAGGGCCGGGTATAAATACCTGGGGCATCTGATGTCATCTCAGTGCCAAGAAGGCTTTTCCCACTGCTAGACTTTTAAATCTGGCGACGCGCATGTGCTTAGGGATTCAGGCCGAGTGCAGCACGTTGGTGGTGTGGGATTCCCGTGAGGGTAGTCCACGGTCACAGCCTCCACTGAGGAGAGGCAGCAGGAGAGGTCGGCGCGGGCTTCCTGCATATGCAAGTGAGGGGCCTCGGCCGTGGTCTCTAATGGGTGGGGACCCTAACAGTACCCCCTCCTTTATGCCCCCTTTTAGAAGGACCAGGCTTCCTCGGATGGCAGGCGTGGAACTGCTGGAGTAGTGCCTTGTCGAGGATATTGCAGGCGGGTTATCATGTATTTTCATTGGGGCTGAACCCCTCCCAGGTGATCAAATATTCCCACCTTCCTTGTCAAAGTCTCACATCTAGGACTTCCTTGACTTGGTATATTTGTTCCTCCTCTGCTGAGACGTCCTGCGGTTTGGGAGTCTTGCGCTGTGGCCAGGATAACACTAGAGGTTTCAGGAGAAACACATGGAATGTATTGTGAATCCTCAGGTTGTACATGACAGGACCGACTTGCTGAGTGACAGAGAAGGGGCCAATGTATTGAGGGGCTAGTCTATTCGAGAGCACCCCAAGGCAGATGTGGCGGGTACTGAGTCTCACCCGATCTCCAGGGTTAAAGTGGGGTGCTGGATGTCTATGTTTGTTGGCCGCCTTCTTTGCCTTCTCTGCTGCCTGGCAGAGATTGTTCTGTGTGTCCGTCCAAAGAGAGAGCAGTTGTTTGGCTGTGAGCTGAGCCGTGGGCGAGGACACCGATAGAGGCGTGGGAAGTGGTGGTACCAGTTGTCTTCCATAGACCAACTTGAATGATGAGGAACCGGTAGCAGAGTGGATGTGAGAGTTATGAGATAACTCTGCCCAAGGAAAAAAGGCAGACCAATCATCTTGTCTGGCATTAATGAAGGAGCAGAGAGGGGTTTTAAGGTCCAGTTGACCCGCTCAGCTTGACCATTGCCCTGCAAGTGGTATGCAATGGTGATATCGAGCTGGATACCGAATTTATTACACAATGATCGCCAGAAGTTAGCCGTGAATTGGACCCCGCGATCGGAGGCAATGTGTTGCAGGGATCCATGAAGGTAGAGGGGCGAATGAACACTCAGATGAGGTTCTCCTGGATGTACTTGGACATGTTGTGGGTTTTAGGCAGTGATAGCTGGTATACCCGACCACGTGGTGGAGTGGTGCCAGGAAGGAGATTGATGGCGCAGTCAAATGGGTGGTGTTCAGGTAGCATCTTCGCCCTCCATGAAGCCCAGGGCCCAAGGTGGAATTCCACCATATACTCTGCCTTCCCATCGAGGAGTGATAAGATGAAGGTAGTCTTGATACTGTTGCTAGCAAACTGGGATGGCTGCAGAGAAAAATGCATAAAGCAATAATTTAGAAATCCCTGACACTGCCACGGATCCCCTGCATAGTGCGAAGGAGCAGATAGGTGGAGGCCAGCCGAGGGCATAGGCGGCACCACTGGAACAGGAGGATTGGCAATGGATGCCTGGACGGTGTCTAGCTGCTCCACTGTAGAGGCCAGCATATCTAGTCATTGTTGTTGGAGTCTCTGGGCCAGTCCGGGGATAGACTGCAGGACGGTCAGGTCTGCCGGGTCCATGGCCTCAGAAAAATGTAAGGGAGGTGGACCCTTGAGCCGAGACGAGGTTGACGCTACCACCAGGAGAGGGCTCCTGGTGGTCCTCATCGTCGAGCAGAGATGACCCCACAGGAACTTCACCTATACCAGCCCTTGTTCCCCGAGGGTTGAGCCCTTGGGTACCGGGGCCGGCAGGACTTAGGCTGGGGTCTCTCAAGGCATGGAACCAGAGGAAGAGGCTGAGGTGGTATCAGGCAGGCAGAGGATGAGGCGAGTGGCAGACAGGCAGAACCAGGAACAGGCCAGAGGTCAGGATGGGCAGCAGGCAGGGTGAAGACGGAGAAGCAGGCTGGAGGTCAGGGCAGGCAGAGGTCACTCAGAGTCAGATTACCAGGCAGAGGTCAGGCAGGTGGAGGGCACACAGCGTCAGAGTACCAGGTGGAGGTCAGGCAGGCGGAGGTCACTCAGAATCCGATATCCAGGCAGAGGTCAGGCAGGCAGAGGTCACCCAGAGTCAGAGTACCAGGCGGAGGTCAGGCAGGCGGAGGTCAAAAAGAGTCAGATTACCAGGCAGATGTCAGGCAGGCAGTCAGTCCGGAAGGGTGAGGAGCAGGAAGGCAGGCACGGAAGACAAGGGGTAGGCAGGAACACTGGAGCTGGAATCAAGGCAGGAACACTGGAACAGGAATCAAGCAGGAATGATGGATATGCACTCTCACAGAGCAGGACCCGTTGCTGAGGCAAAGTGGAAGAGGCAGGTCTGAGTATAAATACCCAGGGTATCTGCCAACATCTCAGTGTGCCAAGAAGGCTTTTCCCACCGCTGGGCCTTTAAATCCGGTGATAATGCATGCACTCTTAGCGAGTTAGGCTGCATGCAGCGCGTCGGCGGCGTGGGATCGCTGCTAGGGTAGGCCGTGGTCACATCCTCCGCTGAGGAGAAGTGGCAGAAGAGGTTGGCGCAGGCTTCCTGCCAATCCAGATGAGGGGCCCCAGCTGTAGTCTCCAACAGGCGGGGACCCTAACACAATGTTCCTGCAGGTAGAACTGGAAGACTGGAAGAAAATTAGAGAGATGGAATAACAGTGGGCCAAACTAAAAAGGAGAAATTTCAAAAACAACAAATCTGAATGCTAGAAAAGAAAACAAAAGTAAGAGGAATAAGAAACAATCTAGTTCTCAAAGGAGGTGGCTGAAAAAATAAAGGCAAAAAAATAGAGTTCAAGAAGTATAAAGAATCCCAAAAAAGAGGAACACAGGGAAGAATATTTGGTGAAATAGAGAGAAACAAAGAAAGAAATCAAGAAAGCCAAAGGTCAGGTGGAGGAAACGATTGCCAAAAGTGTAAAGTGAGGTGACAAAACATTTTTCAGATATATCAGAGAAAGGAGAAAGGTCCGAAGTAGTATAGTGAAACTGAAATGTGGCAAGGATCAATGTGTGGAGAGCGATGGAGAAATGGCAGAAATATTAAACAAATACTTCAATTTGTTGTTCAGTAAAGAAGATCCTGAAGAAGGACCATTGCTGGTTGACAAGAACATAGGAGGGGATGGAGTAGATGAAACCCCATTTACAGAAGAGAATGTATGGGAAGAGCTAGGAAAACTAAAAGTGGACAAGGCTATAGGGCCAGATGAGATACATCCCAGAATACTGAGAGAGCTCAGAGATGTGCTGGCGGGTCTGCAGAAAGACCCATTCAATAGATCCCTGGATATGGGAAAGGTGCCGCAAGATTAGAGAAGAGCAGTGGTGGTCCTACTTCACAAGAGTGGTAGCAGAGAGAAGGATGGAAACTACAGGCTGGTTAGTCTCACCTTGGTGGTGGGAAAATTAATGGAGATGCTCCTGAAGAAAAGGTTAGTGAACTATCTACAATCCGTTGGGTTGCTCGACCCAAGATAGAATGGATTGACCAGGGTCCTGTCAGACAAATCTAACTGATTTTCTTGATTGGGTGACTAGAGAATTGGATCAGGGAAGACTGATCAATGTGATTTACTTGGATTTTAGTAAAGCTTTTTATATGATCCTGCATAGAAGACTCTTGAACAACATGACAAGCTTAGGAGTGGGTGCCAAGGTAGTAGTTAACTGGTTAACTGGCAGGAGACAACATATAATGGTAAATGAAACCTACTCTGAAGAAAAAACAGTGTTAAGTGGAGTGCCACAAGGATCAGTTTTGGGACTGGTTCTGTTCAGGTAAAGTTTGTCTATTTGCGGATGATACTAAGATCTGCAACAGAGTGGACACCCCTGAAAGGGTAGAGAAAATGAAAAGTGATTTAAGAAATCTTGAGGACTTTTTCAAGGATTTGGCAGCTGGGATTCAATGCATAGAACTGCAGAGTCATGCATCTGGGGTGTGCTGATCCAAAAGAGTTGTATGTGTTGGTGGTGAAAGACTGATGTGCATGGACTGGGAGAGGGACCTTAGAGTGATTGTGTCTGGTGATCTGAAGGTGGTGAAGCAATATGACAAGGTGATCACTAAAGATAGAAGAATGCTTGGCTGCATAGAGAGAGGAATAACCAGTAATTAAAAGGAAGTGGTGATGCCCTTGTACAGGTCTTTGGTGAGGTCTCACCTAAAATATTATGTTCAGTACTGGAGTCTGTATCTCTAAAAGGATAAGAACATAAGAACATGCCATACTGGGTCAGACCAAGGGTCCATCAAGCCCAGCATCCTGTTTCCGTGACCAATCCAGGCCATAATCCTGGCAAGTACCAAAAACTAAGACTATTCCATGTTACTGTTGCTAGTAATAGCAGTGGCTATTCATTAAGTCAACTTAATTAATAGCAGGTAATGGACTTCTCCTCCAAGAACTTATCCAATTCTTTTTTAAACACAGCTACACCAACTGCACTAACCACATCCTCTGGCAACAAATTCCAGAGTTTAATTGTGCGTTGAGTGAAAAAGAACTTTCTTCGATTATTTGTAAATGTGTCACATGCTAACTTCATGGAGTGCCCCCTAGTCTTTCTATTATCCAAAAGAGTAAATAGCTGTTTCACATTAACCCATTCTAGACCTCTCATGATTTTAAACACCTCTATCATATCCCCCCTCAGCTGTCTCTTCTCCAAGCTCCTAACCTCTTTAGTCTTTCCTCATAGGGGAGCTGTTCCATTCCCTTTATCATTTTGGTAGCCCTTCTCTGTACCTTCTCCATTGCAATTATATCTTTTTTGAGATGTGGCGACTAGAATTGTACACAGTATTCAAGGTGTGATCTCACCATGGAGTGATACAGAGGCATGAAACAGGATGGAGACGGACCAAAGAAGAGTGATCAAAATGGTGAGGGGCCAGCATCGGAAGACTTATGAGGAGAGGCTAAAGGATCTGAATATGTATATTCTGGAAGAGAAGAGGCGCAAAGAAAATATGATACAGACCTTCAGATGCCTGAAAGGTTTTAATGATGCACAATTTTTAATTTCTGTTGGAAAGAAATCAATAGAAATAGGGGTCACAAAATGAAACTCCAGGGAAGACGACTGAGAACCAATGTCAGGAAATATTTCTTCATGGAGAGGGTGGCAGATGCCTGGAATACCCTACCAGAGGAGGTATTGAAGATGAAAACAGTGAAAGAATTCAAAGGGGCATGGAATAAACCCTGTTGATCTCTAAATGCTAGAGGATGGAAATGAAGAAAAGAGTGCATGGGGCAACTTGCTGGTGCGGTGGTTACTACCCTTAACCAATAAGCCAGATACTTTTGATGCAACTTGAACACTGCTTTCTACTTCAGTGGAAAAGGGTATAGGAGAATTAGATTCAGACATCAACCAACCAGGGCCCTCATTTTTACAATCTGGGAAACTGATAAGCATGGGGATAACCTACACGATGCGGCCGATACTACAAAAAGCTTGCTGGGCACACTGGATGAACCATTTGGTCCTTTTCTGCCATCATTTCTATGTGTCTGTTTCTATAAGAAGAAATGTTTTCTAAGAGCTAAATAGGTAAGTGCAACAAAAAAAGAGGTAGGGACTGTAGGATTAGGGAGACAGGAGTCAAGAATGGACTGAATTAAAGCAATAGCTGCATCTTAGGGAATATTATTATTATTTATTTGTATACCATCAATCTGGTAAACAATCTTGGAGGTTCACAATAAAATCAAATTACAAAAACATAACATCAAATTTAAATCATACATGATCAAATACTACAATAAAATATTAAGTAGTCAGGTTTCCAGTTTCAGTCGGTTGCAGTTCATTGTGATAATTAGCTGCTATCCTTTATCTTTGAGCAGAAATGCAATGCCGAATAGCTAAGTTTTTAGACCTTTCTTAAAGAGCTTGATGTCTGTTTCCAATTGTAGCTCTACTGGCATGGTATTCCAGAGTTTAGGTCTGGCTACTGAGATGGTTCTTTCCCTGACCTTGCTCAGATGAGCACTCTGAATATTAATATAAAGTCACTAGATATTCAGTGTAATCAAATAGATAAGGTCCGCAGGGAGGGAAATGGAAGAAAGAAGAAAGATTATATGACTTGAATCATGAACATAGAACATTATCTGGTGTACAAAAAGTTGAAGAAACCTATCAATGAAAGTTGAAAAAGGTTCTAGAAGAGAGCCAATGCTGGCCACAATAGGGCAACAAGGATGTAAGTCTTAGATTTGTGAATTTTAGGTGAAATATAATATACTGGAGTAATTGGATTGTTCTCAACTAAAAAGGATACCTCCGGGGGAGGGGGGGGGAGGATAAATTGAGAGGTCTCTTCTTGGACCAAAAGCTTACTTTCAGATAAAAGCAGAAGAGAGCGATTCTGAGACAGTGGAAGATAGAAACAGGAGTCAGAAAGTTGACAAATAACCTCTTGGATATAGAACAATTTATCTAAGATCATGACGCCCCCCACTTTTATTTGTAAGTTTAATCACAATTCAAGTGTCTTGCTAAAAGGGAGTGAAGGGCTTTGCATCTTCATGTGATAAATTACGGTACAAGTAAAGGTGTCATGATGATCCCAGAATATCAAGATCGTGAAAATTTAATTTCTTTAAAGCAATAATGAGAGGGTCAGGAAAGCCTGGAAGGCACTAACAGGAGGGATGGATATCAAGAGAAGGATCAGAAGTGGAGTGCAGAGAACAGAAAAAAGACAAGTTTCAATAAACGTATGAAATGATACAGGTGTGCATGCATATGAAATGAATCATATGAAGAAAGTACAAATGAAAGTTCATAATTTAACAGGTATATTTAGGCAGAGGATAGACATCTCAAAGATAGGCTAATCACCAACAACGTACCTATTAAGCTTGTTGAAATCTTGTGATGTGCAATGGACTAGGCATGGTGTTTTGTGGACAGCCTTGGGGCTGGTGTTTTTGCTGAGATAATACTGATGGACGAGGTTCTAAAAAAGAAGTAGACACAGAGGGGCTGAAATAGCCAGTAACTGAAGCTGTAGGGGGATGCAAAGCAAGAGTATCATCTCCAGAGGAGTTGTCAGAGGATGAATCTGTTATGAATGAGCGGTGTTTGGGTGGATCCTTGGGTACTGTGGCAGATGGCCACGCCCATGGGGAGGAGCCCCATGAGGAGCCACAGTACTAGGCTAGACTCAGAACGCACAAACACAGTTAGTTCTTTATTAAACAGCTTTGAAGAGTATCACCAGAGGTGGCAGTAGTGAGGCAGTCTGGAAGTTGCAGTCTCAGTGACCTCGGCAGAGGGAGCCCTTCTCACCCTGTTGGTATTGAGAGGTTCCGAAGAAGGTTTCCCAGCAAGGAAGTACTGTGGATGAAATAGACTGAGAGTTATTGTACTCCCTAGGTATTTGCTGTAGATAGGCAATTCCTCCAGGTTGTAGAAGTAAGTGCAGGCACCGAGGCAGGGAGAGCAGGTCCTCAAGGAGCGAGTACATGTTCCCTGTAAGGCACCTGAAATAAAGCAGAGGGCCCCCGAGGAGCGGGTACTCAGGTTAGCAGTTACCCCGAAGGGCAGAGAGAGAGCTTCCAGCGGCAGCACGGAAGCGGCAGAGTAGCATAGACAGGAACGGAACGTATCTGGAATCAAGTTTTTACAAGTCCTTACGAGACCTTGCTAACTCAACGAACTAGCGAAATAAAAGATGTTATATACCCGGATGGCGTGACGTCAGTAAGGGGGAATGCCCCTGAGGTTCGCGCCAAGGGTTGTATAAAGATATGGGTAGCATGTGCACACGCACTCTAGTAGGTACCTGGGAAGAGCATACTGGGAGGCAGCACCATAGCCATTCCGGGGATGCTGGAGAGGTCGGCTTGTAGACGCCGCGGTAGCCATTTTTCCAAGGTAAGCGGGAGGAGCCATGAATAAGGTAAGGCAAATGGGGCGAAGCCATCTAGCATCGATGGATGCAACAGAATCAAATGTAACCTTCTTCTGAACAGAACGTATGGGCATCATCCATGGGTAAATAAAATCTTTCACATAATCCTGGAATTAACATTGCAATTTCTTATTTTACAAAATTTTGAGTGCAGCTCTAAATTTCTCAATATTTTGTTGTAGTTTCAGTCATTGAGTGTCATAAGTTTCAACTGTGAGGCAGAGTTTCAAAGAATCAAGAAGACAGTAGATTTGTGATGTAGAACAGTGAGAGAAGATTTTGTAGTTTCCACAATAAGGATCAGTAAATTGAAAGAACATTTCATAAGGATTTGATTCCAGCATTGAATGAAATCAGGATTCTCTGTATATGATTTTGGTTCTTTTTGGATTTGGACACTACTGGGAGATACACCTAATTCTGCAGTGTTCTATCAGAGTAACTGCATGAAGATCAGCGTGGACTTCTCATTGTGTTAACTGGGTCAAACCAGACTAGGATGCAGAATCAAAAATCAAGTCAGAGGAGGCAAATAAAGGAGTCAGTGAGAAGATTGCTAAAGTCCTGTTCTGTATAGCTGAAAGTATCTGTAGAGTCATATGCAATTAATAGCTCCAAGGGCAGCAACAGCAAAAAATAATAGGAGCAAGTAGTACACCAAAGCCAAAAATCAAAGCAGCAAAGAAGATGTAAGAAGTATAATCCACCAAAATACATATTCAAGTAAACCAAAATATCTTTATTCAAAAAGGCTGCAGAGTTTCAACTTAAAAATAATGATAAAACAAAATAGGGTTTCCACAAGATGATAAAGGGAAACTATGTCCCCACCCCTCCTAATATATTAAGAGACAATTGTGTACCAAGAAACTGTTCTTTCTTTTCCCAACCTCGATCTTAGTCATATTGCTGCTTATCATGATGGAGTCGCTTTTCCTAAGCTAATTTAGCTGATATCATAGCTTTTCATTTCACTATGACATATGAAATAATATCCTCCCTTAATACCATGTTAGCCGTTTCCCAAAATGATATAGACACATTCTGGGGCTCCGCATTATGTTGCAAGTAATCATCTCAACGCATAGACAAATACTTCCTAAAAGATTTATCATTGTATAAATGGCTTGGGAAATGCTATATCAGACTGGCATCTGCTGAATGAAACCCTTCCAAATCCACCTGTATGAGAGCATGGTCCAAGATTACCATAAGACCAATTTTTTACTCTAAAACCCTAGAGAAAGTTTCTCGATCCACCAAGAGGCAATCTATTCTGGAAGGCAAAATATGCACATGGGACACATGCACAAATTCTCTCTCTAATGAATGTAAAGTCCTCCATGCATCTGCCATATCCACATTGTGATATAAATAGCCTATTCCCTTCCCCATGATCCCTAGAGTAGCTTTTGCAACAGAGGAGCAATCTATTTGCTTGTTCAAGACACATTTATGATCCTCTCTCATCACCAACGAGATAGTTTATGGGAGAAACTTCTGAGCCAAAAACTGATGCTCATAGCTCTGTGGGACATAAACATTGCATAAAACTATTGACTTCCCAAAGAGGACACCCTCTACTATTAAATATCTCTCCTCCTTGTCAGAGATTATTTTAGTGTATTGAAATGGAACTGCTTTCCTAACCAGTATTGACTCCTGCTTTTACAGTTTCTGACTGAGAAGAATAAACCTTTCCCACCCACTGCCTGCATAGCTTTTAATGTTCATCTGCATCTAATTGTGTTTCTTTAATTAATTCTATTTGAGCTCCCCATCTTTACAATGCTTGTAGCACCTTGTAGCATTTTGTCACTGATTCAATACCACTCACATTGTTGCCATCTCATAAACATCTATTTACCTGGCCTTGCTTCCATGTATCCTTCTCCTTCAAACCAGTTGAGTCTCCCCAGCCTAAGCCCCAACCACTTCATATCCAATCCATACACACAGCACCTCATCATCCCCATCTGATGGTGACTTAGAATGTAGCTGCTCCCCCCCCCCCCCACTTCCTTATCCCACCAATCCCTACTCCCCCTCCAACCTCCCCCTGCCCCCATTTCCTCCTCCTTCCCTGCCTCTTCCCCCTCCTCACCCACCCCCTATTAACCAAACCATGAACACACAACATTTGCCTAAACATAAGATGGAGGACATGAGTTTTATTTGTGTTAGGGCCCCTCTCCCTGCATCCACCACCAACGCCCTAAAAATCTCAAAAGCACATGGCCTCTAATATTATGAACAAAATATAAATGTACCCAATAAATGATTTTAAAAACACAATCAGTTCATATCTGTATGTAACAAAAAATGTTTTGAAAAATTGTTTAAAAATAGAAGGAAAATGACTTCAGATGTCACAAATCTCCAGCCAAAAAGGCTTTTAAGTGAACATTAAATGCACCATCATTAGTCATAAAAAAATATTTTTTTTCGTTTTTTTCTGATTTTTCAAAGTGGATAAGTGACCACAAAACAAAGTCTAAATGTCCCAATCAAAAAAAGTGTTACGAGCATACTAGTATTCTTAAAGAGAGTAGCTGAAGACATTTGCGCTACATTTTGATCCTTGAAGACAACATGAACTGGTAAAAAAAAGATGGACATTGAGTATACATATACTTAGCTTTGATTTTATCATACAAGTATTTTGGATTTCCCTGACACAGCCAGTAGGCAAAATGCTTTCAACATCAGAATAAGGAACAAACAACTGGGAGTGTAAGAATTGAAGACTCATTACCAAGTTAAGTGGATATTTTTAAGAATGCGCACTGTTCTCAAATGTCACCTTTAGCTTAGCTGGAACTGTAGGACAAATCAGATCTGTTGTTGCACCAATTTTGAACAAATTGGGGCAAAGGCTTTCTGCTGAGTAGAAACAGCTGTGGCATAATCAGAGAAAATCAGCACATGTTGCCCTTCATGCTCCAATGATCAAGTTTGCCGGTATTATCTCAATATCTCCTCTTTATGCCTAAAATATAAGAATTTCAAGATTACAGGCCATGGTCTCCCTAAATTACTACTCCACACTTCCAGGCAATGCACACACTCTATTAAAATGGACTCCTGCACTTCTGCAAAGTTCAAGGTTTTCAGTGGCCGTGACTCCAAAATGGGTCGCAAATCTCACTCATGGATACTCTGGCAGTCCTATGAACCACAAATTACTCCAGCAAGACCTGTTTTCCAGGTCTTCCAGTTTAGTCTCCATCATTTCCTGCTGCTGTTTTCACCATTGCAGTTTCCTGTTCTAAGGCCTGCATACATTCGTCAAACCTGGGCAGTTGTGTTTCCATCTCCACAATGCACTTGGCATTATCTGTTAGTAAATTTTGTATTTCATCAAAGCGCATATGGATTTTATCTAATTTTGCATCTATAGTGGAAATAATTACAGATGCAACATCTCCCACCTCTCCTGGTGCCGCAACTGGTGTCGGGTGATTACTGATGCTGACCGCCAACTTAGTTGCAGTCAGCTTGCTCTTTTCTTTGCAGGCCATTTTCACTGCCATCTCTCCCTCCTTCCATTAATCCCTGAGCTTCTACGATATCTCTGTTCACTGCTCGTACTCCCGTGCTTGTTGGTCTGCAGCTTTCGGTCATTTAAACAGCTAAATTGTCTCGATACAGGGAGTGGGGCCCCAAAGCACTAAAGGAACGCGCCATCACACTCTCACTGCATCACATGACCTCCCTTATTGAAATATATATATATATATATTAACTCTTTATAAATTTCAAATAATTCACAATAAGAAATTGCTTGAAACAAAAAGAAGCACTGAATTTACACAAATAACATCTTCAAATGAATAATTAAATCAAAAAGCATATGATTCATACATAGGGAAAAGTCCACAATAAAGAAGCTACAAAAGGACTGTTAGGGACAACAATAAGGAGCAAATATAAGCAGAATAAAGCTGACTGCAAGAGAAAAACAATTTTATAGCTATCTCATGAAGATACTGGAGTAGAGGCAAACTGAATAGTGATCTTACTATCCAAAAACATTTTTGAGATGGAACAAAAAAAAAAAATATCCTTGTGGCACTATATGAAAGAAAAGCTTTCCTCCTGATTTGAGTTTGTCTATACACATCAGGAAAAATCCTAATCTTCTGACCCATAAAAAGAGCTTCCTTGTTACTAAAATACAAATGTACTATTAAGATTTTTTTAGACTCAGTAATAAAATAAATTAACATGATTGCTCGCTCAGATACCACACTATCACTTTGTTTAAGAAAGATTTTTAAAACAAAACTTCCAGAAGAAACTGACACAAGGCCAGCAACAGAATCATCTTCTCCTTCCCATACCCATCAGAGATAATAAAGCCTTGAAAACATGGGAGGGACCCCTCAATGATACCCACATTTTCCTTCATATATCATTTTATGAGTTCATTAGAACCAGTTAATACATATCAAGGGAAATTTAATAAAAAACAAAGATTTAGAAATTGCCACTTATTCTCAAAAATTTCCAATCTTCTATTAATAGCATAGCAATGTTATCTTTGATAACATTGGGATTTTGGGGAAGATAATTGTGGGATTCCAACATCTTGATCCATAAGTGTACCCTGATTAATAGATATCTGACCTGCATGACCTCCAGACTGGAAGAGAAAGATCCAAACTTATTATTGACAGTAGTACAAGTTCACTATAGTCTGCCATACATCCTCCAGATTGATGGTGGTTGGCCTCTGTAGTACAGAAGCCCCTGATTAACTCCAGTGGATTCAAATGTTCCCCAACTGCAGGGATGGTACCAGTAATCTCAGCTCCATCATGGTCCAGCGAAGATGCTAAATGAATCCTGGCAGTCAGGGCTTAAAGATGTTTCATCTTCTAGCTCAGGGGTCGGGAACCTTTTTGGCTGAGAGAGCCATGAACGCCACATATTTTAAAATGTAATTCTGTGAGAGCCATACTAACTACAACCCCCCACCCTCCTGACTCCCCCAAGACCTACCAAATTAATTTACTACAACCCCCTACTCTCCTGATGCCCCCAAGACCTGCCAAATTAATTTACTACAACTCCCCATCCTCCTAACCCCCCCCCCCCCCAAGACCTGCCAAAAGTCCCTGGTGATCCAGCGGGGGTCCAGGGCTCGCAGACAAATCTTTAATAAAAAAGTAAAAATCTAACAAAACCCCCCACCCTTCTGACGCCCCCCCCCAAGACCTCCAAAATTAATTTACTACAACTCCCACCCTCCTGACCCCCTCCCAAGACCTGCCAAAAGTCCCTGGTGGTCCAGCGGGGGTCCGGGAGCGATCTGGACTTGGGCTGTCGGCTGCCAGTAGTCAAAATGGCGCCGACGGCCCTTTGCCCTCACTATGTCACTGGGGTCGACCAATGGTGGCGGTAGCCCCTGTGACATAGTAAGGGCAAAGGGCCGTCGATGCCATTTTGATTACTGGCAGCTGACGGCCCTTTGCCCTTACTATGTCACAGGGGCTACCGCCGCCATTGGTCGACCCCAGTGACATAGTGAGGGCAAAGGGCCGTCGGCGCCATTTTGACTACTGGCAGCCGACAGCCCAAGTCCAGGAGATCGCTCCCGGACCGCTCCTGGACCCCCGCTGAACCACCAGGGACTTTTGGCAGGTCTTGGGGGGGAGGGGTCAGGAGGGTGGGGGTTGTAGTAAATTAATTTTGGAGGTCTTGGGGGGCGTCAGGAGGGTGGGGGATTTTGTTAGATTTTTACATTTTTATTAAAGATTTGTCTGCGAGCCAGATGCAGCCATCAAAAGAGCCATATCTGGCTCCCGAGCCATAGGTTCCTGACCCCTGTTCTAGCTGATGCAATGCTGTACTTCTAGCTGTAACAGCAATGAGGGAATCTCCTGGCATAACGGGCTCCAAAGCCTCTGCTAACATCTGAAGGATGGTATGCTGGGCCAATAGAATAAGAACCAAAAACATGTGAACCCGCCCCTTCCTTTTGGAAGCAGCAGAACCATGGAGCAAACTCAAGCAGGCAGCAAAACAGTCCCCTGGTGAAAAATGGCGCTAAGGGGTGCAAGCCTTTGACATGCGGCTTAGGCGTGCTGGCAGTGGCACACCACAGGGTACAGATGGGAAGATGATGTCTCACCAGTGCATCGAAGTTCCCCAGCAGCAGGAAATGTTCCAGGGAGTTAAAACCAGGAGGCAGATGGTAAGAGCTCTGTATTGGAATATTTGAGGTTGGTGTTTATATCTAAAAAGTAGCACTGCATACCCTCCCCCCCCAACACACACACACACACACACATACATAACAATAACCAAGCAATGTAGAAACATGGGGGCTTTCTGTAAATTGTAATACTAAGGCATAATATCTGGGGTATTTTTGTTTATGCTTCTGTGACTCATATTTCTCTTTCTAATTTTCATATTTCGATGATTGTTCACTGAAAAAGTTTCCATGAAACCTGTCAGCATGAAGAATGCACACACAATGATACAAATGTTAGTGATTATTAGATAGGGTGATTCTCTAGAAGGGTTTCTCTTTTTCCATTTTTTGATATGCTGCATTCAATGGGTTTTCATTGTGTGTCATGCATGTGTTAAAAATAATTATTTAGATCAGGGCTCTAACATTATGTCAGGAACAGCAGAGATTGAACCTGCAGCCAGGGGCCATTTCAGGCTAGGTATATTGCGGTGGAACCATAGGGACACTGAATTGACAACACCCTTGCAGAACATACTAATCAAAGTAAAGGGAGACCCAACTCTAGAGGCGTCATATTGGACAAGCATTGGGGGAGTCTTAAGTAGAAGGCTGTATACAAGGAGCTCTAACCTGCCACACCTTTGCTGCTCCAAGAGTCCACACAGTTTGCGTTGAGTTGTAGTGTTGCCGGCTCCTGGTTCCAGCTCTGGTCTTGATCCTTAGCCCCTGGCTATACTCCTGCTTCCCTCCTTTACTCCCTCCCTACCCCACACATATCCTCTTGCTCACCAGCAAAATTGACAATAAAACAGGAGGAGGAGAAGGAAGAGGAGAGCAGCTTTGTTTCGCATCCAGTGTGTCCTCCCTCTTCCCTTGCTGAGCCCCGAGTGTAATGGCACATGTTGAACCAAGTGGTTTAATGTGTCAAGCCCTTGCAGGGGAGGAGGGAAGATGCTCTGGAGCTAATACAAAGCTGCTCTCCTCCTCCTGTTTCGCTGTTATCGGAGCCGGTGAGAAAGGAGATGGGTGGGACAATGATGGAGTGAACTGGGGGATCATGGGAGTCAGGGGGGAGTGAATGCAAAGAATGAGAACACGAAGGGGAAGTGAGTGAAACATGGGGAGGGGGGATGATTGAACTGGGGAAAGGAGGGGATCATGGGGTAAGGAAGGGAGTGAACTGGGGTGAGGGATTATTTGGGGAGAAGAGTGAACAGGGATCAGTGAGAGGTTTGTGGGAGGGACGGAGTGAATTGGGCTGAATGAAGAATTTGTATGGGAGAGGACCAGTTGAATGATGGGTTCATGAGTGGGAGGATTGAACAAACAGAATGGGAATCACAAAGGTGGGAGTTAGTAAACCATGGGGAGGGGGACTCAGTGAACTGGAGAAAGAGATGAGGCTCATCATGTACAGTGATTTTTAATGAACTGCTTTTTTTCAATTTCATATTCTATTATTAAGTACATCTTAACTATACACTGTCATTCTCTAGTTTCAGATAAAACTATTATTAAAAATAACAATGAATGCTATGACTTAGAGATGTGAATCGTGTCCTCGATCGTCTTAACGATCGATTTCGGCTGGGAGGGGGAGGGAATCGTATTGTTGCCGTTTGGGTGTGTAAAGTATCGTGAAAATCGTTAAAATCGTGAGCCGGCACACTAAAACCCCCTAAAACCCACTCCCGACCCTTTAAATTAAATCCCCCACCCTCCCGAACCCCCCCCAAATGCCTTAAATTACCTGGGGGTCCAGCGGCACACTAAAACACGGCAACTAAAACCCCCTAAAACCCACCCTGACCCTTTAAATTTAATCCCCCCCCTCCCGAACCCCCCCCCAAATGCCTTAAATTACCTGGGGGTCCGTAGCGGCGGTCCATAGCTTAAATTACCTCCGTAGCGGCGGTCCGTAGCTAAATCGGGGGAAGGGGGAGAGCAGGAAAAACGGCACACTAAATCGTGTAGTCTTCAGCCGGCGCCATTTTGCAAAATGGCCGCCGCAAAATGGCGGCGGCCATAGACCAAAACAATTCGACGAAGGAGGTCGTTCCGGACCCCCGCTGGACTTTTGGCAAGTCTTGTGGGGGTCAGGAGGCCCCCCAAGCTGGCCAAAAGTTCCTGGGGGTCCAGCGGGGGTCAAGGAGCGATTTCCTGCCACGAATCATTTTCCGTACGGAAAATGGCGCCGGCAGGAAATCGCTCCTTGACCCCCGCTGGACCCCCAGGAACTTTTGGCCAGCTTGGGGGGCCTCCTGACCCCCACAAGACTTGCCAAAAGTCCAGCGGGGGTCCGGAACGACCTCCTTCGTCGAATCGTTTTGGTCTATGGCCGCCGCCATTTTGCGGTGGCCATTTTGCAAAATGGCACCGGCTGAAGACTACACGATTTAGTGTGCCGGTTTTCCTGCTCTCCCCCTTCCCCCGATTTAGCTACGGACCGCCGCTACGGAGGTAATTTAAGCTATGGACCGCCGCTACGGACCCCCAGGTAATTTAAGGCATTTGGGGGGGGGGTTCAGGAGGGGGGGGATTTAATTTAAAGGGTCGGGTGGGTTTTAGGGGGTTTTAGTGTGCCGTGTTTTAGTGTGCCGCTGGACCCCCAGGTAAGTTAAGGCATTTGGGGGGGGGGGTTCGGGAGGGTGGGGGATTTAATTTAAAGGGTCGGGGGTGGGTTTTAGGGTGTTTTAGTGTGCCGGTTTTCCTGCCCTCCCCCTTCCCCCGATTTATGATTTTTTGACGATAAATTGGGGGAATTGGTATTGTATCGTGGCCCTAACGATTTTTGACGATTTAAAATATATCGGACGATATTTTAAATTGTCAAAAAACGATTCACATCCCTACTATGACTGTTCCCATAAAAACTTTCACCACAACTGGTATGACTGAGTGCCAAAAGTTGCCTCCCTACTCCCCTGAGCTTAAGATTATGGTCCATGTCATCAATTTGATGCTCTTAAACTAGTATTACAGTCTTATGCCTTGCAATCTTCAGTCTGCTAGCTGTCCCTGGCTAGAAGGGAGAGTAGTCCCAAGGAACTGCTGTGTCTTAAAATGGCTTGTTTTACAGCCTGTGCTGCTGCCCTGATGAGCTAGCAGCTGAAGGGGTTAACAAGTACACTGAACGCTGTGCTGTGCTGTTTTCTGGCAGTGAACCAGGAAGTCACCTGATCCTGAGAGCCAATGGGGACTGAGGAACAAAGAAAAGGATGCCAGCTTGGCTTTTTAACCTCCCTTGGAATTAGATAGAGAGAGAGAGAGGACCTGTTTAGCTATTCACTGGAGAGACTCAGCTTTCCTATCTTGGAGCAGCATTAGGACCAGTATAAACTTGCTTCAGAGGATGCTGGAAGTGTGCACCATGGGAAAGTGAGATAATTGAACTGGGAGTTTAGAAGGGAGTTTGGATTTCCCCCTCTTGCTTGGTTGGGGGTCCCAGCACAGAGAAAAAATAAACAAACTCACTAGTTTTAAAGCTGCTTACTTGGGCTACTGCCTCACTTGCATTTGGGAGGCAGTTGTCATTGGATAGGAGGGACTGTAAGCCAGAATAAAGACAGTGGGAGGTCTGTGTACAAATAAGAAAGAAGCCTCCCAGCTTGTGCCCTACATTCACCAACTGGTAACTTGCAGCATTCACAGAAATGAACAAGGGTCCCACCGGTGTTTTCTGTTTCTGCACACAGTGACTTCAGGCTAAATTTTAAGGGCATCCCCGGCTTGCAATTTACAGTTTTGCAGCACAATCAGTTAAATAATTATTCAGATAACATTTGAATGTTGCTGAGTTTATTGTACCAACCATTTGCTTGAATAATGAATATTGTAATACAGTGCTCTGCTAACCTATACCAAATAGCATGTTTCCATGCTTTTTCCCTTTTATCACTATCCACCTTCAATTTCTTAAAAGAAAATCTTAATCTGTTATTCTGTGTGAAAAGTGTGTTTAGAATAGATCTGTGGAAGGGGAGCGGGAATATTTCCGTTCAGAGTATCTCAATGGGGTGGCCCAGGTATGATATTTGGGAATGCTATCTCCTTCCCTCCACCCCCACCCCCCGGTTAGAGAACCCAGACAATTAACAAAATGATTTCTTCTATGATGACTTCACCTCCTTTGACATTGGGTAATTTAAACTACCATAGAGGAGGGTTATATACAAGTGATCATTTAGACATTAAAATGTTGAAATTCAAATGCTACTTAGCTAGATAAGTAGGATTTCTCTGGCAGCTGCTGAATATCCAGCTCACTACACCTATTTTTTGGTGCATTGAGAGAGAGAGAGAGAAGAGAGAGACTGACTCTGTATATAGTCACTCTGACATTCTCTATATATGTACCTTGAATTGAGGTGGGATTCGGAAGGTGGGAGGGGGGTTTAGGGCGTTGGTGTTGCAGAAACATTCTGAGGTATTCATAGTAAAATGGACATCACTAAAGATTTGTAGTCATTAGAATGGATGAAAAGTATAACTAGAGGAGTAAGTCAATGAATAAGGGCAACTTTTGTGCCTTTGGCTATGGTGTTATAATGACCATTGTGCTGTAATACCACCCTCAAAATCAAGGTTGCAATGACCATTATGGCACAATGCTGTTTCAGGCAGTTTGCGATTTAAAAGCCTTCACACCTTTATGCCTTATCTGGGAGACCTGCCCTCCTGAGATGAGGTGTTTAGTATAAAGTTTCGATCAAATTTAAATCATAGATTGCATAAATTTTAATAATCAAATCTAAACCACAAAATGATGATTCCTTGAAGCCATATACCAGTTGGAACAAAAACTAAATGTGTACAGTTCTTATTTCCTGATAATGTCAAACTTTTGTAAACTACCTGTCATTCTTAATGAATAAACCCTGTTTGAATGTAAAGCACTTAATTGAAGTTAAATTGTAATTTACTTAAACACATTTACTGCAACAAAAAGGTAATTTACAAAATACATGCACTGTGATTATTGAATTAAACAACTAAAAGACTTCAAAGGATTGCTTTTCCACTTTTCGAATTGAATTCCCGGTTGTGACATAAGATATAGGCCAAACTTGACTATATATAGATAGAAACAAGCTGCATAAAAAGAGTATAAAATTCAACATTTTTGGTACTGTGATTATGAAATGCAAGAAATTCACCTGCAGAATATGCAAACAAATATTAATTAGCCTTTAGAGACTACAAAAAAAAAAAAGGATTAATGAGAAAAATGTTCAAGTAAAATAGATGAATAAATTTAATCCTTGGCCATGTAACTAAGCACTTAAAAGGTCAAAATAAGAAAAATGCCTGAGAAAATTTTGAAGGTATTGTTAAGCTATGAAAAGAAAGGAACTAGGAAAAAGCAAAAACTACATGTGCTACCATATGGATGTTACATTTGTACATCGGAAAAACTAGTGAAAAATATCTATTCATTTTCAGCTCCCCTATGAGGAAAGTCTAAAGAAATTAGGGCTGTTCAGTTTGGGGAAGAGACAACTGAGAGGGGATATGATAGAAGTCTACAAAATAATGAAAGGACTTGAACAAGTTAATGTAAATTGGTAATTTATTCTCTCAGATAATAGAAGGACCAGGGGACACTCCAAGAAGTTAGCAAGTAGCTCATTTATAACAAAGAAAATTATTTTTCACTCAGTGCATAGTTAAACTCTGAAATTTATTGCCAGAGGATTTCGTTACAGTAGTTACTGTAATTGGGTTTAAAAAAGGTTTGTATAAGTTCCTAGAATATAAATCCATAAACTGCTATGATGGTAATTAATAAGCAATAGTAGCTTGTGATCTATCTGTTTGGGTACTTGCCAGGTACTTATGACATGGATTGGCCACTGTTGGAAACAGGATACTGGGCTTGATGAACCCTTGGTCTGACCTTTTATAGCATGATTTTTCCAAAAGACAAGGTACAAAAAATGAAGCTATTGATACTAACACAAAAAATGCAAAACTTCACTGTATCATATTTCAATCAACCTTGTTATGCATTAACTCACAGATGTTTAGAAAAAATTGGAGGAAAAAAGACCTCAGGACCTCAGGTTGTGTTCTACAAAGAACCGATAACATGTAAGAGGTAATTCATAATCATTGGTCTTTAAAAATATCCTCCAACTTCCAAACTTTAATTGAATTTAAATATTTTTGATTCATTTTCTCGATTTTCTTAAAAATAAGCATATACATTGCATTTGAATCAGATATTCAGGATATTATTGTTGCCCAACTTTCAAAAAACTTTTCCCAGGATCAGTTTCCAATGACTTCAAAATACAACAAGAATTTTTGCTTATTTGTATGTTGTATTGAAGAATGCTAACATAATGTCGGATACATATTATAATAGTTCGATATTCTAGAACCAGCTTTTCTTGCATTCTTTTTTATTCACTTTCTAAATTTTCTTAAAAATATGCATATGCTATGCATTGTATTTAAATCAGAAATCCAAAATTGAGTATTGTTGTTGCTCAACATTCAAAGAACATTTTCAAAGACAATTTCAAAAAAACTTCCAAACACAGCAAGGATTGAACTTATCTGTATGTTGCATTGAACTATGCTATTATTCTGCTGGGTATATGTTGAATCCGTTCATTATTCTTGAGCCGACATCAGCTAATGTTTCGCCATAAGGCTGCTTCAAGCAGTTACTATATGAACACAAAGTCAATATTGAACAAAACAAATATTTGTGGCACTTACTCAAAAAATATATTAAGTTTTTACATACCTCCTGTATCACAAAAACTAACATCCAAACAGTTCTCATTGCAGTCTATGACTGCTAATGACAATTCAAGACAAAAAACGCCAGCGCTTGCGCCTAGTATTTATACCAGTATTCCACCAATCACCCTTATTACTTTTGTATGGCCAGATATAGTGATTCGATCTCATAACAATACTCAAAATACACTCAGTGATACCATTGAAACTCAAAGACCAAATAGACTGATAAAAAGGAAACCAGTCAGTCTCTAAATTCAATCCAAAAGGAGGAAAATTCTGCAGTTTATAGATCTACTTGGTTTCTTGTTGTAACAATCTTTTGTCTTTATCTCCACCTCTGATGGAAAATTTGATTTGTTCCAAAATACTGCACTTCAAATCACCAAATTTGTGTTGCATTTCAATACAATGATTAACTAGAGATGCATCTCTCTTCATCGCTTTCAGACAGCTTTTATGCTCTGCTAATCTTGTACGGAGAGGTCTTATTGTTTTGCCTACATAGACTAGCTTGCAGGGACACAAGAGAACATAAACTACAAAGTCAGAGTTGCCACTGGTAAATTCTCTTAGATTGTATGTTTTGCAATCTTTGGGATTAGTGAAAAAATCACCTTGCATCATAATTCCACAAAAGGAACAATTGCCACATCGATAATGACCCTTGAGTTTATTACCACATAAAGTATTCAAACAATCCCTCTTCTTATCTGGTAAAAACAAAAGGCTAATGATTTCCTTAATGTTTTTAGATCTCACATAAGACATACATATTTCACAAGGCAAGGATGTAGCTGTACAATGTTATTTGATGATTTTGGCCAAACCCAGAGTCAAACTTGTGTACTTGGAAAGTTTAGCTGATTAGCAACTAGAGACTTCTCCATTGACCTACTCAGTAGATGGTCTCTGTTAGAAAATCTATCCCTCATATAACATTTCTTCAATATTCACCGGATAACCATGTTCAAGGAGGTCCTTGCATTTTTGTTGAGAATGTTTTTTAAACTCTTCTATGGATGTACAATTTCTACATATCCTTAATAGCTGTGAGAAGGGTAAACTATCCTTGAGATGTACAGGATGAAAACTACTGTCCTGTAAAAATGTATTATGATAACCGACTTCTTAAACAATATGGTTTTCAATGTCCCCTCCTGTGTATTCATTTATTTAATTAATGTTTTTATATACCAGTATTCATGGTGACATCATATCAGTTTACATATAACTTGTAACAAGAGAGAAGGTACATTGAACATGGAAAATGCAACTTGGAAGGGGGAGCAGGGCTTATGCTAATAACAAGTCAACAAATATTTACAGTTGGCGGCAGCTATATTTTGCTGTCATTAGGGGGGGTGGGAGGTATGAGGGAGAGGAGGGGCGGGAGGGAGGGGGTAAGGGAGGTGCAGTCGGTAGAGTGATTATTGGAGCTGGTACGATGGATCCAGTAGTTATTCTGGGAAAGCTTCTTTAAAAAGCCATGTTTTTAGCTTTTTTTTTAAATTTTTGCATACATGTTTCAAGATGAATGTCTGGGGGCATTGAGCTCCAGTGGGTAGATCCTGCTATAGAGAAGGCTCGCTCTTTTGTGGATATAAGGTGATAGGCCCTGTGTTGGGGGATGTGTAGGGTGCCTTTAATTGCTGCTCTGGTTGGGCACGTGGGGGCGTATAGGCCAAGAGTATTATCGAGCCAGTTCATATTGTCGTTATGAATGGTTTTATGTATAATAGAGAGGGTCTTATAGAGGATACGGGCGGGAATTGGGAGCCAGTATAGCTCCTTAAGTATCGGGGTTATGTGATCTGATTTGTGTGTGCTGGTTAGAATTCTGGTTGCTGCATTTTGAAGGATTTGCAGAGGTTTGATGTAGGAGGCGGGGAGGCCAAGGAGAAAAGAGTTGCAGTAGTCAATTTTTGTGAGGATCGTGGCCTGGAGGACAGTGCAAAAATCGTTAAAGTGGAGGAGGGGTTTTAGATTTTTGAGGACATGAAGAAGGAGTCTTTTATGGTGGCTTTGATGAATTTTTTAAAATTCAGTTGACTATCTATGGTCACTCCAAGGCTTCATGCGTATTGAAGGAAGGAGGTTATAGTTGGGGGGGGGGGGGGGGGGGGTTCTTGTCAGAAAGATGCATGGTGATGTTGTGTTGAGAAATGATGATGAGTTCAGTTTTCGCTGTGTTCAGGGCAAGGTGGAGGTTGGTAAGGAAGTGGTTTATTGTGCTAAGGCAGTTCTCCCAGGTTTTGATAGATTTTGATAGGGATTCCTTAATGGGAATGAGAATCTGGATGTCATTCGCATAGATGAAGTGAGGGAGGCCGAGTTGTGTGAGGAGCTGGCAGAGGGGAAGGAGGTAAATGTTAAAAAGGGTGGAGGATAAGGATGACTCTTGAGGGACGCCTTGGGTAAGTTGGTTGGGAGAGGACTCAGAGTTTCAAATTTTAACTATATAATGTCTATTTTCCAAGTAAGAGGTGAACCATTGAAGGGCTGAGCCCATGATACTGATTTCTGAGAGGCGGGTGATTAGGGTGTCTTGATTGATGGTATCGAAGGCAGCGGAGATGTCGAGTAGAGCTAGGATGTAGGATTGTCCATGATCTGTTCCTTTAAGGATGGTGTCTGTCAGAGTGAGCTGGAGGGTTTCCATGTTAAAGAATTTTCAGAAACCAAATTGACTGGGTGAGAGAGTGTTGTGAGTTTCTAAGTAGGTTGCAAGTGTGGCATTGACAACTTTTTCAATGATTTTGGTGAGGAGGGGGAGATTGGAGATGGGAGGGTAGTTGGAAAGGTCTGAGGGGTCAAGGTTGGGTTTTTTTAGGATGGGTTTTACCACAGCCAATTTTAATGTGTCAGGGACTAGGCCAGTGGTGAGGGAGCAACTGATAATTTGCACTATGGGCTTGGTGATGGTGTTAGGGATGTTTAGTAGGGTTTTGGTGGGTAGTATTTCATAGGGGTATGAGGAGGGTTTGAGCTTCTTTAAAAGAGTTTCAATTTCTAGAACTGAGGTAGTGTCTAGCATGTCCATAGTAGCGTTGTGTTTGATGTGCAATGAAGAAGCTGGGGGGGGGGGGGGGGGGGGGGGGGGAGCGAAGCATGAGGTTCGCTATTTTGTTGTGGAAAAATTGAGCAAGTTCTTCACATTTACGTTTGAATTCCTCATCTGGGGTAGGTGGGGGTGCTATTTGGGTAAGCTCTGTGACATATGCAAATAGGGTCCTGGGATTATATTGGTAGTCATGAATTTTTGCTGAACAGTAGTTGCGCTTAGTCTTAAGGATGGTAATTCTGTATGTGTGTAGGGAGGATCTGTAAAGGGCAAGTTGGGTGGGAGAGGGGTTTTTGCACCATTTTTTTTCTAGCAGTCTGAGGTTGCGTTTGAGTTTTTTTAGGACTGGGGTGTACCATGGTTTTTTTATTTACTGTGTGGGATTTATTACCTTGGTATAGAGGGGGCATAGTTATTGGCTATGCTCGTTGTAAGGGTGGTCCAGGAGGAGAAGGCTATGTCAGGGTTGGTAAGGTTTAATTTGTGGATGGAGTTTGCAAGGGCAGCATTTTCATGACCTGGACGTCCAAAAATGAAATTGATAAAAAAAAATGATACTGTAAAGAAAACTGGATTTCTTCCTCACAACAGTTTAACCATTTGAAGAATTTGAGTAATTCTTTTTCAGATCCAGCAGATGACAAAGACATCATCTTTAAATCTTTTCCACAAGGAGATCTTTACTGTAAATGGAGAATTCTGAATCCACATTTTCTCGAATCTCTCCATGTAAAGATTAGCTAGTGAAGGCGCCATGGTGGCGCCCATGGGTGTTCCAGAAATTTGTTCATAAAGCGTGTTATCAAAAATAAAAAAAATTTTGGTTAAGGCAATCCTCATCAGCTGCATAATGAAGTCAGTAGGGACCTCATGAGGATGAGGCTCAATCTCAAAATTTATCAAATAGTGTCCATCAAGGGAATCTGGGGTATTACCATATACAAAGATTTAACATCTAGAGTCACAAGGTAACAATCCTGTAGATCGATTTGTAGCTCACATAATATATTCAAAAAATGAGTCGTATCACGAATGAAAGATTCTATTTGGTGAACATATGATTTTAGAAAACTGTCCACATAAAGCGATAATTTCTCAGTACAGACCCTTGTCCTGAAATAATTGGCCTTCCAGGTGGCCTCTTCATGTCCTTGTGAACTTTAGGTAGAGTATAAATTATAGGAATAGTTGGAAATTTCCCATTCAGAAATTTATATTCCTTTTTTGATAAAAACCCAAGTTCTACAGCTCTATCTATTAACTGTTTGATCTCCCTTTGAATATTTTTAGTGGGATCTGACTTCAAGATTCTATAAGTTGATATATCTCGCAAATGGCTTAACAGATCATTCACATAGACTTCACGGTCTTGGATCACAATCGACCCTGCTTTATCAGCACTCTTAATCACAATGGATTGATTATTCTTCAAATCAAAAAGAGCCTTCCTTTCTTCAAATGTTAAATTGTTGTTGGAATATATCCCCTATTTGTAATGTTGTTTCTCATATTCTTCTATATCACGTAATACAATTTTTTGTATGTTTCAACCACTGGTCCAATGAACCGGGTGGGCACCAATTCGATTTATCAGCAACTCTTCAACTTTGTGTGTTCTCATTTGGTTGTTTGAAAAAGAACACTTTCAAGGATAAAGAATGCACAAACCTTTCAAGGTCTACCCTAAATTGGAATGGATCATGTATATTTTGAGGAACAAACAAAAGTCCTTTATTAAGAACCTTTCCTTTGCAGATATAAGATTATGTTTAGAAAGATTAATTACTGCTGATTCCACTGGTAATGCTGGGTGGTTGCTCTTGTTGTTACCCTCTGCTCCTGGTATGCATTATAATCTCCCCGTTGTTGTCTCTGATCTTGATGTACATTGTAATCTCCCTGCTGTTGTCTCCAATTGTACCGGCCCCTTCCTCTTCTTTTCTGCTTGTAGCCTTGAACTAAAAAATGAGCATTTTCACCAGAAGATCTATTTTCAAATTCCTCACCATCCGATGAAGAGTCTGAAGAGGACATGTTAAAGGTGAAATGTTTGCTTTCTTTCGACTGCCCCTTGGTCCGTGGGTAAATACTTCCACTGGTATAATCCTTCTCATCCCTAATGAGCTTGTTAAATTTATATTTCCTCAGATCATTTTTAAAATGATCTACTGATTTCTCTAACTCATCACAATTAGAATCAAAGGTTTCTTTATTAGTGTTACGTTTTAATTCATTGATTTGATCATCTATTTCATTTTTTAATTCTTGAGCTAGTTTTTTACAGGACTCGATGATTAAGAGCATGAGGTCAAGGGAGCATTTGTTGAGAATCGAGTTCCATTTGAAAATGAAATCACTATCTTCAACAAATAATTTAGGAGCCTTTAATATCCTAAGGCCACTGGGGATTCTTTCATTTTCACAATATTCACCCAGGGTGCTACTGTGCAGTTCAGCAGGGATCAATCTTTTGTGTTTCGACAGGACATCCGACCATTGTTGAGAGATGTTTTTGTAAGGATCACTATGTAAAGAAAAATATCGTAATATAGAGTTGACTGATTCTGGACTATAACTAAAGGCGCTGCACCAGGCGTTAGCCATTCCTTAAAAACTTAGAATTTTTCCAAAAGACAAAGTACAAAAAGTGAATCTATTGATACCAACACAAAAAATGCAAAACTTCACTGTATCATATTTCAACCAACATTGTTATGCATTAACTTACAGATATTTAGAAAAAATTGGTTGAAATATGATACGTAGAAATTGTACATCCATAGAAGAGTTTAAGAAACATTCTCAACAAAAATGCAGTGATCTCCTTGAACGTGGTTAGCCGGTGAAACTATTGAAGAAATGTTATGAGGGCAAGATTTTCCAACAGAGACCATCTACTGAGTAGGTCAATGGAGAAATCTCCAGTTGCTAATCATCTGGACTTTGTTACCAAGAACACAAGTTTGACTCTGGGTTTGGCAGAAATCACATTTTGATATTTTACAGCTACATCCTTGCTTTGAGAAATGTGACATACGTACATCTTATGTGAGATCTAAAAACATTAAGGAAATCGTTAGCCTGTCGTTTTTACCAGATAAGAAGAGGGATTCTTTGAATACTTTATGTGGTAATAAACTCAAGGGTCATTATTGATGTGACAATTGTTCCTTTTGTGGAATTATGATGCAAGGTGATTTTTTCACTAATCCCAAAGATTGCAAAAAATACAATCTAAGAGAATTTACCAATTGCAGCTCTGACTATGTAGTTTATTTATTTATTTATTTATTTATTTGGGGTTTTTATATACCGACATTCATCTGGGATATCACATCGGTTTACAATAAACGTTAAAAACTGCACATGATATGCACTTGACAGATAACAAGAGAACAGGTACATATAAAATAAATTAACAGGGTACAAGCCTAAATGTCTGAATGATAAATATGGGAGACAGGGTAGTTGAACGTAACGTAATCGAGGTTTGTTTTCTTTTGTCCCTGCAAGCTAGTCTATGTAGGTAAAACAATAAGACCATTCCATACAAGATTAGCAGAGCATAAAAGCTGTCTGAAAGTGATGAAGAGAGATGCACCTCTAGTTAATCACTGTATTGAAATGCAACATAATTTTGGTGATTTGAAGTGCAGTATTTTGGAACAAATCAAATTTACCATCAGAGGTGGAGATAAAGCTAAAAGATTGTTACAACAAGAAAACAGGTGGATCTATAAACTGCAGAATTTTCCTCCTTTTGGACTGAATTTAGAGATTGACTGGTTTCCTTTTTATTAAACAGTCTATTGGTCTTTCAGTTTCAATAGTAAAACTGAGTGTATTTTGAGTATTGTTAATGAGATCGAATCACTATATCTGGCCATTCAAAAGTAATAAGGGTGATTGGTGGAATACTGATATAAATACTAAGCACTTGACTAGCGTTTTTTGACTTGAATCACCATTAGCAGTCGTAGACTGCAATGAGAACTGTTTGGATGTTTGTTTTCGTGATACAGGACGTATGTAAAAACGTAATACATTTTTTGAGTAAGTTGCCACAAATATTTGTGTTGTTCAATATTGACTTTGTGTTCATATAGTAACTGCCTTGAAGCAGCCTCACAGCAAAACATCAGCTTATGTCGGCTCAAGAATAATGAACGGATTCAATATATACCCGGAAGCATGATAGCATAGTTCAATGCAACATACAGATAAGTTCAATCCTTGCTGTGTTTGGAAGTTTTTTTGAAATTGTCTTTGAAAAGTTCTTTGCATGTTGAGCAACAACAGTACTCAATTTTAGATTTCTGATTTAAATGCAATGCATATGCATATTTTTAAGAACATTTAGAAAGTGAATTTAAAAGGATGCAAGAAAAGCTGGTTCAAGAATAAAGAACTGTTGTAATATGTATATGGCAGTATGTTAGCATTCTTCAATACAACATACAAATAAGTAAAAATTCTTGTTGTATTTTGAAGTAATTGGAAACTGATCCTGGGAAAAGTTTTTTGAAAAATAATAGCCTGAATTTCTTTTTCAAATACAATGTATATACTTATTTTTAAGAAAATCGAGAAAATGAATTAAAAAGATTTAAATTCAATTAAAGTTTGGAGGTTATTTTTAAAGACCAATGATTATGAATTACCTCTTACATGTTATCAGTTCTTTGTAAAAGACAACATGAGGTCCTGAGGTATTTTTTCCTCCAATTTTTTCTAAACATCTGTGAGTTAATGCATAACAAGGTTGGTTGAAATATGATACAGTGAAGTTTTACATTATTTGTAATATGTTCTTATGTACATTTGTCATTGGCAGGAAAAAGGATGCTAAGTGAAAAATTCAGATAAAAAATTATTAGGCATGTACACTAGAGGGCAGGGGTAGTAGAGAGTGGCCAATGAAATTGGCATGTCAGCCCCAAATGATACAGAAATTGGGAGGAAAAATAAAATAATAAATCAGCTTGAAAAATCAGAAAAGATGACTAAGAGCAGCAAACCAAGGGAAAAAAGTTAGAAATTTATGTGTTGTGTTTGGCAGTACGTGGGTCCACCCTGAGGATGGCCGCTCTTACCTCCAGCCCCGACGCCAACATACCCCCCCCCCAAGCTGTGACGCAGCAGGCTGCTGTGCTTAAGCAAGGCCAATGCCACTTGTGGCAGGACACCACCAACTCACCCTGCTGCCAACCCTAAAGCACGTGCAACCTCCCCAGATTTAAAAGGCCCATGGTGGGAAATTTCATGCAGTACCCACAGATGACATCATAGCCTTCACCTTCTTTCCTTGCAGTCAACACCTTGGCAATAGGTCCACTGTTGTAAAGTAGAGCTAGTTGCCTCAGTGTTTCTGCCTGTGTTCCTGGTCTTCTTTCTTGTGTTCCCGGTCTTTGTTCCTGTGCTCCTGGTCTTCTCTTCTGTTCCTGGTCCTTGTTTTCCAGTTCCTGGTATTTATCTTCATCCTGTGGTAAGTCTTCAGCTCTTTATCATGTCTTCATCTTTTGGTCAGTCTTCAGTTCTTCAGTGTGTTCTGTGTCTTCCCTGCCTGTACTGCTTCTTGCCTTCCTACCTGCCTAACTGTCTGCCTCCTCTTGGATGGTACTCTGATTCTGACTTCAGTCTATTGATCTTTGATGATGCTTAAACTCAGCTTTCCACCGACCACCACCTGACTCCGACCATGTCTGAATGATGCCTGCTTTAACCACCACCTGCCCCATCTATGCCTGAACTCAATCTACCTGGATTCTGACCTGTGGCCTGACTATCCCCAAGGACATCCAACTCGACAGCAGAAGTCCCCACCTACGACCTGCCAGCTCTAGCATCTGAAGGCTCAACCTAAGGGGAACGAGGACTGATAGGTAAAGCTCCAGTTGGGCCTCTGCCACAACCAACTCCACCAGCCAACAGTGGGGACCTGCAGGGCTCCTCCCTGCAGGTTGTGCTAACTCCACCTTGGTCCAAGAGTCCACACCCACAAATGCTCATAGTCTGGACAATAAAATCCCATACCTACAGGCTCTAAGGATGAAGGTGGACTTGGACATTGTTGCTGTTATACAGACATGGTTCATTGAGTTTTATTATTGGGATACAGCCAACCTAAGCTATAACTTATTAAGGATCGGAAAGGAGGAGGAGTAGCTCTTTATGTCAAAAAAAGCATCCAATCAACTGAAATGCAAGGGACTTGGGGTAGGGAAGAATTATTATGGGTTGTCCTATAAAAAGATGATTCTTTCATTACATCAATGTGGTCTACAGGCCTCTGATTCAGACAGAAGAGTTGGACAGAGATCTGGTTGAAGACATCCAAAAGATGGGAAAGAAGAGAGAAGTGCTGCTCAATGGAATTTTTCATCTGCTATATTAGATTGGAGTATCCTTTCTGTGGAGTAGAGAGATAGTGGATGCCCTTCACGGGGCTTTGCTCAAATAAATGGTAATGGAACCTATGGGAGAGGATGTGATAGTCCACCTAGTGCTCACAAATGGTGAAAATGTCTCTAATATCCACATAGGTGCCCACCTGAGTACCAGTGATCATTAGATGGTATGTTTTGGTATCACAAATAAAATATTGAGAATTCACATGCAGACCCAAGTTTTGATTTTCAAAAATATGGACTTCGCCAAACTGGAGATGTTTCTGGGGGAAGAATTGAATGTGAGGAAATGGGCAAAGTGGAACAACAGTGGGCCAAATTAAAAGTAGCTATTACAAAAGCAACACATCTCTTCATTAGAAGTAAACAAAAGTAAGAGGAAAAAGAATCCGATCTAGTTCTCAAAGAAGGTGGCTGAAAAAATAAAGGCAAAAAGAATAGCATTCAAAAAGTATAAGGATCCCAAAAAGAGGAACACAGGGAAGAATACCTGATGTAATGGAGGGAAACAAAGAAAGAAATCAGGAAAGCAAAAGGTCAAGTGGCAGAAAGGATTGCCAAAGAGTTAAAGCAAGGTGACAACATATTGTTCAGATATATCAGAGAAAGAAGGGAGGTCTGTTGTATAATAATGAAATCGAAATGTGACAAGGATCAATGTGTGGAGGGAGATGAAGAAATGGCAGAAATATTAAACAAATACTTCAGCTCGATATTCACTACCCTGAAAAAGGAGCATTGCTCATTGAGAAGACCATAGATGGGGGTGGAGTAGATGAAACTCAGTTTTCAGAAGAGAATGTATGGGAAGCGCTAGGAAAACTGAAAGTGAACATGGTCATGGGGCCAGATGAGGTATATACCAGGATAGTGAGAGATTTCTGAGATGTGCTGGCGGTTCTGCTGAAAGACCTGTTCAATAGATCCCTGGAAATGGGAGTGATGCCTTGTGACTGGAGAAGAGCTGAGGTAGTCCAGCTTCACAGGTGTGGTAACAGAGAGGAGGCTGGAAACTACAGGTTGGTTAGTCTCACCTCTGTGGTGGGAAAATTAATGGAAATGCTGCTGAAGGAAAGGATAGTGAACTATATAAAATAGAGGGCTGCTGAATCTGAAGCTGCATGGATTCACCAGGGGAAGGTCCTGTCAGACAAATTTGATTGATTTTTTTTGTTTGGGTGACTAGAGAAATGGATCGAGAAAGAGCACTTGATATTTATCACTTGGATTTCAGTAAAGATTTTGATACGATCCTGCATAAAATGCTTATGAATAAAAGGAGAAGCTTGGGGCTCAGCGCCAAGGTGGTCCAGAGAAAGGCAACCAAAATGGTGTGAGGTCTATACTGGATGACTTAGGAGGAGAGGCTGAAGGATTTGAATATGTATACCCTAGAGCAGAGAAAGTACAGGGGAGATATGATGCAAGTCTCCAGATACCTGAAAGGTTTTAATGATGCATGTTCCTCAAATCTTTTCCATTAGAAAGCAAATAGTAGGTCATGATATGCAACTTCAGGGGAGATGACTCAGAACCAATGTTAGGAAATATTTCTTCTGGGAGATGGTGGTGGATGCCTGGAATAACCTTCTCGAAGAGTTGGTGAAGACGAAAACAGTACATGAATTCAAAAAGGCATGGGATAAATACTGTGGATCCCTAAAGGTTAGTTGGAAATTAAGAAAAGGGTGTATGGGGGTAACCAGCTTGGAGCAGCATCTAATACTCTTATGAGTATATAAAAATATATAAACACATAAAGAAATAAATAAATAAATGGTATATTAAAAAACACATAAATAAATGGTATATAAATAAACACATAAATAAATAAATAAATAAACACATAAATAGATAAATAAATAAGAGAAGGCATGAGGATTATTACTCTTAACCAATTAGCTTACATGATTTTGACGCACTCTCCGCTTCGACGGGGGGAGGGGAATTGAATTCAGACGACAGCCAATGCTGAGCCCTGACTTTTACGGTCCAGAGTACTGATATGCAGGCATTAGGGAGAACGTGCAGGATTGTTTCTATGGTCAAGTCCAAAAGCAAATAACGTTAAGATTCAGCTTTGTATGAATTATCAAGAAAGCTGCTCAGCCCATAAAAATTTTGCTAGCAGTAATTTTGTTATGGGTTTGATTCTTGGTTTTGATTGTTAATATTACTATCCTTAACATAAGAGGGAAAACTGCACAGAGCAGCACCTCTTGACATGCCTTTGCTTCCAGCATCTCCATCATGAATGTGAGATGCTGGGACTGGAGGGCAAGATTCCCTTCCAAACATGGATCACATAGTATAGCAGGCATAATTTTCTTTAAGAGGTTTTAGTCTCTCTTGGATCTGCTGCTGCAAGCAGTCAAGAAACTGCAACACCACACTTCCATTCCCTCTAATCCACAGAAGCTCTCTAACTTTTCCTCCAGAATATTTATTACTGGGATGACCCCACTCAGGGTGGATCTTCTGAAACTCAGATCCTCCATGGCATCCTTTCAAGTCTTCAGGATTTTTACTAGTTGCCTCATCACTACCTAATCATGATGTGACAGGGTGCAACCCACACTTATCTAGAGATGTGAATTGGAACCGGAATTGGTTCGGTTCCGGTTCTGATTCAAATCTTATAATTTTTATCGTCCGGCCCGATTGGTTTTTTGTTTATTGGCTGCGCCTGATCCGATAAACAAAAAACCCACCCTGACCCTTTAAAACTGACCTCTTAGCCTCCCCCACCCTCCCGACCCCCCCAAAAACATTTTAAAATTACCTGGTGGTCCAGTGGGGGCACGGGGAGCGATCTCCTGCTCTCGGGCCATCGGCTGAGCTAATAAAAATGGCGCCGATGGGCCTTTGCCCTTACCATGTGACAGGGTATCCGTGCCATTGGCCGGCCCCTGTCACATGGTAGGAGCACTGGATGGCAGGCGCCATCTTTAAAAATGGCGCCGGCCATCCAATGCTCCTACCATGTGACAGGTACCCATACCCTGTCACATGGTATGGATACCTGTCCAGTGCTCCTACCATGTGACAGGTTGCCCATACCATGTGACAGGTACCCATACCCTGTTACATGGTATGGGCAAAGGGCCATCGGCGCCATTTTTATTAGTGGCAGCCGACGCCCCGAGAGAGGCTGATCGCTCCCGGCGCCCCCACTGGACCACCAGCTAATTTTAAAATGTTTTTCGGGGGGTCAGGAGGGTGGGGGAGGCTAAGGGGTCAGTTTTAAAGGGTCAGGGTGGGTTTTTATTTATCGGGCCATTGGCACCATTTTATTAGTGGCAGCCAACGGCCCGAGAGCGGGCGATCGGTCCCGGGACTTCCACTGGACCACCAGGTGATTTTAAAATGTTTTGGGGGGGGTTTGGGAGGGTGGGGGAAGGTAAGGGATTAGTTTTAAAGGGTCGGGGTGGGTTTAGGGGTTGTTTGGGTGTGCCGGTTTTCCCGCCCCCCCCCCCCCCAAAATAACTTCCGTTAGTGGACACAAACCCGATTAACGATTTTTCATGATAAATTGGGGGAATTTCTATTGTATCGCACTCTTTAACGATTTTTGACGATTTAAAAAATATCGGACGATATTTTAAATAGTCAAAAAACAATTCACATCCCTACACTTATCTCTTTTTCCAGAGATAGATCATGAAGAGATGTCTCCTGCTCCACTACCCACTGCAGTATTATATAGGTGGAATTCATTCTGGTGCATCATCTTGAATCAGACACTTCTGAGGCATCCCGAATTGTCCCTGCTTTTCACAGAGAAGCTATCCCACCTTCCTGCTTCTGTAGAAGTGCCCTGCTTTTTTTTTTTTTTTGTACTTTTCTATGAGATCCTACCTGAATATATTCTCATGTCCTTGGGCCCCTAGCCTCAGGGATTCTTTCATTGCCAGGTGCAGTTGGTATGCAAAAAAGTGGATACTCTAAAAGCCCCTATCTTCCATTGCATTTACCATATTTGAACCATTGTCTATAAGAAAGAAACCTATGTTTAGACTTCTTGCTCTCCAATCTTACTTTCAAACCTTCAGTCTCTCTTATACTTGATAGAATATTGACTGAGATATGGGAGCTATACATCAAATGGATGCACTGCAAAGCCCACTTGCACCCTGATGCTCTATCTCCGCTAGAGTTGCTGCCTTTTCCTACCTCAGCCAGGTACCACCAGAGTGCCCTCAGGGAGAGGCAAGTATGCATAACATTATGGTGGTCGAGATATCGCTGGTGAAATGCTTATTACTCATACTCTCCTCTGCCTTAGACAGCTGTGTCTGGATGTGACTACAGCCATGGTTGTATAGTCTGGAAATAGCCATCCCACTAAATGTAATTTTGGAGTTGACTTTGTAATTGGGGGGGGGGGGTACTGGCCTACCACCTTTGTAATTGGGGTGGGGGGTACTGGCCTACCACCTAACTACTGGAAGGGGCTGTGGGATCAGCTCGAGGGAAAGTCTTCTCCTTTTCATTCCCTTTCTTCTGGCTTTAATCTGGAGTGGTAGAAGGGGTCCCCAAGCTAGTACTGCCACCCTCCTCTGATGCCAATACTAGCAGATGCTGCTTTTCCAGGTGATGCTGCATAATAAGGTTTGTGAGATCCCCGTTTGCTTATCTTGACTGATATTCTTCGCACAGTGAATATTCAATGTACAATCAAGAAAGATTAATTCACTTGAATTGGTCTTCCCTAATGTTAAAAAATCATTTGATCTTACCTCATAACTAGAAAAATTTGGAGAAATGTGTGTCCCTTTGATCTGAACAAGAAGTTTAACAAAAAGATAAGTGACTTTGTCAGTCATACTGGAGGCATCTCTATTATCATGAAATGTTATTGTTAACAGATGATTGCACTGGTTTATACAGGATGGACAAATTCACTTATCTGACATTGGTTATGATATATTTAACTCAAAATTGCAGGATGCAATTGAATTTGCAATAGGAGGTTTTTATGGAACAAGGGACAAGTGGAAGCGACTACCCCTCGTCTATGGCAGTCTACCCAAGCCAGCAAGTAGTAGTGAGGAATTTTCTTGTGTTACTTTGTAGGGGGCAGGCTGGGTGGCTCAATCCCCAAAACAGATGGCCATCTCCCCCCACCTCCTGATGGGGACATGACAATTTGCCAGTGGTGAGAGATATCTGTAACTGTCTGTCCAGCAAGGTCAAGGGAGTGAACAGTTGGGATCCCCCAAATGGACTATTTACATAGATTTGGTTGACAGGGATCTTCCCAAATCACTGACTAGGCGGAATGGCTAGACAGTATGAATGAGGTATTTTCCCCAAACTTCCACCTGGAGAATTGTGCTGGCAGTGAGACAAATGGCCATACAAGGTAACACAATCCGATATTGTTCGTTATTTTCTATTAGGGGTGTGCATTCGGATTGACCGCATTAGTAAAACGCAACTCATATTTTTTTTTTACTTAAAAAATTGATTCGACATAAACGATCGGATTTCCCACATATCGAACATAGATATGTTCGATATGTGGGAAATCGCGATTGTTGAGCCAAAATAAAATATAAACCCCCTCACCCTCCTTAATCCCCCCCCCCCCGACTTACCACAACTCCCTGGTGATGGAGCGAGGAGTGAGGACGCCATTTTCTGCAATCCTTGGCGAGAAGCATGTGACGTCGGCGGCACGTCGAGTGACGCTGGCGTCACGTGATTCCCGGCTCGTTCGCGCCGGACGGCTCGTTCGGCCCAAAAAGAACTTTTGGCCAGCTTGGGGGGGCCTCCTGACCCCCCCAAGCTGGCCAAAAGTTCTTTTTGGGCCGAACGAGCCGTCCGGCGCAAACGAGCCAGCTTGGGGGGGTCAGGAGGCCCCCCCAAGCTGGCCAAAAGTTCTTTTTGGGCCGAACGAGCCGTCCGGCGCGAACGAGCCGGGAATCACGTGACGCCGCGTCACTCGACGTGCCACCAACGTCACATGCTTCTCGCCAAGGATTGCAGAAATGACGTCCTCACTCCTCGCTCGATCACCAGGGAGTTGTGGTAAGTCTGGGGGGGGGATTAAGGAGGGTGAGGGGGTTTAAATTTTTTTTTTGCACATATGTACATATACCCAACTCATTGGATTTTTTTTATGTCCATATTGGCCGCAAGTGGGACCCCCTTTCGGACATAAAAAATATGAACATAAAATTTTGCTCTGCACATCCCTATTTTCTATGGATGATAAGACCAAGGCAAGGCTTGCTCGGCTATGAGTTCTATATTTTGTATATATGTTAACTGTTTAATAAAGTTGTGGCATACATATTTCATTATCTGCTTTATTCACAAGAGTATGTGTGGTTATTTCATTTTTCAATTCATTGAATTGAAAACAGTATTACATGAAATGTGGTTATTTTTAAGTCATTTGACCAATGCTGGTAGGAACAGGAGGGGTATTACAGCTGCCAGGGATTGCAGAAAGTAAAATAAATCTTCACATGCAATAAGATGAGCATTACAAATGGCATGGTCATCTTAGCAAGAACCATGCAATAGATAAGAAACTGGGCATTTATACAGGGTCACAAGTATCTGAAGAAAAGTCCGCTGCATAAGAATAGAACAGGGGCAATATTCCTTTCTTCTGATATTAGTTCTGAAGACAAAGGTAAAATGGTGAGCCTTAGAAACATAGGAAAGATTGAGAAGGAAGTTTCCATCATCATTTTCTCACTGTAATTCATGATGGATGTATTGTTTGATGTCTTGTCTATGATATTTTAGCAGAGATTTTATTACATAGAATTACTTTACTTCACCTATTTGAGGCCTATTTGAGGCCACTTTGATATTTCTATCAAAGTGGAATAAAGATTACATGTATGTTCAATGGTAAAGATACAGTATACATGTGGAAGGCAAAACATTGGTATTTGCTCTTTGTAAACCAGCTAAGAAATGATGCAGTGATTCAATGTGGCAATATGAATTATTGGGTAAAAGATGCAAGAATGGCTCCCTGCTCAAACAATTCTAAATCAGGTCAATGCTCCCATTAGAATGGTGTGCTGTGGAAGTGAGCTATAGCAATTATACAGCTTTGAATGCCGTGATAAAAGGGAGAAAATTTGGCACAGCTCTCTAGGCTTATGTAAGGATCAACAAACCAACAGCATGCCAGGAACAAGAAACTGTAAATACTAATGGCACATACTATGTCCTTGCTGTTGAAGCTTTTTACACTATCACTAAAACTGCTGGACAAGACCAAAAGAAAATTGACTGCTTTAGGAATGATTTCAGAGCTGTGATTCACCCAAATTATTTTTGGTTTCTTGAGGGTTAATATCAAGAAAAAAGCTGAATAACAGCTTTCATAAAAGCAGATATTTGATTTATTAAAAAGATATTTAGACTGTGCAGAAGGAGGGAACATCTTAGAACCTTCACTAGCACCTGAATTCTGAATAAAAAATTATATAAAAAAATAATGAAATGAATCTTCGATAACACCCTACACTCAACCTGCCATGAAGGAATGATTCAACCAAGTGCACACCTGTCTTTTATTCTGCAACTCATAATCCTCAGTCTTGAATATTTTTTATTACACTTTCAATCCGGAATAACTCTGGACTGGAATACTTCCACCAGTGTACATATCCTATTCATATAAAATGGTGCTCGTTTGGCATATTTCTAGCCTTGTGAAAATCAGGAAATCTTGCTCTACTGAACTTTCAGTTTTCAAACTTTAAAAAAGTGTAAAGACATATTTTTAAAACTTCCCAAAAGTTTCAAATGAAAAATATGTTTTTAAAGGGCCAAGGCTACTGCTCTATGTAAGTGTGCTGGAGAAAAGGTAGAGCTTACAGTCTCCTTCAATACCTGCTGGATATAACTTCTCTCATTTTCTATTGTAATACGTTTTTCCTTTCAATCACAACCTTTTTCTTTCTATCTCTGTGTCACTCTCGTTCATTTATACTTCACACATTCACACTTGTTAAATATACTTTAAACATGGATACAATGCCATATTTGCATGTTAACTACTCCTCTAGTAAAACATATATTATAATCTTATAATCTTTCTATCCACAATACTCTTAAATATTTAGTTGAAAGAAAACCAGAAATCCATTTAGTCTAAACTTCAGTTGCCTAGTCAATCTTGCTATATGGTACTCCAGGGGAAGTGGCAAAATCACTGCAATTGTGACCAATTCTATAGCGATAATAAAAAAAAATCCAACCCCAAATATAGTTATCAGCTCGGAATCAACAGATTAACACATTTCACTGGCATGACATTATATCATCATAATAGGCGCCATCAGAGAAAATGTAATTAAACACTTTAACTATCTACTGCCTTATATTTAACCTTAGGCCTGCAAATGTGTCCCAAATATTTTTTTACATTTTGTAGATTAGATAATAATTCAAAGAACTTATCTTATAATGTGCCACACATACTAGGAAAAATGCCAAATAGCCACCATAGAACAGTTTTTCATAGGGCGCCCATCTCTTTTCAGTCCGACACAGGACCGTATTTCGAACAACAGTTCTTCATCAGGGTGCTATCATTAAATGCTGGTCTAAAAGCAAAATAATCTTTTATCAACCACAAGCTTAAAACATTTTTTGAAAGGTTATCTTTTAGGGAACATGTTTGACATCATTTCTGGTCATTTGGCAGTAACTTTTAATTGCAAAAAAATGTGAAAAAATATTTGGAACACATTTGCAGACCTATGATTATTATATATAAGGCAGAAGATAGTTAAAGTGTTTAATTATATTTTCACTGATGATGCCTATTATTATAGTCTAATTATTATCATTGAATTTATTGATGAGGTGGATTATTTGCACAAAATTCTTGCTGCATTCACTCATGAGGTCTAATTTGGGAAGGTGTTTTGTTTTTTATTACATCATCATAACCACCAATATCTTTTTTATCTAAATACTTTTCTAAATTACAAGTTAATTGATTTAGTGTTGAAGTCATCACTACTTCTGCTTGCAAATGTTCTATAATTTCACTAGGCTTAAAAGCTCTTTGTTCTAAACCAGTACTTCCCAACCTTTTGTAGCTGCCTTCCTTACATTATATGGCCTGGTTGCCATGCAGATGAGAAGTGGTGGATAGGGATCTCTTATAAAATGAAAGAGAGAGAGGGGGGAGAGTATATTCTTCCTCTCCCACCAGCTCTTTAACCCTATGGGTTAGTTCTTCAGTTCGTGTGTGTAATTTTAAGAAAATAACTATCCAGTTATAGAAAGCTGTTTTCTGGGGAGCAAAATGGTGGCTTGATGAGAGATAACATTAAGGCCTAGATTTACAAAAACACTGCGGTGTCGTGAATCCCACGGTAATGGGGGGTGGGGAGGCAAAGCGGGGGGCAGTCCTGCGATAGCTGGCAGTGATCGCACCTCCGTGGTGCGATCGCTGCTGGCGTCGTGCCGAATAACTACACCAAAAAAGGTTTAGTTATTTGGCGCGAAACTGGCAGCAATAAAGAAGCGTACCTTTCACTGTCGGGGAAGTCTTTGCGGCATCAGCACCAGTGCCACCCCAAATCCTCCTCTTCCGGGGCTGACGCCGCCCCAACTCCGCCCTGATCTTGGTATCACACGCGATAAGGGAATTTTCGCATGCAAAACGTCCCTTTTTGCATGCGCTAGCTTTAGTAAATAATCCCCTAAGGCCTAGATTTACAAAAACACCGCAGCATCATGAATACCGCGGGTAACGGGGAGCAGGGGGGGGGGGGGGGAGGGGGGGGGCGGTCCTGCGATAGCCAGCAGCGATCACACCTCTGAGGTGTGATCGCTGCCGGCATCATGCCGATTAACTACACCATAAAAGGTGAAGTTATTTGGCACAAAACTGGCAGTGATAAAGAAGCGTACCTTTTATGTTGGCGAAGTCTTCGTGGCATCAGCCCCGGTGCCACCCTGACTCCTCCTCTTCCGGGGCTTACGCCGCCCCGACACCATCCCGATCTTGGTATCGCGTGCGATCTGCATAGAAAATGACCCCTAAGTCAGCTCTGGATTTTTTGCTTACTTATTTGTGTTGTTACTGGTTTCATGGAGAAGCAAAAGGGCAGGAGGCATACCCCAGTGACCTCAAATACTGTGTAATTTTGCCAGATTTCCATCCCAGATCTTCTTCTGGCTATACCCCTCAATTGACCGGAGGTATCCATGGCTGGAGTGAGTGGTAAAACGGCCAGCTGGAGAGATATGGAGGTTTCACTTGGCTCGAATGTGTGATCATTGCTGTTGTCTCCCTTCTGGGTATTGTGTTTATGGACCCTTGGGCTGAGGCAAGATTGGTGCAACCTACAGGGAGAAGCCCTGCAAATTCCCACCATCGGCAGGTGGACACAGACAAAAAGAGGCCCAGCTGAAGCTTTGCCTGTACCAGCCCTCATCCATTGAGCCTTTGGGTGCTAGGGCCAGTAGGTCTTTAGTGGGGGCCTCTGCTGATGGTGTACGAGGTCAGCATAGAGTAACTGGGAAGGCAGACAGAGGTCCAACATATTCAGAGCAGGCAGTGGTCAGTAGCAGGCAGCAGTCAAGCATATCCAGTGGCAGGATGAGGTCAAAACCAAGATTATATCTGATGGGAAGGAGGAATGGACAGGGCAGGAAGGCATGGAGAGAAACAGGTGGGCAGTAAAGGAGAAACTGAAGAACTAAAGACAAGTATGCTGTAACTGAAGAACTGAAGACAATGACACTGGACTGAAGAACTGAAGACAAGAACACTGGAACAACATGCACTACTTCAGGAGTAGGTGGACCTGTTGCTGAGGCAAAAAAGAGGAGATCAGGAGGGCCTTTTGTAGGTCTGGCTGTGTGAGGTCATTGGGATGTACCGTGGAGCTTTTCCCATGGCAGGTCATTTAAGATTTGCAGCTTCAGGTGCGTGTGCACCTAATGAGGATTGTGGTAGTAGGGAGTTGGCGGTGTCCGGCCATGAGGTACGCTATGATGAGTTGCCATGAAGAGGAGCAGTGCCCTGCTGCAATGTGTCATTGCATCTGAGATCCGCCTGGAGAGGTGAGGGCGGCGGTTCGCGGAGTTAGCCTGCGGACTGCCAAATGCAACACTGTGCTGCTGATAAGTTGCTAGGTGCACTGCAGGAAAACTTGCAGTCATGGCATTTGAATGCAGTGTCTGGGGTCACACAGGATCTCAGCACCACGACAAGGGAAGAATCTGTTTCCGGAATACCATCACAGCAGACTGTTAGAATTGGGGCTGAGATGGGAGTCTCTCCTACATTGGATATTGCTATATTTTCTGGATGAGAGAAGCTGTAGAGTGAATCACAGGAGTAAAAGGGATTTGTCCTTAAAGATAACTGAAGCCATTTCTGGATTTGAAGGAAGGGTGCCTTCAGTGAAACCCCCCAGAATAACTTTGGATAATGGGAGAGTGCTGATTCTATTGGACAATCTATTTCTTCATTAGGAATTATTACCTTGGATATTCACTCTGGATTACAGTCTCAGGCGAAATCTATTGAATCATTGTTGTGTAGACTTGAGAAGTGTGAATAAGCTGCTGAGCACATAACATCTATTCGTTGGCCTGATCTAAGATAAAAATATGATACATCAAAGAATGGAAATCTTGAATTCTATTAAACATTTGATTTTGAGAGTTTTGAATTTTCCAAAGTTGTCTTTACTATCTGCTTGACAGGTATTTAGTAAATATATAAAGGAGATTTTGAAAGTTCCTGAAGTCCACAGTCAGGCAGTAGAAATTATATTTTACTATTATGAAGGAAATCTGGCAAAGGAGAAGCAGCAGTCAGTTCTGAGCATGTTTCTGCCAACCTCTTCTCTGATAGTTTGAGTATATCTTCAGTTTTTGAAAAATATCAAGAGGAGGAATTCAGTAGAGCTATCTAAGGGGCAGATTTTCAAAGCCTACGTTCGAAAATCCAGGTGGATTTACGTGAATAGGGGGGGGTTACGCGCGCCGAGCCTATTTTGCATAGGCCCGGCAACGTGCACAAGCCCTGGGACGCATGTAAGTCCCGGGGCCTGAAAAAATGGGTGGGCATGGGCGGGGTGGAGTGGTCTGGGGCAGGGTGTGGGCGTGGACAGAGGCCTCTCCACTGCTGCTGGGCCCGGGGATCATGCGCCAGCACTCGGATGACGTGCTCAACCTATGCCTGCCTGGAGGCAGGCACAACTTCTGCAATAAAGGTTGGGGGTTTAGGTAAAGCTGGGGGCGGGTTAGGTAGGGGAAGGGAGGAAAAGGTGGGGGGGGAAGGAAAGTTCCCTCCGAGGCCGCTCTGATTTCGGAGCGGCCTCGGAGGGAACAGGATAAGCCATCAGGGCTCCCCTAGGGCTCGGTGCATGCAAGGTGCACAAGTACCTTTGCGTGCACCGATCCCGGATTTTATAACATATGCGTGGCTGCGCGCGCACGTTATAAAATCGGGCGTAGATTTGTGTGCGCCGGGTTGCGCGCACAAATCTACGCCCACGCGTAGCTACTAAAATCTGGCCCTAAGTGAATTGATCCTTAAACTATTCTTTAGGAATTGTTTAGTTATTCATGGGCTCTAAACTTTGGGTTTTTCTGGACGTGTCAAGAAACTCAGGGAAGAAGGAAAAAAAATGTTAATCTACGTCAAGAAGTTGTTTCTTTGCGTGCTGAATATACAATTAAAGTTCCCTGTAAATGTATTGTCCTTTATTCTGGGGTTAGATTCATAGTTGTGTTTTTTCCTAGATAATAAGAAGTTAAATGCTTCTTCAAATCTTAAGCAGTTTACCTCTCCCTCCTGTGCTGGTTTGATCTTACACAAATATGTGATGTAGATCTTTCTCTCTAATGTTAATTTATTTCTAATGCTTTCTTTTGTATATTTTTGGTTTCACTATTTCTATTGTCTCTCTTCTTTATTGTGGATCTTTGAGAGAAGCTGTAAGTTTCCTTTACTTTTTTTTTTCCCTATTATTGTTTTTGTTGTTTTTTTTATTTTAGAATTTTGATGCTTCTGTTTCCTTAAAGATTGTACTTGATTAAACTCGAATGCAAATAAAATATAAGTAAAAAAAAAAAATTGTGTTCTAAAAATTAATTTCATTTATTCAATCTTGGTAAATTTCAAAGGAGTTATATGTGTAAATATGATCTATTATTGTAGCAATTTTTTAAAGCCCACTTACATGTGAAATGTGCATTTACACATGCAAAACCCAGTTTTAAGTGAATAAATGATTTTTAAAATTACCCCCTCTTATTCTGCCTTTTCTAAAGTGTAGTTCAGGAAGGATTACATAAAACATTCGTAAAAATATGTAAATAATCAAATACATGATAAAACATGAAACAAAAAAAAACAGTAATAGACATGAAACCAACAAAGAGACAAATTAAAAACAAGGGGTAATTTTCAAAAGGATTTACATGGTTAAAACAGGGTTTTACCCTTGTAAATGCAGTTTATGCATGAAAGTTGGCTTTTGAAAATTACTACAATATATGCCATTGAATTATCAATGGATTTTACACATGAAAAAGCTCTTTAAGGGTCTGATTTTCAAAAGCATTGACATATATAAAATTAGATTTTACATGTGTAAATGAACATAACTAGTGTACGTTGACTTTTGAAAATTGCTACAATAGTAGGTTACAGTTATGTGTGTAACTCCTTTGAAAATTACCTCCCCTAAGTTCAAACAACAAATCACATAAAGGTGTCAACAAAATTGTTGCACATTAGGTGGACCCTTGGGCCAAGTTAGGGTTGACAGTACCTGCAGAGCAAGCCCTATGGGTTCCCACCATCGGCAAGCAGAGCTGGCTGATTGACAGAAGCCAGCTGGAGCTTTACCAATACCAGCCCTCTTTCCCTGAAGGTTGAGCCCTTGGGTACCGGGGCCAGCTGGACTTAGGTGGGCCTCCGTCCGAGGTCTTCTCAGGGACAACAAGGAAGTCAGCCAGGGGCCAGCAGCGACAATAGGAGTAGGTGGTCTGATATGGACGAGATGGAGTCCTGGAGACCTGGGCGCTAATGAGAACAGGATACAAACACAGGGTGCCCAAGTAAGAACAGGCCAAAGCCTGAGAGGCCAAATCCAGAGTGAGTTCAACAGGAGCGTCATAGAGCAGGCTGAAGTCAGGGCAGGTGGCAGGCAAGGAAGAGTGGCAAGACTAGCGCAGATTAAAACCAGAAGTCGGCTGGAGAATGGTCAGGCAAGGCAAAGGTCAAACCAGGAGACGGGCAGGAATGTAGTCAGACCTAGCAAAGGTCAAAGCCAGAAATCAATCGTTAGCGTGGTCAGACAAAGCAGAGATCAAAACCAGGAATCAATCGGTAACGTGGTCAGACGAAGCAGAAGTCAAAGCCAGGAATCAATCAGTAGCGTGGTCAGATGAAGCAGAGGTCAAAGCCAGGATTCAATCAATAGAAGACAAGTAGGGTGGACATGGAACACAGGAGCAGGAACAGATACCAGGATCAGGAACACAGATAAAGCAGGAACAAACCAGGAACATGGAGGAAATGCAGAAACAAGCAACTAAGCACACGACTAACATGAAGACCTGTTTCCAAGGCAAGGAAGCACTGGTTGGGCCCGGCCTTAAGTACCGGGACCCAGTGACATCATCATCTGGTGCTACGGGTTGGTTTCCCACCATGGCCCATTTAAAAGTAGAGCTGATGCGCACGCGCGTGCTCCTAGGGAGGGGCGCATGCTCCTAGGAAAGGGTGCGGCGCGAGATGGCATCGTCTCCCTGCGGACCACGCGAGGAGGCTCGCCGCTGAGCTGAGACATCTGCTGCGAAGTTGGGAGCATGGGGAGCGGCCCGGACATGGAGACGGCTGTCCACAGCCGCAAGAACCAGGCACTGGAGCAAGCAAACAGGGGTAAGATGGCCCGGCCATGGGAAACATAAAATATAAAGTCTTAACCTTCTTTCTGAAAATCTTTAGGTCTTGTTCTCCCCACAACTCTTCTGACAGGGCATTCTACAAAGCTGGACTTGCACATGAAAAAGCCTCATTCTTGATTCTTGCAGTCTATAATCATATGGCAAAGGAATTGCCAGCTGGTATACTGCAGGTGAGTGTAAATATCATGCCAGAACATATATCTTTCCAAGTTGCTCTTATTTAAAAAAAAAAAAAAAAAAAAGTCTCTCTTTCTTTTGATCTCCATCCTCCAGCCAGTCAACAGTATTGTTCCACCATCCAGCATCTTCAGTCTCCAGCCCAGCAGTCTTCATCTTCACTCTTCAGCTCAGTGGTCCTCATTTTTGTCTCTAACTTCTGTGGTCCTTGTGTTCTTGTCTATCCTTGCAGTTGCCTGTCCTGCTTGTTCCGCTCCTTGCCTGCCTTCCCTGCCTATCAGTCCCTCCTTGTCCCTTTAGAAGGATACTTGATATTGCTCTCAGCCTGTCTCCTAGACCAGTTTGACTGCTGCATGCCTCCGACAATAGCCTACAATCAGATATGTCTTGCCTTCTCCTGTTCCACCTCAACTACATTGACAGCTCACACCACAAGCAGAGGCCCCCATCTAAAACCTCTTGGCTCCGGTACTCAGAGGCTCAAATTGAGGTGAACGTGGGCTGGTAAAGGCAAACCTCCAGTGAGGCCTCTGCTCGTCTGAGTCCACCTGCCAATGGTGGGTACCTGCAGGGCTCCACCATGCAGGTAGTATCTACTCCACCTCGGCCCAATAGTCTTTGCTCTCAACCTATTCTTCTCCCAGAGATGGATCCTTAGGACCAGCTCCAACTGGAAAAGAAGGTCCACAGGGTAGAGAGGAAAAATCTTTTTTGCATGTGGTGCAAGGTGCCGGCAGGAAATGCAGCTTGAGTGCAGGATTTGTTTCTTCCTCCACCAATCACTAGGGATGTGAATCGTGTCCTCGATCGTCTTAACGATCGATTTCGGCTGGGAGGGGGAGGGAATCGTATTGTTGCCGTTTGGGGGGGGAAATATTGTGAAAAATCGTGAAAAATCGTTAAAAAATCGAAAAATCGAAAAATCGAAAAACCGGCACATTAAAACCCCCTAAAACCCACCCCCGACCCTTTAAATTAAATCCCCCACCCCCAAATAACTTAAATAACCTGCGGGTCCAGCGGCGGTCCGGAACGGCAGCGGTCCGGAACGGGCTCCTGCTCCTGCATCTTGTCGTCTTCGGCCGGCGCCATTTTCCAAAATGGCGCCGAAAAATGGCGGCGGCCATAGACGAAAAAGATTGGACGGCAGGAGGTCCTTCCGGACCCCCGCTGGACTTTTGGCAAGTCTCGTGGGGGTCAGGAGGCCCCCCACAAGCTGGCCAAAAGTTCCTGGAGGTCCAGCGGGGGTCAGGGAGTGATTTCCCGCCGCGAATCGTTTTCGTACGGAAAATGGCGCCGGCAGGAGATCGACTGCAGGAGGTCGTTCAGCGAGGCGCCGGAACCCTCGCTGAACGACCTCCTGCAGTCGATCTCCTGCCGGCGCCATTTTCCGTACGAAAACGATTTGCGGCGGGAAATCGCTCCCTGACCCCCGCTGGACCTCCAGGAACTTTTGGCCAGCTTGTGGGGGGCCTCCTGACCCCCACGAGACTTGCCAAAAGTCCAGCGGGGGTCCGGAAGGACCTCCTGCCGTCCAATCTTTTTCGTCTATGGCCGCCGCCATTTTTCGGCGCCATTTTGGAAAATGGCGCCGGCCGAAGACGACAAGATGCAGGAGCAGGAGCCCGTTCCGGACCACTGCCGTTCCGGACCGCCGCTGGACCCGCAGGTTATTTAAGTTATTTGGGGGGGGTTCGGGAGGGTGGGGGATTTAATTTAAAGGGTCGGGGGTGGGTTTTAGGGGGTTTTAGTGTGCCGGCTCACGATTCAAACGATTTATAACGATAAATCGTTAGAATCTGTATTGTATTGTGTTCCATAACGGTTTAAGACGATATTAAAATTATCGGACGATAATTTTAATCGTCCTAAAATGATTCACATCCCTACCAATCACTATTGCTCCATGGACCAGCACAAATCTTGCCAGGAACCAGTGCGGGTATATGGATTCATGGTTGAAAAAGTTCTAAACACATTTTCAGTAGACATAAACTGGGAGAAAACATTTAATACAAAGGAGCATCCTTTCCTTTAAATGTGATGAAATATATTTCCACTTAATCTTAGAAGCTGACTCTTTATTATAATTTTGTTCGTAGTTACATTATTATTTTAAATAGATTGCCTGCAAGATCACTATAGGGGCCACTGATGTATTTATATAGTGTAAATTAATTTCCTAGTAGGGACCCACTGGTTCTCTACTAGGGACCATGTATCTACCAAGGAGGCCATATTGCAATTGGCAAGAGTAGGTAGTGGGATAATTCAATTTCCTAAACATCTTACATAGGGTGGGTTCTAGCGGTGTATTACAGATTTTAGGTACTAGCCCATAGAGAGTTTTGGAGAGCTACTGCTAAAACTACTACTACTACTTAACATTTCTATAGCTACAAACATACAAAAAGACAGTCCCTGCTCAATAGAGATACAATCTAATAAGACAAACATACAGGACAAGAGACTTGGTTAAAAGAAGAGAAAGACTAATGACCAAAAGCAGACAGTCAGGCATAAGATTGAAAAGTGGTTTCAAAAAGATGGGATTTCAACATGGCAAGAGAGGGAGCATGACTTGATGCACCAGTTCAGGAAGACTATTCCAAGCACACGGCGCAGCCAGGTGGAAAGTACAAAGTCTGGAATTAGCAGTAGTGGAGAGGGGCTCAGATAAGAGTGATTTATCCGATGAGCAGAGTGCACAAGGAGGGGTGCAGAGAGAGATAAGAGAGGATGGGGGTGAGGCAGGGTGAAGGCATTTGTAGCTGAGAAAGAGGAGCTTGAACTGTATGTGGGAGTAGATAGGAAGCCAATGCAGTGACTTCAGAAGAGGGGTTATGTGAGCACAGTGATTTTGGCAAAAGATAAGTCGCTCAGCTGAATTTAGGATAGATTGTAGTGGAGAGAGATGGCTTGCTAGGAGACCTATGAGGCACAGTTTGCAATATTTATTATTTAACATTTTTATATACCGACATTCATTAGCAACATCACATCGGTTTCCATAGAACTGATAATGCAGCGTAACAGAGCTTTACAATGAACACATTTGAAACAAGGGGGGAGGGGAGAGGTATTTAAACTATGACATGGGAATTATAACAAGGAGAACAACAATTTGTTGAAACTATATGGGAGGGGATTATAGAAGAAATATAGCAAATTATAGTAAATTGGTAATAAAAGTCGATTTGGTACGTTCACATCAATCAATCATGTGAAGATAAAGGGATTAGCAAGTCGTAACAAATTACAAGGATCATAAAGGTTGCAGTAATATAGTAAAGTCATTGATTGCAGGTGCCGAGAGAATTTACATTATGGAGGATCACAAATTATAGTATAGTGGAAGGTGAAAAGTTAAATTTGGGAAAAGGAGGGTAGGGTAAATATAGTCTAAGTGGGAGGAGATGAGAGAGTGAATAAGGGTTCAGGTAGTGTATTCAGAAAGGACAGGACAGATTTTGGCAATGTTATAAAGGAAAGAAATGACATGTTTTAGCAGTGCTTTGGATATGTGTAGAGAAGGAGAGAGAGGAGTCGAAGAGGACCCAAGGCTATGAGCTGATGGGACAGGGATGATGACCCTATTATCCACAGAAACAGAGAAAGGAGAAAGAGGGGAGGTGAGCTTTGGGGGAAAGATAAGGAGCTCCATCTTGGCCATGTTCAGTTTAAGGTAGAGGTGGGACATCCAGGAAGCAATATCAGACAAGCAGACTGAGATCTGGGATTTCTGGTGAAATTTCTGGTATACATAGGTAGATCTGGGACTCACCAGCATAAATATGGTATTGAAAGCCATGAGCAGAAATCAGAGCACCAAGGGAATTAATATATAGTGACAAGAGAAGAGGGCCAAGGACAGAGCCCTGAGGCACATCAGATGATAGTGGAATGGCAGTAGAGGAGGAACCACCAGAGGAAATGCTAAAAGTGCAATGAGAGAGGTAAGAAGAGAACCAAGACAGGACAGAGTCCCAAAATCCAAGTGAGGACAGAGTGTCAAGGAGTAGGTGGTGATCAACAGTGTCAAAAGCAGCAGACAGGCCAAGGAGGATAAGGATAGAATAAAGACCTTTGGCTTTAGCCATAAACAGGTCATTAGAAACTTTAGCAAGGGCTGTTTCAGTTGAATGGAAAGGGAAAAAAAAACAGACTGGAATAGCTCAAGAATGGCTTGAGATATAAGAAAGTCAAGACGGCAGCAGTGAATAGCACATTCAAGTAGTTTGGAGGCAAAAGGGAGAAGGGATATGGGACAATAGTTGGCAGGGCAACACACAGTTGAGAGGACAACACATAGTTGAGAGGATAACACACACAGTCAGTTGGTGTTGCTGTGTTCTAACAGGATCTGCAATCCAATGGTCTATGATTTTGGCAGTCTCTGCTCCCATTTTTGGAAGATAAGGATTTAGGAAGTAGATCAAGACCTCAAATTCCTATATTTTTGTATTTTGGGGAGCTGGTTTGTATTTGCCAAAGTCCAGTTAGAGATTTTTGCTGAGAGAGATACTAATCCAGTTCCAGTACCACTATCATAATTATCTTGGGGAATTTGGAGAAGATAGTGCCAACTCCATACTTATATCAAGATGTGGTAAAAGGGAGACAGAGAAAGGAAAAATTGGCGCTTTATTTTTGGAGGTCAATATTCAAAAACATTTAGACGGATAACAAACAAGTTATCCATCTAAATGGCAAATTTGGCATATTCAGCCATTTCTCCAGCTAAATTATAGTTGAATAAATCATTATCTATCTATAATTAATCCGATAAAAAAGGAGTGTTCTGTTCTGGTTAAGTTATCCGGCTTTGTGTGGCTGGATAATGAGCTACTTATCTTCAAAAGATATTCAGATAAATAGCACTAAGAGCACCTAAAAAAAATAATTAAGTAAAAGAACCAGTGGCCCGATCACCTCCCTCCTCCCCAAAAATTCTCACATGGCCCCACTGGGCCATGATTTCTGCACACATACACACCCTCCCCCAAATCTCTCATACTACAGTGGAAGGCTGCAAGGGGGAAAGCACCTGATGTCAATACTTGGTAGGGATGTGAATCATTTTTCTGATGATTTGAAATATCGGTACAATATTTCAAAATTTGTCAGATATCGGAGCCCCCCCAAAACAGATAGGAAACCCCACGAATGGTTCGTGTGGTTTTTGTATCTGTTTTGGGGAGGGGAGAAAGGGAACACATCCAAAAAAAAAAAAAACCCCAAACCCACCCCGACCTTTTAGATCTAATTGTTTAGCATCCCCCACCTTCCTGACCCCCCCAAAACTTTTTTAAAGTACTTGGTGGTCTAGCGGGGATCCCGGGAGCGATCTCCCGTTCTCGGGCCATCGGCTGCCAGTAAACAAAATGGTGCCGATGACCCTTTGCCCTTACCATGTGACAGGGGCTACCAGTGCCATTGGTCAGCACCTGTAAAATGGTAGGAGCTATGGACGGCCGGTGCCCTCCCGACCCCCCCAAAACTTTTAAAGGTTTTGGGGGGGTCAAGAGGGCCGCTGGACCACCAGGTACTTAAAGAAAGTTTTTTTGGGGGGGCTCAGGAGGGTGGGGGGATTCATAGAATTTGATTTTAGGGGTTGGGGTGAGTTTATCGGCTTTGGGATCGGTCGCAGTCGATAAAAAAATGGCTACGATTCCGATCCCGATCACATGATTCTGATTGCAGACCCGATTCACATCCCTAATACTTGGCAATAAATAGGGACTTTTATCCCACTGAATATACGGGACAAGTTAACTGGCTAACATTAACAGGATAACTTGTCCACTAAACAGCCTACTGAATATTGGCCTTTTGGACTACAGGTACATGGAATATTTATAGAGAAGCAGGGTAATCATAGGATCATTTACTCAAAGTCATTTTCATTAAATCTTGGAAGCAACTTTGCAAGTGCTTAAGGTGATAATCATGCTGTACATTGATGTAACTGGAAAATAGGATTCAACTCCCAATATTTATTTGATTTACATTCCACTTTTCAGGAACTTCAGAGCAGATTTCATTCTGGTATGGTAGGTATTTTCTTGTTCCTAGAGGGCTCACAGTCTAATAGTCTCATTCATCAAGTCAAATTAGGGCCTTTGGCATGATAAATGTGGTCTAATGCACGACAGATATGCGATGTTTATCACGTCGCACGTTAGCATGTAAATATGATAATAAGTATACAAAAGATAGAAAATTACGCAAATGAGGGACTCCTAATGCATTTCGCAGTAAAATAATGCATAATAACAAGGAATTTAACATGGGAAATAGCATCTTTTTGATTTGCATTAGAGGGGGAAAATGTTTTTATCGTGCTATTACGGCTGTTATCTCGGATTGTGGCAATTATCATGCAAGATAAAATGAAACCTTCTCTCAAATACACATACACAACCCGGCTGGCCCAATAAAAACAGGTTTTATTACTTGCTCTGTCTTCCTAAGGCTACAATGTTAAGGGGAAGTATACTAGTAGTGGGATACTGGCTGTTTCAGGCTCAACAACAACGACAACGACTACAACAGGCAAGGAAGGTTCCAATGTCTCCTAGGGAAGTACCCACAATGGAGCCAGAGCTGCAAGTCCCACCAGTGGAGCACTCTGGCCCACATCAGGGATTCCCACACAGGAAGGCATGCAGGCAGTACAGGGAATGCATCTCATATCCACGAAATAAATTGCTGGGGATGCCAGAGGAACAAGTGGTTATGAGGTATCGCCTCAGCTCTCAGGCTATCATGGAATTATATCAAGATGTCAGAGGGAATCTGGATCCAGTCACAGATAGTCCCCATGCTATACCAAGCCTCATCAAACTATTATGTGCCCTGCATTTTATGGCATCTGGCTTCTTCCAAGTACCAGGATCATCAGGGGAATGTCACAAATGTCTTTTTCTCCCTGTCTGGGCCAGGTCATAACAGATGTATGTAGCTGTATTAATTGTTACATAAGATTCCCTGGGGAAAGGCAGTACTTGTTGGACTTGAAGAGAGATTTTTATGCCATTGCCAACTTTCCAAATGTTCTGGGAGCTATTGATTGCACTCACATGGCAGGGAGGAGATCTACCACAACAGAAATCTCTTTCACTCCATCAACGTGCAAGTGGTCTCTGATGCTTGACTGCACATCCTCAATCTGGTCACCAGGTATTTGGGAGCTGCACATGATTCCTTTATACTTAGGCAATCTGGCTTGTTTGAACTATTTGAAGACGGCTTCTACAATGATAGTTGGCTCATAGGTAAGAGCAGTGCTTCTTTCTATAGTCCCTCTCTGGCTATGGCAAAAGACACTGACACGAGGCTGTTGGGGATGTGACTGCATCCATTACATGACAAGTGACTTGCACAGTTAGGTCAAAAAGCCATAGTATCAGGGCCTAGCTTTCTCTCTTCATGCTGCAGAGACTTACTAACGTTATGTGTCCCTACAAAGCAGTTTCCACTAAGATCAGTGTGTGACCGAGCACTACTAAAGTGGCAGTTCAAATTCTCTCTTTTGCAGCTGTTGAAAAGTCACTTGTCTACCCAAACCATTTTGGGTGCACAGTGCAGGGACTCCCAGGTCAGGTGTGCCCCGTTAGTGCTCTGTCAGCTCTCAGCTAATGGTGTCCATATCAGTATCCTGTTTGCTGCGCTTCAGCCCTGACATCCAGGTTGTCAGCCAAAGTTTGTCTTCACCATCATAGGGATATACGAGTTGAATGGAAGCTGTAGGAGTAGCCTTTTTGCCATCCTATTCAGTGATTCATGTCTGACAAATATATATCTCTGGAGGACATACTGCTGAACAACCAGGGATATGAGCAACCATACCACAAGGCTGATGTCTTTCTGCAATAACATGTCTGGCAGCTTCAGTGTTACAGGAGTGCTAGAACCAGATAGAGATTGCTTGCTTGTGAAAGACATGTATACATTTTGTAGGCATCCCAAATGCATGTTTGAAAATCTGACACAGCAAAGCAAAGTGCTATAGTGTATGTATAGTATTCCCGTAAAAGGCGGCATGGACTGAAGGTGGAAATATTTTTTTATTCCTTACGTCAACCTAGAGATTTGCATCTAGCTATTTATGTGACAGTGCTGACATCGGAGTGCTCACATAGCAAGTCTTCACTTACATCCTTTTGGGAAGCACATGTCAAATATCATGACAATCCCAAACTTCCCACAGGTCACTTCAAGCTATCAGATCTCATAGAGGTTGCACATGACCATGCACAGCTGGGGCCTGTTATACCTATATAAGCAGTCAGCTCTCATATACAGATGGTGAGGGCTTTGGCCCTTGGGCTGTCATGTTGGTTATGTTAGCTGCTAAGGAAGGCTATACAAGGATGGTGTTCTGACTTTCTGAAGGATGGTGTCATGACTTCACATGTCGTACGTCACCTCTGAAATGGATAGCACAGAATTTATTTAGTGGTGACTATAATAGCACCTGTTTGTCACAAAACAAAAGGTTCACCTTGTTGAAGCCAAGGCAATGCTATGTTAGAAGTTATTAACCTAGCCTGACATGTCACAGATTGGGAAATATTGAAATGTCAGGCGCAGGAAGGCCCTTTGTCTGTCCAGCTCAGGGCTAGTCATGTTGTCCTCCTTTATGTAGCTGCATAGAAAATCTGCAGAGTAGTTTGTTTGTTTGTTTGGATTGCCAGTATCAATTACAGTCCTTTCCTCTCTGTGGCCACCCTTAAAGCACATAGGCTGAGGGCTCCCAGGGAGACAAGACATGTGGACAAGCAAGGACTTTTCAAGTTTGAAGTCCTTGCTTGTCCACATGGCTGCCATGACTTGTGGCCAATATAGCAAAGTTGCTGTCCTATAGGATGAGTGCCCTGTGGTATTTCAGCTTTTTTGACTTTGTGGATACCGAGACCAAGGCAGGTGTGCTGATAGACTCTCACTCATCAGTCCTGTGCATAGCTTTAAGGCTAAGGAAGGTATTGTCAGCTGATTGCCTCATGAGCCAACCACAAAGCTCTTTCTGAAGCCTGCCATTGTGCAAAATGTATGGGCCAACTTCTGCCAGTGGTATCATGTGGTAGGCATGTGTTCTGCCCTTCAGTATTATGTAGAAAGACAAGCATTTTGGGGCACCTGAGGCCTGGAAGGGCCCATGTATATAACAAGGACAAAGTCGTGATGTCTGTCAGGCTGCCAGATGTAGACAATCTTCTGTAAGGAGTAATAACTCTGACTACCTCATTAGCAAGTAGGGACAAGCTTGGCATAGACATCATTGATGGTTGATGACGAACAGGCCAGGAACAGCAAATTTGGGCCTCAGTAGGTAACCAAAGTGCTGGTGGTAGCCTTTAAACAACAATGTCCTAACCAATGTGTGTGTCTGTGTGTTTTTGGGTAAATGATGTGCTGTGTTATCCTCTGTGTATATCTGTATCTGGGGGTGATGTAGGGCTCATAGTTATCTTCCTTATCACACTAAGGCATACACCAAAGCATGCACTATGTGGGCACCCAATTAGCACATAGTGGCTTTTGACACAAGCAATCTTCTGTTTCCACTCTTTATTATGAATGCTACAGCTATGCTAATGTGTAGGTGGGCAGAGAATGGCCTCTTGCACTGTAATCAAACATTCCACTTTGGTGTTATACTGTTTATTCACTCGAGAGGGGATTGTGAAAATTGGCAGCATTAGAGCTCAGATATGCAGTGCAACTTTGTTGGATAAGTAGATATCTGCCTGTAGTATACACCTCCCTCCCCTAGCACCTGAGATTCTCCCACCCAGTACCTGGAGAGGCCTATTTGTACTGGTATTTTAGAGGGGTGCCTGGTTGGAAGAGCTTCAGCTGCCAGGGAAGCGATGGTATTTGGGAGGGATTTAGATTATGTAAACTTATTTTGGGGATGCAGGGATGGAGGGAAAGGGGAGGTGGACAAATGGGCCATCATGCCAGGCACTTTCATGTTCACCAGATAAATGGGTTGGAGGTGGGGTCTGGGTCAGTAGGTTGATGATACCTGGGGGATGGGGGGTGACAGGAGGCTACCAGGACCCAAATTGATGTTCTTTTTTTTCTAGACATAGGCCCATTTACCCACATATCTGTAGAAGCTATCCTGGTAACTAGATAGTGAGCCTGCCACGCAAAGCTGATTCTCTTGAGGCTTACTCCACCATCTGTACACTCTGGGAGGCTAGGCTTACAGAAAAACTGCCTTATGTAGTTGCATAAGTTTTGGATGCATAGATTACATGGCACTTTTATCCAGCCGATTATAAGGGACAGGTTCTGCTGCTAACTTTAGCCGCACCACTTATCCAATACCCAGCCTAATGATTATGCACCTCTGTCTACTTGCTGCCTGCTAGAAGATCATGTCATCCCAGAAAGTGGTTTCTATGAAAAGCTCATAGAAGCTGTTGTGTGAGAACTGAGGAGCAGTCATGGAAGTGTGAAGGATAGAAATTTCCTATTGCTCAAGAGCAGGCACTGATGATATTTGCTGCTGCTTGGGACCAACTGACTGGCTCTCACACCTGCACTGCACACGATAAGGAGTTTCCTGTTTTTCTCTTGCTGTCTTTCTTTGGAGCATACAATGGGCTTTCAGTTTCATGGCCTAGGGCATATGGTCTAGCATGTGAGAAATGTGCTAATTGGAATGGCCAATGGCATTCTAGCATGCAAGTCTTTAGGCCCCAAATCTTTTCTCTAGTGAACCCTTAAGACAGAAAAACACACAATGAAAAGACACAACCAGAAAGTGAAGTTTCAAAGCATGTGACCACATTTTTTAAACAACAAATGTAGTCACCAGAATCAAAGAAAGTGAATGTCTCTGGTAATCACAATCTGCAAGGGAGTCGGACCATATATGATTGAGGGGTTAAAAGGGCACTTAGAGAAGATAAGGCCATTGTGGAAAGATTAAATGATTTCTTTGCTTCGGTGTTTACTGAAGAGGATGTTGGAGACATATCCGTTCCGGAGAAGGTTTTCATGGGTAATGATGCAGATGGACTGAACCAAATCACGGTGAACCTAGATGATGTGGTAGGCCTGATTGACAAACTGAAGAGTACTAAATCACCTGGATCAGATGGTATACACCCCAGGGTTCTGAAGGAACTAAAAAATGAAATTTCAGATCTATTAGTAAAAATGTGTAACCTATCACTAAAATCATCCATTGTACCTGAAGACTGGAGGGTGGCTAATGTAACCTCAATATTTAAAAAGGGCTCCAGGGATGATCCGGGAAACTACAGACCAGTTAGCCTGACTTCAGTGCCAGGAAAAATAGTGGAAAGTGTTCTAAATATCAAAATCACAGAACATATAGAGAAACATGGTTTAATGGAACAAAGCATGGCTTTACCCAAGGCAAGCCTTGCCTCACAAATCTGCTTCACTTTTTTGAAGGAGTTAATAAACATGTAGATAAAGGTGAACCAGTAGATGTAGTGTATTTGGATTTTCAGAAGGCATTTGACAAAGTTTCCCATGAGAAGCTTCTAGGAAAATTAAAATGTCATGGGATAGGTAGTGATGTCCTTTCATGGATTACAAACTTGCTAAAAGACAGGAAACAGTGTAGGATTAAATGGACAATTTTCTCAGTGGAAGGGAGTGAGCAGTGGAGTGCCTCAGGGATCTGTATTGGGTCCCGTATTTTTCAATATATTTATAAATGATCTAGAAAAGAATACGACAAGTGAGGTAATCAAATTTGCAGATGATACAAAATTATTCAGAGTAGTTAAATCACAAGCAGATTGTGATAAATTGCAGGAAGACCTTGTGAGACTGGAAAATTGGGCATTCAAATGGCAGATGAAATTTAATGTGGATAAATGCAAGGTGATGCATATAGGGAAAAATAACCCATGCTATAGTGACACAATATTAGGTTCCATATTAGGAGTTACCACCCAAGAAAGAGATCTAGGCACCATAGTGGATAACACATTGAAATCATCGGTTCAGAATGTTGGGAATTATTAGAAAGGGAATGGTGAATAAAAGGGAAATGTCATAATGCCTCTTAATCACCCCATGGTGAGACCATACCTTGAATACTGTGTACAATTCTGGTCACCACATCTTAAAAAAGATATAGTTACGATGGAGAAGGTACAGAGAAGGGTGACCAAAATGATAAAGTGGATGAAACAGCTCTCCTATGAGGAAAGACTAAAGATGTTAGAACTGTTCAACTTGGAGAAGAGATGGCTGAGGGGGGATATGATAGATGTGTTTAAAATCATGAGAAGTCTAGAACGGTTAAATGTGAATCGGTTATTTAGTCTTTCAGATAATAGGACTAGGGGGCACTCCATGAAGTTAGGATGTGGCACATTTAAAACTAATAGGTGAAAGGTCTTTTTCACTCAACACACAATTAAACTCTGGAATTTGTTGCCAGGGATGTGGTTAGTGCATTTAGTGTAGCTGGGTTTAAAAATGGATTGGATAGGTTCTTGGAGGAGAAGTCCATTACCTGCTATTAATCAAGTTGACTTAGAAAATAGCTACTGCTATTGCAAGCATCAGTAGCATGGGATAGACTTAGTTTTTGGGTACTTGCCAGGTAGTTATAACCTGAATTGGCCACTGTTGGAAACAGGATGCTGGGCTTGATGGACCCTTGGTCTGACCCATTATGGCATGTTCTTATGTTCTTACATGACATTGTAACTGAAATGACCAGCACATTTAGTAGAGACATGTAGATACATTGTTACAAATGGCAACATGTCATATACAGTATAATGATCCTATCCTTTTGAAAATCATGATTACTGCAAAGAACCTAGAAAGTGGAAGTGGCAACCCAATAGCTACAGTACAGCTCTAATGTTAGAACTGATGACAGCAGAAGTATGTGATGGTAAGCAAAGGCCCAGACAGTCCATAATGAAAGAATGCACTCAAAGGGGACACCTTAAGGGCCATGGCAGCAAAGTAGAAGAGAAGACCCAGACTGCCCATGTTGAAAGAGTGCACTTAAAGGGGACATCCAAATTCAAGTAGCAGGCAACAGGACCAAGACTGGACAGATCAGCATGGAGGTAGCAAGACCAGGACTGGAGAATGCAGCATGGAGATAGCAGGACCAGTACCGGAGAATGCAGCATGGAGGGAGCAGGACCAGGACTGGAAAGTGCAACATGGAGACAGGAGCCCCAGGAGATGACACAACAGCATGAAGGCAGCAGCTCCAGGAGACACCAACATTGAGGCAGCAGGCCCAGGAGATGAGCAGCAGCATGGATGCAGCAGCAGGATAAGATGAGACGAGACATCAGCATGAAGGCAAAAGCAGGATGAGATGAGAAGAAATGACACCATGGAGGCAGCAACAAGATGAGATGAGAAGAGAGACCAGCAGGACCATGACTGCAGACCACATTAAGGAGGCAGAATTATGGGCAAAGCATATAGGAGGGCATAACAAATAAGTAGCAGGACAACACGGGCAGACAGTAGACTATCCATATCAGCAAGCCAGCACAGGAACTCTCTAGTCAGGGACCGAGAGTTTCCTGGGCAGGAGCTGTGGCAACAAAAAGAAGACATAAGTATGAATACTAGGAAGTGCACATGTACTGTTTGGCATCAGATGTGCACTTTGCATCAATCAATGTGAGCATGTTATGCAAAAATATGTGGACATCTGTAGCGGACTTGACATTTACAGGTGACATGGACTTATCGGCCCCGGCTTACATCATGTCCAGGGTCTTTGCAGCTTTTTAAATCTGTATTGCTCGCACTTAGTCAACATACTCACACATATGGGCATTTTTGCACAGGCAAGGCTTTTAATATCAACTTCATTGTCTGTCTGTTTATTTTGGCCAAGGTAGACATTAGTATAATCCCACCACTATATTTTTTCATTAACACATAAAATTTCCATCCATAAATATTCTACAGTTCATTTAGTCTCCCGTAAGACCTTAATTCTGTTGGTCTCTATATAATCACTAATGTAAAGTGCCATCCCCCCACCATCATTGTGTTATAATGTATACCCTGGAATAGTAATGTCTCATCGGTTATCCTCCTTCCACCTGGTCTCTGAGATACCAATTATGTCTTTCATCTTTCCTTTCAGATTTCTTGCATTAGCATACAGACATTTCAAGATACATTTTTTATTTGTATACACAAATAGCAGTTAACAGGAATAATTTGGAATCTATTAACTCTATGTATTTTTTGCATATAGGAACATGGGGTTGTTTTGCTCTTATTGGGACTTCTCTATTAGGATGCTCTACCTCCCCTGTTTCTTTTGAAGATACCATCCTTCGAATCCTGCACTGCTGAGCGACTGTTGGTTTTCCCCCATGTTCTAGTTTAAAAGCTACTTTATCTTCTTTTGAAGGTTAGCGCCAGCAGCCTGGTTCCACCCTGGTTACGACGGTGTCCATCCTTTTGGAACAGGCTTCCCCTTCCCCAAAATGTTATTTTTTTTTAATTGATATTGGGAATTAGGAAGAGTTGTCTTTTCCAATAATAAGAAATCCCATTTAAAAATAGAAAACCCTTTCTTTAGAAAAAAAGAATGGTACTATTTGAAGGAATTTTACTACATGTATTTGAACCGAAAAGGCTCCATAGAACACTTGTACTGGGCTGTATGTGTACATCCTGTTTTCTATTCTTTAGTCAACCCAATGCTGTTCTCTTTTTCCCTTTGACCTACGGCTACTAAATTTTTTGTCTTCTCAGCACTAGTATCTTTTCAGTGACCCCAGCTGGTACCAGTGAGACTGAAATTATGTCTCCCAGCAGAGCTCCATGAATGCCAGTTATTGATTCAGCAGTGCATGCTGTGACTATCTCAGCAGTCTTAGATAACTCAGTTTCTTTCTTGGGGCTTTTATTTCTTCCAGTCATATGACTGGTCTTGTCTGGTCCTACTGTTTGCCCATTCAGAGCTATAAAACATACAATGAACCAAACCAACTGTCCTAGGAGTTGAACTATAGTATTTGAAGGCAGCAGAATCTTTATGGCTTTACCCTACAATGTTAAAACACTATTATTTTTCTATTTATAAAGTCTTCAGTATCTACCAAATGTTCAATAACAGTGTAAAAGGTTTCATATATCTGGCACAACAGAAAACCTGCAGACAAATGAATGTCATTGTATCGCATATGAAAATGAAATCCTAAAGGGTAGATCATCAAGAGTATTTATATTTCAACAGATACACTGGAGAGCTGATGGAGCAAAGTGAAGCTCCAATGTACTATATGTAATAAAGACACATGCTTTCAGTTTACAAGATTACTGTTAGAAGGTATAAAAGTGCTTCTTTCTTGCCTTAGGTTAACTGCTTAAGGCAGCAGACTGATTTGCTAAATGTACATTTTTTTAAAATCATCATTATAAAATATAAAGAGATGTAAAGTGGCTTCTAGTTTTACAGCAAGTAATTAAATTGATTTTTCTTCAGAGTAGGATCATCGTTGAAGAGTAAGGATTAAATCAGCATTTATTACCTGATAATTGAGTCTGTTTTCAGAAAGCTGCACTGCAGTGACTTAGGCCTGGATTTTCTAAAATTGCAGGGCTTTGTGAATCGCGCGGTAATGGGGGCGGGGGGGGGCGGGCCTGTGAAAGCCGGCAGCGATTGCACCACCACACTGTTATCACACCACACTGTTATCACACCACACTGTTATCACTGCCAGCTTTCGCACCCAATAGCGCCATTGTGAAAGGTGGTGCTATTGGGCACGCTACTGGCAGCCCCGACGCTGCCCCGACTCCTCCTCTTCCGGTGCCGACGCTGCCCCGACTCCGCCCCGATCTAGCTATTGCATGTGGAAAGGGACGTTTCGTGTGCGATAGGGTTAGAAAATAACCCCCTTAGCTGGCTAGATTGTAGGACAGGGCGAGAATGGGCAGATTGATTACCTCATTGGGATTTTAGGGGAAGAAGGAATGTGCCTCATCAATCAGAAGAGGGGGATTTAGCTGGCTAGTTTTGGTAAACCACTCAGCATCAACTTATCCAGCTATATTTTAGCAGCTAAATTTAGGTTATTTTCAGCCAGAGCCTAGCCAGATAAGTTCTAGGTAAAAATTTGCCTAGGGCTAACTTAGCCAGGTATATATAACTGGTAATTATCATTATCCAGTTAATTTAACTGGATAATGCTGCTCCATCCCAGAACACCCTCTTACTGCTCCTGACCAAAACCAGTGCTGGGTGTGAAGGCCAGTCAGCACTATTTAGGGAAATGGCAACAACCGGCTTGGAGCTAGGGGGCACTCAGGGCCATCACTGAGCCACCAATGAGGCTTCTATCAGTTAGGGAGGGGGTGCAGGGATCACCCTAGCTCACCAGAGTCTGTTCTGGAGATGAGGGGCTAGGGGAGGACCTCCTAGAAATCCAAGGCCTTATTTTTTTAGAAGGGGGCAAGGAAGGAGTTGTGGGGGTACAGGAGGTTTTACTTCTGGAAGGGGGACTTTGTTTGGGGCGGGGAGGTTTCTGAAAAGGAGAAGGATTTGGGAAGCGGTGGGGCATTGCCACTCAAGTTTTATTCTTTTTTTTTTTTTTTGACACTTTCGGGAGGGGAGGGTTCAGGACGCTTGGCTCTTTAAAATGATGATGGCTTTGCAAAATGGGATGTCTTCACGCATTTTTGTGTCCACTACTGTGTTCTTTTTTTTCGCAGAATTTATCCACGAAAAAAGGAATGCACTGATATCACCACTCCCCACGATATTTTGCTCCTCCCATGATAAACTATCATGACTTGATAAACATTCCTCTTAAATTGTAAACCCTTGGGGAAAATGAAATACTTACCATACCTGAATGTAATTCACTTTGAAGTGACAAAATATAGAATATATATAAAAATATGTATTAATAATAATAAATCAAATCCTGCTGATGATCCATGCAGCCTTAAGCAAGTCATTTATTCCTTGCCTCAGGTACAAGATTAAGACTATATATATTTTCCCCTACAGAGTTGTAGCTAACTTTCATGAAAATAACATGGCTTGTGATTTTTCAGGAAGGCCATGTCATTTTATTTCAATGAAATTGCCTAGTAATGAACTGCTTTGCCTGAATTTGAAAAGCATTTACATGCAAAGCAGCTCATTACCATTTTGGTGTTACTGAGGGCAAAATATTGCACTTTATCGCAACTGCAAGGCATTTACCATGTAGTAAATGCCTAACACAGCTCGGTATATGACACCCTTAGAAGCGAAGTTTCAAAGGAGTTAGGTGTGTAAAAGTAGTATATATCATAACAATTTTGAAAAGCCCCCTTAAGCGCATACAATCCATTTATGGTTCTACAATCTTTTGAAAATTCAGTCAAATTTCAATGGAGTTGCACTTGTAAAAAGGTAACAATTTTGTAAAGTCCATTTATGCGTGTAAAGTTCATTTACACCCATAAAATCCAGTTTTATGTACATAAATCCTTTTGAAATTACCTCAGATTGTAAACCCTCTTGAAACAGGGAACTGTCTTCAGTACTTGAATGTAATCTGTTTTGAAGTGGCTGACCAGTCACAAAAGGAGAACTATAAACTGAAAAAAAATCTGAAATGGCTAAACAACATTTTGATTTCACATCTTTAGGAGGTGTCTTCGGAAATGTAGGTATTTAATATGTTTGTAAGTAAATGTGATTATACGGGGACGGGGGAGGGGGGGCTGGGAGAGAAGCATATATATTTTTTTAAAGAAGCTAGAATGCAGTCCTGAAGAATAATGCTAAAATCACATGATCCAGATGCCATGATCCAGATACACGAATGGAGAGCAGCCAAGCCTGAAGCCTTGATTATTGGCAACACTACTTGCAAGTTTCAAACTTGTGCTAATTAAAACCCTTTTTGTGTTTGTTGCCATATGCCTAATATATGTGGATGTATTTTTAAGTCATTATAGTAAGTGTATTGTGAAAATAATTTTACAGTCTTGCAATTTCTTGAAATCTGTGTTTGTCTATGATATAATTCCATATACATTGTTAATTAAGTTGAAAGAAGTTGCCAGTGTATCAGGTTCAACATTTTTGTAATTTCTCAGGTTTGAATGTTTATTTGTTCTAGAAATCTAAATGAAACTTTGAAGTTAGCTAATTAATGCATGTTCTAAAGGTAAAAATGTCTCTCTGACCCCGTGCAGAAGAAGAGTGAGAAACTTGGTTAAGTGCCTATCAATTAGAATCTTACTCAGTAATGCTATTAACCTCATTTAACTTCATTAAAATGATTTAATGGCATGGTTAGCACTGGCTCAGTTTATTTCATAATTAAGTAGCTCTAAGTAAAAAGAAATCTTTTTTTCTCAAATAGATACAATCCCTGTTCTTATAGGGTTGATGATAATTTCCTGGTCTAACCTCAAATACAATAACACCCAAAAGAAAAACTCTTTCAGAAAATCATTATGAAAAGTAAAACAGCAGAAAACTGGGCACTGCACATCATACTATTGATAGGCTTTCATATACTAGCACCAATTCATCCGCGCTAATTATTAGTACTATCACATTTCAGTGCAAAATGTAATCATTTTCTTTTTTGTTTTGTTTACCATTGCTTACCCAGTCTTCAATTATTATAAAAAAAAAACTATCAAAATGTGTGTGTTCCCAAAAACCATTGCTTCAAAAGATTCTTATATCTTCATTTACAAAATATATTTCTCAAAACGTCCTTGTTCATTATCTGAAAATATCTATAGTGCCATCATTTCCAAAATAAATTTCTTAAAGGTAACCACTCAATACAGTTCTGCATTTCGAGATCAAAACAATTTTCCATGATCTCTGCATCAAGGAAAGGGTACTAAACCTTTTTTTTATAAATAAATGTCTCATGATAATTCCTCATACTTATCTTAGTTACATCTGCAAATATATTTCATTTAGTTGTTTTCAATTGTGTTCCCTTTCCAGAGCTTCCTGTCTTGAAAAAGATGCCATCTTCTCAACATACCAAAAACCGACTGCACTTCCTCCATTTCCAAAACAAAGAAAATGACATCAGAAAAGCTTATGGGCAAAAACCTTTGAATGTTATACCATATAGATATATGCCATATAGATAATTTCAATTCTGGTTCAAAACCTGGTGTAAGAAAGTAGTTTTGGATATATTGGAGGATGGGTTCATGTATGGAGCAGTAGAGATGTGATTCAGCTGAACCTTTCGGTTCGGCCTTTGTTATTGGCCTGCCACGGAAAATTTCATTTTCCCTTGGTTCCAGCTGATTTTTTTTGGCCGCCCTGAATTTCGGTGTTAGTGTGCACTAACGGGAGGCTGAATCACATCTCTACTGCTAACCTCATTAGTGCGCACTAAATCCTCATTAGTGCGTGCTCACATTTTAAATATGAGCATGCACTAATGGAGATTTAGCGCACACTAACCCCGAAAAATTAATTTTCCTGAAATTTCAGGAAAATCTGCTTTGTTTTTCAGGGTGGGCAAACCAGGATGAATGCACATCTCTATGGAGCAGTAAAAGGCTTTATGGAAAGGATCGCCTATATTTGTTTGTAGCAGAAGGAGGATGCTAAGTGAGAAATTCATATCAGACATTTAAACTAAAGAATGGGAGTGGCAAGAGATGGCCAATGAAAGTGACATGTCACCCCCAAGCAATACAGGAATTGGGAGCAGAAAATAACAAAATCAATCAGCTCAAAAAAGCAGGAAAGGTATCTAGGAAGTGCAACAAATCAAGAGAGAAAAATTGGAACATGATGACTACAATTGCTCGCAGTTTGGGTAATAAAATCCCAGACCTGCAGACCCTAATGGTGGAGGGGGAATGGGACATTGTTTTGGTCACAGAGACATGGTTCACAGATTCTCATGATTGGGATATGGCCATACCAGGCTATAACTTGTTAAGGAAGGACAGAGAAGTCAGAAAAGGGGGATGAGTAGCTCTTTATGTCAAAAACAATATCCAAGTAACTGAACTGCAAGGAATATGGGGTAGAGAAGAATCATTGTGGGCCATCCTAAAAAAAAGATGATGCACATCCATTTTTATTGGAGTGGTTTACAGGCCTCCGACTCAAAAGGAAGAACTAGACAGAAACCTGCTTGAAGACATCCAGAAGTTGGGAAAGATGGGAGAAGTGTTGATTATCGGAGATTTTAATCTACTGGATATAGACAGGAGAATCTCTTCTGCGGAATTTACCAGAAGTAGAGAGAAAGTGGATGCCCTGCAAGCAGCTCTGTTCAAACAAATGGTAATAGAATCCATGAGGGAAGATGTGATACTCGACTTAATGCTCACTAACAGGGATAATGTCTCTAATGTCCAGGTGGTTGCCTACCTCAGTACTAGTGATCAAATACAGACTTTGTCGAAATGGGGACTTACCTGCAGGTAGAACTAGAAGACAGGGAGAAAATGGGAGAGGTAGAACAACAGTGGGCCAAACTAAAAGGAGCAATTACAAAGGCAACCAATTTATATGTTAGGAAAGTAAAAAATAAAGTAATAAGAAACTGATCTGTTTCTCAAAGGAAGTGGCTGATAAAATATAAGCAAAAAGAATAGCATTCAAGAAATATAAAGGATCCCAAAATGAACACAGGGAAGAATATCTGGTGAAACTGAGGGAGACAAAGAAGGAAATCAAGAAAGCTAAAAGTCAGGTGGAAAAAAGGATTCCCAAAGAGGTAAAGAGAGGTGACAAAACTTTTTCAGATATATCAGAGAAAGGTCCAAAGTGGTATAATGAAATTGAAAGGTGACAATGATCAATGTGTAGAGAGAGATGAAGAAATGGTGTTCACTAAAGAAGACCCTGGAATAGGACCATTGCCGGTTGACAAGACCATAGGTGGAAATGTGGTAGATGAAACTCCATTTACAGAAGAGAATGTATGGGAAAGCTAGGTAAGCTGAAAGTGGACAAGGCCATGGGGCCAGATGAAGTTCATCCCAGGATACTGAGGGAGCTCAGAGATGTACTGGCGAGTCCACTGCAAGAACTGTTCAATAGATCCCTGGAAATGGGAGTGGTGCTGAGTGATTGGAGAAGAGTGATGGTAGTCCTGCTCCACAAGAGTGGTAGCAAAGAGCAAGCTGGAAACCACAGACTGGTTAGCCTCACCTCAATGGTGTGAAAGTTAATGGAGACTCTGCTGAATGAAAGGATAGTGAACTATCTACAGTCAAGAGGATTGCTGAATCCGAGGCAATATGGATTCACTACGGGAAGACCCTATCAGACAAATCTGATTGATTTTTTTGATTAGGTGACTAAAGATTTGGATTGAGGAAGAGAGCTCAATGTGATCTAGTTGGATTTCAGCAAAGCTTTTGATACAGGCCCACATAGGAGGCTTATGAATAAAATCAGAATCTTGGGAGTGAGCGCCAAGGTGGTTGTGTGGAATGGATCAAAAGCTGGTTGACGGACAGATGGTAAATGAAACCTACTCTGAAGAAAGAATGGTGTTAAGTGAAGTGCCACAGGATCAGTGTTGGGACCGGTTCTGTTCAATATCTTCTTATCAACATTGCGGAAGGAATAGAAGGTAAAGTTTGTCTATTTGTGGATGATACTAAGATCTGCAACAGAATGGACATGCTAGAAGGAGTAGAGAGAAAACGAGACAGGTTTTAGGAAGCTTGAACAGTGGTCGAAGATATAGCAGCTGGGATAAAATGCCAAGAAGTGCAGAGTCATGCATCTGGGGTGTGGTAATCCAAAAGAACCTTATATGATGTGTGGTGAAGGGCTTGTGCACATGGAGCAAGAGAGGGACCTCAGGGTGATAGTGTCTAGCAATCTGAAGACAGCGAAGCAATGTGACAAGGCGATAGCTAATGACAGAAGAATGCTGGGCGGCATAGAGAGAGGAATAACTAGAAAGAAAAAGGAGGTGATAATCCCCTTGTACAGGTCCTTTCTGAGGCCTCACTTGAAGTACTGTTTTCAGTTCTGGAGACCGTATTTCAAAAGGGTCAGAGACAGAATGAAGGCTGTCCAGAGAAGGGCAACCAAAATGGTTGGGGGTCTCTATCAAATGACTTATGAGGAGCGGTTGAAGGACCTAAATATGTATACCCTGGAGGAGAGGATGTACAGGGGAGATATGATACAGACCTTTAGCTACCTGAAAGGTTTTAATGATGCACAGTCAAAAACAAACCTTTTCCATTGGAAAGAAATCAGTAGAACTAGGGGTCACAAAATGAAACTCCCGGGAGGATAACTCAGAACTAACATCAGAAAATATTTCTTCATGGAAAGGGTGGTGGATGCCTGGAATGCCCTTCCAGAGAAGGTGGTGAAGACAAAAGCAGATTTCAAAGTGTCATGTGATAAACACTGTGGATTACTAAAGGTTAGAGAATGGAAACGAAGAAATGAGTGCAAGGGGGTAACTTGCTGGTATGGCGGTTTCTACCCTTAACCAATAAGCCTTCATAATATTGATGCAACTCCATCATTACTCTCTGCTTCAACTGCAGGGGGAAAAGAGGAAAGGGGAATTAGATTTCAACAACAACCAACAAAAACATTGAATTTTGCTTTCTGGGAAAATAAATTAGCCTAGGGGTAACTTGCTGATGCGTCTGTTTCTACCCTTAACCAATAAGCCTGAAACTCTTGATGCAACTCCAATGTTGCTCTCTGCTTCAATGGCAAGAGGTGATAGGGAATTGGACTCAAACAGCAACCAACAAGACCAACCAACCAGACTTTGACAGTCTGGGAAAATGATAAGTATGGGGTGTCTTGTATGGTGTGACAGAAACTACCATAAGCTTGTTGGGCAGACTGGATGGACCATTGGTCCTTTTCTCCCATCATTTCTATGTTTCTGTGTTTCTATGTTATGTGATGAGTCCATGTGACAAAATACAGTTAACCATCATTTAAATTAAAACTCCCCACATTTATATCCACATTTAATCCTAAAGGATTTACAGGTTTTAATCGAAAAATCCACTCTTGTTCAACGATTCAGTAAAGATACATGGTCCCCAACTCTCCAGTGTTCTTATACCTGGTCAGTCACTGACCACCTAATCTCTTCAAAACAATATTTGTATTTTAAAAGTTGCTTGACCATAAGGTCTTCCAATTTCCGATTTTTAATACAGCTCTTATGCTCAATGAGTCACGTTTTATCCATCCTTTTTGTTCTTCCTATATTGTACAGCCCACAAGAACTCTCAATCAAATATACTACAAGTGTAGAAACACACAAAAGGGGATTTTTTAAAACTTAATACGAAAACTGATTTTATAATGTATTCCGAAACAGCTAAAGAATGAGTGCACATGCTACAGGATTCACAAGGGTGAGGTCCAATATTTTGTTCAGACTCTCTCCGCTATCCCATACCCAATTTTACCAAATATTCATGCAAGTTTTTTGATTGCGAAAATGAAAACATAGGTGGTGTGGAAAAGATGGAGTACAGTCCCATAACTCCAAAATATTTCTTTATGATGTGACTAATATTGGAGGACAATGAAGAGTGCTGTAAAAAACATACAGATTAATCTAATGATTGTTTCTGCTATGTAATCAATAATAAATCAGGATTCACAAATCTTGCTCATGTATAGGCTTATTTAACACACTTGTAAGGATAACCTCTATTAAAAAAAACACCTGCACCACCTCTTGTGCTTTACATTTAGAGATGTCCAAGTCAAAGCACAACTTTCGAAGTCGCATGGACTGTCCAATCGGCAATTCCTTGTTCTAGCCATTCAGAAAGAATCTCTGACAGTTTTTGACTGCTGAGACAGTGCTAACAGTGGCCTATAGCTTCCAGAGAAATATGGATGGTTTAGCTCTTTCTCAATTTGTCAAGATGCTGACCGATAAGGAGGTCACTCACTGGACCTAATTTTCTACCCCGAAGTATCACCTTAAACTTTAATAAAATTTGAAACAGACCCTATCTCCTGGTCTGACAACTAGTTAGTAAAGGCCATACTAGTTTCCACTGAAAAAAATACACCACCTCCCCATCCTTACAGGAATAGGGCTAATCTCACAAGTGGCACTGGCAGGATCAAAACTGTTCTCAACTTACCTTCTCCACATCTGAAACAGTTGAACATCTCATCCACCAAAGAATAAACACTGTTGCTTTAGATGCTGTAGCCCCACCTAAACCAGGTTTATAAAGCCCACCCTGGCATTTCTCTTGATTTCACAAAGGCTTATGACTCCTTAAACAACAATCACACCAATTTGAAGAAAGACGTTATAAATATAAGAGAGTTTGATATATTCAGAGGCATTTTTCTGGATAACTTTTGCTGAGTTTTGAATATCGTTAGATAAACTTGATTTGGATAGGTGAGAGGTATTTCAGGGATGTTCCAGAGCAAAGCTGAATTAGCCAAATAACTTATCTGGCTGATTCTGGTATTTTGAGTTAGCCACATAAGATATTCAACTAACTCAAAATGTGGTCAAATGAGGCCAAGAGCAGGGTTAAAGTTATCCAGAAACACATTCCTGGATAACATTACCCTTCACAGGTTAAATAGTGATTCTAACTTAAAATAAAACCTTGATGACCCGGCTGCACAATCCCCTAACCCCCTTCCCAAAGAAACAAATTTGGTCCTGCTGTCTAAGCTGACCCCCACCCAAGTATCCCAAAATAGTTCCAAAATATTGCAGGTCCCCTGCCTCCAGAATTGGCAAATGCCCAATATTTCTTTCACTGAGGTGGGGTTTGGGCGACCGAGCCGGTAAGCCCAATGCCCTTTTTTTATTTGGGGACTACTACTTAACAAGCTGTATTATTTGAATATTGCTGGTTAAGGTTAAAGTTATCTGGTGATCTTCAGAGCTATCTGGATAGGTACACCAAGATAACTTTATTTGAAGATATTCCATGGGATGCATATCCCACTGAATATTTCTGATAGCATATCTATCTAACATTAGCTGGATATGTTTTATGTTTTGCCTTTTTTTTTTAAATTGATCTCAAGAGAGCTCAAAACTGCCAAGATAGAAATGTTTTGAAGTAAAAAACATTACTGAAAACACAATGTAGAACAGACAACCTATAGGCTAAATTTAGCCATATAAGTTATCCTGGATATTCAAGAGGATAAATATTCCACTGAACATTCCTGATTAGTTATCTGGCTACATTTAACTGGATAACTTTAAACCTAACCGGCTATTTTTTCAATATTAGATAAGTTTAAAGTTATCTGGTCTCATGTCACAAAATAACTTTTGACTTAACCAGCTATATTCACAAGACTATAGCCAGTTAAGTGTGTTGTGATTCTGCCCTCATGGGCAGCCTCTTACCTTCTCTCTGCCTGTCCCGCAGCCTGGAGGCCGCAGTCCCCAGTCTTCCTTGTGGCTGGAGCCGCTCCTCAGTCTGCCCTCTGCGGCTTGAGAGCTGCCGACAACGCTGGGCCTGTTCCTCGACCCCGCCCTGCTCTTCAGCATTAGCAGCAGCATGGCCGCTGGCCATGGTCCTGCACAACTTCCTGCTTCCTGTTCCTAAGGCACGGGCGTGTTTCTTCACAAGATTTAAAGGGCCCATGGCGGATATGCCCTGGGCCCCACCTGATGTTTCCTGTCTCAGCCCTATAAAAGGGCTTCTCCAACACTTCTGCCTTGCCTTGCATTGGAGTTCTTCATCCCTGGAAGTGCCTGTCTTCCAGCGCTCCATCAGGTCTTCGTTGGAGCTTGAGTCTTCATTGCTTCCTGTGGTTTCCTGATGTTCCAAGTCTTCATGTTTCGAGGTTCCTAGTCCAGGCTTCCTGATGTTCCACTTCCTGATGTTTCTGAGGTTCCGCCCTCCTTCGCTTATTTCGAGTCCTCTTGACCCTCCAGCTCCTGTGGTTCTCTAGATGACACCAGGCCTCATCATTGGAGTTTCATCTCAGCTGGATTCCCTTCCTGCGCTTGTCCCGCTCTCCATGTGGTCCATGACCAGCCTCTTCAGGTTGTGTAGGGTGCGCAGTGGGACAGGGTGGTCCGCGACCAGCCCATTGGGTCCGCCCTTGTCGGTGGGCTGTGTAGGGCTCCCTGAGAGACAGTGCCAATGTCCAAACCTTCCCAGCTTCTTGTCTCATCCAATAATCTTCCAGAGTCTTCTTGTCCATGTCTTGAGTCTTCTGTGTCACAAGGCCTCCGTCTGCCCTCATCCTCAGTCGGCCTGCTGCTTCTTGCCAATACCTAGCGGCAGGTCCGAAAGGGCTGGGAACAGTCGGAGGACTGTTTAATATCCAACATTGTGTTGTTGGTTTCCAGAAGCATGCAGGTCTGGCAGAGGGTTAGACTTTGTCTTCACCCTTGCTGGGACATGCCTCGCCAACCCTCGGTGCTGTCTTGGATTCGTCTGGGGTCGTGCCGAGGCCCAAGGGCACACAATCCCCTCAAATTGGTATCGTTCTCCTAGCATTCCCAAATATAACAGAATGCAAGGCCTCCCGAAACATAACAGAGTGGCTGTTCTGAGTTTAAAAAAAAACCTACATCATGGCCTAGTGCCCCAAAGCACTCATCCCTACCCAATGTATCAACCATAAGCCTTCCCACCTCACCAAACCTCTCTGACAGCATTGTGAAAATAGGGGTCTATTGCCAGCCTTCCTGATTCCCAGTTCATCCAAATTTGGAAATAATAACCCATCCTTTGCTCCTCCACCCCCATCCCAGTCTTAACTATTCCACCCTCCATGTACATTTGGCAAACTCACTCTTCTGCCGAGATTGTGGAATGCTGCTACCATTATCCCAGCCAGTGCTTTCTGCGTAGTTGTCACAGCAATGTTCCAGGCAACTAGACCTTTGAGGTACTTAAAAAATAAAGAAAACTCAGCACTGCCACTTAACCATTATATTCTTTGAATACAGTCAGTTAAGTCTAAAGTTATCCATCCTCACAAGGCCAAATAACTTTAGACCTGCTGCAGGGAACAACTTGCTAAAAACATTTGCTAAAAACTTATTTGGCTAGCTCTTAATATTGGGGTTAGCCGGATAGGTTACTGGTTAACTTGTCCCCATCCTGGAATGTCCCTGAAATGCCCATTACTTATCCATCTAACTTTTAGCCAGATAACAACTAATCCGGCTAAAAGTTAGCTGGATAAGTATCAAGGATATTTAAAACTAACTATTTAGCTGGATAACTTGTGAGTTATATGGCTAAATGGCTTTGAATATTGGCTTCAGTGTGTCTAGAAGAAAGTGAAGTTCAATTGTCTGAAGTGTTTTTAGAGGGAGAAATTTCTAGTCCAGAGTGACACATAGGATTGAAATATGTGACAACCAATGAAAATTGATGAAGATATCAATGATGTCAAATCTTTGATATCTTGATTGGCCAGATATTTCATCCTGACAGCAGCATATAAACCCAGTGCTTTTTTTTTTTTTTTGTCATTTTTAAAAATGTCAGAGTGGGAACAATCATCATAGGGACATTAGGAAATGACTATTAATATGAAATTAACTGCATATATCTAGTAGTGCTTAAATGATAAGTAGTAGTAACTAAGTATTAACTGAAAAGAAAGGCTTCCCTGATGAAGATCTAATTTGGAAAATGGCCTTGTTGAGAGAGAAGTATCTGCTTCACTTTTGCTGAAAGGTATGGTGACTCTATTTTGAGTGGTTATTGTACGTGCAAAAAGGGAAAATACTGAATAAAGAGGCATAACAACTGGGTCCCCTGATGACAAATAAAGGATAGACCATAGAGACAAATTGATTGAACCCTATCTCAGGACCCTTAAATTGTCCACAGTGTTTTATAAATGGTTATTGTGAAGATAAAAGAAAGCAAATGGTATTTTTGTAACAGTAATGATAGTATAGCAGAGTGGATCTATTTTTTCTTTAGTAAACATAAGACTATCACCAGTCTAATTATCTGTACAGAATATGCCAGAAAATACAAAGCTGCATTTTGGTTAAGAAAGAAAAGAATCTGTTGTGAAACAACTTGAACAAGCGGTAAATCCCTCTAGAAAGCTATTCCAGTTATTAAGGAAACTCTCCCAACCTGAATCCTTAGCTCCTTGCATCAGCATAGATGGTCCCATAACAGAAGATTTCACAGAAATCTTTGATTCAAAGATTCAAACCATCTACTCATCCTTTGTCACCATTACCCCATACCTCATTGCTTCCAGGGATAGCTGATGAGACTTTATCCAGTATCATTCCATTCCCATATATTCAGATTATCTAAACTGCTCCTAGAATATGGCCTGTTGTCTGAATTTAGGACACTCCCAAAAAAGTGGAGAAGCCCTAGAGTGTTCTCCTGTCCATTATATCCTTTTCCCCCTAAATTCATCAGAAACCTGAATCAGGATTTAGGGTTTTTATTCACCTCATTTACATTTGGCCAACCATGGTAGTCACACTGCGGTCAGCTCACTCACACCCGGGATGCCACCAAAGCCACATCCTGAAGGTCACTGTCCCTTCTTAGACACATGCATGCACTCCCTCTGCTTATGTAGGCCCTGCAGTGGGAACATCTCTACGGTGCCGGTTGATGACATCATACACCTCAGTCCTGCAGGAAGCTGATGCCTCAGCAACAGATCCCCCGACATTCAGCTGGGGTTCATTGCTTTACCCTGATCGTGCCTTGTTCCTCCCTTGTTTGAGTTCCTTTGCCTTGTTCCAGCTCCTTGCCTCGCCATAATGCCTTGCTTTCTTCTCTGGCCTTGTCTCTCATTTCTTTGTCTCCTGTGCCTTACCTGCTTCACTTCGACTGATCTTCTGCTGTCAACTTGGACTGCCCACTGGACACTGACACCACTGACCTGCCTTGGTCCTCTTCCTGGACTCTGACTTTGGTGTACCACTGCTAGCCCCAAGCATTGGGCTGCTGTCCTGTTCTGGATATTCTCCCAAGTCCTGCTGATCTCAGAACCCAAGGGTTCAACCTATGGGGGAAGAGGTTGGTATATGCAAAGCCTCTTCCTTCGTCGCAGCCAGTAGTGTGTCTGCCTGCTGCCAGCATGGACCCCGCCTATGCACCTTGAGCTGGGTAGACCCAAATCTACCTCATCCCAGGGACTCAGACTCCATGACACTTCAATAATCAACACCATGCTGTCCCATTGCTCTTTGTCTTTCACTTTTGAAATCAGCAGAGAATGTCCCCACACTCTAGTAACACCAATCTGCCTTCAGGAAGAAGTTCACACACACAATCTGTTACCACCAATCTGACTTCTGAAAAGGCCATGAGACAGAATCCATCCTAATAGGTTTATCCAACAGCATTCATCTACATGCAGACCATGATGGCAACTCCCTCCTTGTCCTATTAGATTTGCCAGCCACATTGAATATGATTGACTACCTACTCCTGCATTAATGCTTGTAAACCATCAGCTTGAAAGTGCAGCACTCATATGACTCTTAACAGAGAGATCCCAGTCTGTCTCATAGGCTTTTTCCTTTAGCCAGCCGCTGACGCCCTCTAATCCCCTAGCAGGGCAGTAGCGCTGGCTAAAGGAAAAAGCCTGTATTACTTTGGTGTTCTGAAGAACAGGAGATATTTTACAAGACCCAGGTGCTGGACTGGGAGAAAGGGAGCAAAAAGGACTTTTCTGGAACAATATAGACTGTTTATATAACTTATGTTTCCATGTCATTTTGGGGGGAGCTTGGCTAACTTTGTTCACTAGCCCAGCTCAAGGAGAGGCCCTAGCCAGGCTAGGGTGGTCGGAGGCCTAATTTGAAACCTGGGACTTGGAAAGGGCTGCAGGATGGTGCAAAAGGAGCTCAGAGGCCAGGGACAGAAGTGGCCTGGATCTGAAGGAGTGGCAGACTGGTACCGAGGCGGCATGGATCCTTCACACAGCGTACTTAATTACTCACAGTTCAGCTTCATTTGAGCTCAGTGTTTGGACAGCAATAATGTACAGTAGTTGCCTTTCTCCTGGAGACCTGGGCCTGGTCTGGTTATCCCCACCTGGATCCCAGCTTGTATTCCGCAGGATCCCACCCACAGGGCATACTCTCCTCAAGATATTTAAGGTGGACCAGACATCTAGCCTGGTCCTGCACAGGTAAATAGGGGAACACTAGGGACACTGTCTCACATAGCCTTCCCCTCAGCTTGGACCCAGCCTCACAGGAGGAAAAACTCCTTTATGGAGAAAGACTAAACAGATTAGGGATTTTTGCTTAGAAAATACATGACTGAAAGAGGTTATGATTGAAATTTATAAAATCATGAGTGGAGTGGAACAGATAAATAGGGAAAAGATATTTGTTCTTTGAAACAACACTAGGACTAGAGGACACTGCATGAAGCTAGCAACGACAGATTTAAAACAAATCATAGAAAGTATTTTTTCACTCCGTGCACAGTCAGTTTATGGAATCTGTTGCCAGAAGGTATAGTCAAGACAAGTAATAGAGATGTGAATCGGAACCGGTATCGGTTCGGATTCCGGTTCCGATTCACATCGTGACATTTTTATCTTGCAGTCCGATCGGTTTTATTTTATCGGCTGCGCCCGAGCCGATAACAAAAAAATACAGCCGACTCTTTAAAATGAGTTTGTTAGTATCCCTCCACCCTCTGGACCCCTCCCCCCCAAATTTTTAAATACCTGGTGGTCCAGCGGGGGTCCCGGGAGCATTTTCCCACGCTCGGGCCGTCAGCTGACAGTAAACAAAATGGCACCGATGGCCCTTTGCCCTTAGCATGTGACAGGGTATCCGTGCCATTGGCCGGTCCCTGTCACATGGTAGGCACAATGGACGGCCGGCGCCATCTTTAAAAATGGTGCGGGCCATCCAGTGCACCTACCATGTGACAGGGGGCCAACCAATGGCACCGATAGCCCCTGTCACATGGTAAGAGCAAAGGGCCATCGGTGCCATTTTGATTAGTGGCAGCTGACATCCCGAGCACAGGAGAATGCTCCCGGGATCCCCGCTGGACCACCAGGTATTTAAAAAAAATTTTTTTGGGGGGGGGGGTCCCAGAGGGTAAGGGGATACTAACAAACTCATTTTAAAGGGTCAGGTTTTGTTTTTAGGTTGTGTCCTTTCTTCCAACCCCACCCCCTCCATAACGATAAGAAAACCCACTAAATTAATCGTGGGGTTTCCTATCGCTATCGGGGACCCCCCGATATCTGATGATATTGAAAATATCGGACGATATTTTCAATCGTCTGATAAACGATTCACATCCCTAACAAGTGGGGTTCAAAAGAGGATTGGCTAGGATCCTGAAGGAAAAGTCCTTGAACAGTTATTATCCAGGTAGAGTTGGAAAGCCACTGCTTATCCTTGGAAGTGTGATGCAAGAAATAAATCAACTATTGGGGATCTGCAGAGTTCTTGTGATCTGGACTGACTACTGTCAGAGACAGAATGCTGGACTTTGTGGACCTTGGTTTGACCTAGCAAGCCATTTCATATGTTCTTATATTATTATACACTGTATAGGGATGTGAATCGTTTCCAGAATCTACTACCCTACTCCCCTAATGTTGTGCTGCAGTCAGCGGTCTTCCCAAACCAGAAATCAAGTTACACCTAAACGGTTTCATAAACTTATAAACAAAACTTTCTTTTATCCTGTAGGGAATACCCCCATCCCCCAACCAGGTCACTTACTCTATCTCCATGCTGGATAAAGAGGATTCCTCGGTTAGTGTACCTATGTTCATGTCACTCTCCTCTTGCTCTGAAGAGCCAGGCTTTTTAGGCCAGCTTCACCACTCCGGCACACCCTCCTCTTCGATCACCATCGGTTCCGGTATGTCTAATTCATTATCATTGTGCTCAGCTGGCTGTTTTGTTTCCTCCCCTATCCACGGGTCTTACTGAGCCTCTAAGAGCTTGGGAGTTGTAGTCCTTCTAGCCCTCTCTAGCACCCCTTGGTGTTTGAGAGGAGAGGCGTTCCCGCCCTTAGTCAGCCACGAGCCTCGGAGTCCCGCTTGGGCAGACGGGAGCAACCCTGAAGCCTCCCTGCCAGGGTTATGGTCCCCTTCCCAGCCTCTGATGTTTGGCCAGGGGAGCACACCTGGCAGTGGAACCCCTGCCCCCCCTCCCCCCCCCTATTCTAAGCTCGGAATTTGAGAAAGCACCTCTGGACAGCTATGTAACCGCAACATCTTGTATGATTCTTGTCCAGGAGGGATGCAGGGCCACAGTCGTAAGATGCGTATTGAATATTGTTGGGAGGAAGGCTAATGCCAACCTCCCGGATTGGAACGGGATGGCCAGAAATAGTCCCCCTGGTGTCTGACTCGAATGCTAGTTGTGTTTTTCTTCAGATTATTCCTGCTTTTCTACCCCACATAGGGTTGTGCTTCATCACAACTGTTATGAAGGGAAGACAGTCTACTGTTATGTGATTGTGAGGCTATAATAAAGATAACTGTTTTAAGAAAGGCTGGAGTCAGACTAGTTTATACTTCCAGGCTGTGGGAATCACCGTTCGTTACCACACTTACCTTTTATCATTTTTGTAGCCCTTCTCTGTAGCTTTTATAAATCTGCTATGTCTTTCTTGAGATGAGGCGACGAGAACTGTACACAATACTTGAAATGCACCATGAATCTATAAAAAGATACTATGATATTCTCAGTTTTATTCTCTGTTCCTTTCCAAATAATTCCTAACATTCTATTTGTCATTTCGACCACCGCCGCACACTGAGCCAAAGATTTCAAGGTATTGTCTACAAGGACTCTGAAGTCCTTCTCCTGAGTGGTGACTCCTAACATGGAACCCAGCATCGTGTACTTGTAGTTGGGTTTATTTTTCCCTACATACATTACTTTGTACTTGGCCACATTAGATTGCATCTGCCATTTAAAAGCTTAGTCTCCTAGTCTCACAAGTTTTTTTCTGAGGTTCTTCACAATCTGCTGCCTTTTTAATGACTCAAAACAATTTTGTCTCATCTGCAAATTTGGTCACCTCACTTGTTCTTCTTTTTTCCAGATCATTTATGAATAAGCTAAATACTACAGGTCCCAATACAGATCCCTGGGGCACTCCACTAATGATGTTTATCCATTCAGAAAACAGATCATTTTGTCTTATCCTCTGTTCCTTATCTTTTGTCCAGTTACCAATCCACAATAGGATACAGCTTCCAATCCTATGACTTCCCAATTTCCTGAGGAGTTTTTCATGAGGGATTTTGTCAAATACCTTCTGAAAATCCCAATGCACTATATCAACCAGCTCACCTTGGTCCTTAAATGTATTTATACCCTCTAAAAAATCTAGTAAATTGGTAAGGCAAGTCTTCCCTTTGCAAAACTCATGTTGATTTTCCTCTATTAAACCATGTCTATGTGCTGGCTCCCTCTCCCTTGAATACACATACACATGGATACTCTTATCCCTCTCTCTCAGGCGCACACAGACATACACTCCTGAACAAGAATCATACAAGATGTTGCGGTTACATAGCTGTCCAGAGGTGCTTTCTCAAATTCCGGCCTTTTCCCATTCAGATAATCCTCTGAATTAAATTCCTCCCGTTCCCCAGCAGTATTACACCCTTCCTATTCATTTATATCTCCTTAGTCAAAAAAGTTTCATGTCCAGATTTTGCCCCTCTACTTAGCTCCTGTTGCCTTCACTACGGTTCACATACCTATTCCTCACCCCACTAGCCGTTTATTATATTGTACAGTGACACCCTTATATGCCCCTCTGTTCCATGATTTCAATTTGGTGCAATACCTTAGCGTCAACCCCTAGTTTTCTGTTTCTTAGTTCAAGACCTAAGCCTAAGCCTCTGCGACCACGGATGTATTATATTTACTCTCTCTGGGACACTGTTTTCTGTACAAATGTTAAATGTTGTTCTGCTTGTTTGTTGGTTAATAAGATATTTATTATTAGTTCTTTGTAATTGTTCACATTTGAAGCTCTGTTAATGTTCTATGTAATTGCTTTCATTTACCGAAGCACTGTTTTCTGTTCAATGTAAACCGAACTGATTTGTAAACCCTTACAAGAATTTCGGTATATAAAACTGTTAAATAAATAAATAAATAAATAAATAACTTGCTCCCTCCCTCCCTCTTTCTCAGGCACACACATACATATTCAGAGTTAGCCATATAAGTTATCCAGCTAAATTTGATCATGCCGTAGAGCTCTCCTAAAGTTAGCCAGAAAAACCTATTCGGCTAACTTTAAGATAGCTGGCTATATTCAATAGTCCAGCTGCACTATTGAATATACCTCCAAAGTTAGCCAGTTAAGTTTATCTTGCTAACTTTGCTATTCAGACTGTGACTGAATATGTAGCTGAATGTTTCTTTCTTTGTAATATCACTAAATCCGACCCTTTCTGAGCATGCTACGAAAAGCGCTCATCTATGCTCTTATTATTTTCCTCTTAGACTACTACAGTTTGCTCTTTGTGCCCCCCCACCTCTTCTTCCATCATTATGGCTATGACCTTATAATTCTTCTTCTCAAGTCACTACATTGGCTCCCTATCTGTTTCACCATCAATTTCAAGCTTCTTCTACTTGCCTATAAATGCATTCAACCTGCAGCTCCTTGTACCCATCTTCTCTTTTGTCGCTCTATACCCTTCCTTGTCAATTACATTTCAGATTCAAATAACTTTATTGGCATGACAATTTTACTTGTGTTGCCAAAGTAATACACAGACTAATTAAAATAAAAGGTTAGGAAAAAAAAGGGAAAAATTACAATTCACTCTAAGCTGTGCCCTTTTCCTCCACTGCTAACTCCCAACTCAATGCTTTCTAGTTTGCTGCATTATATGCCTGAGTCAGGGTGTCATACTCCCTCTTTGGTGGTGTTCAAATACAGTTTAAAAATTCATCTTTCTGAAGTTGCTTTTAAATTCTAACCACTTCTTTACAATAAATACACTTTCCATAGACTCGGTTTTCATGTATTCTTGTCTTCCTTGATTAGCTGCATTGAGCAGGGACTGTCTTTTATAAAGATGTACATTAATTTAAAACAAATAAGGAATCTGAATCAAAAATGGACGATTTCTGTCTGTTAATTTCAAACAAACCAAATTCCTACCCGGTCTGAAAACCCTGAAAAATCTTGGATTTTTTCTTTTGGCAAATAGCACACACTATTTGTCAAGAAACAATAAAAATAGATAATTCAGCCTCTGCCATCCCTACCAACTCCATGCACTTTCTGACACATACCATTCCCTCCTTACCCCTTCTGTAGAATTCTTCTAGAAAGAAAGGGGCAGGAGAGATCCACAGTCACTCTGGTCCTGCTGGAGTTCTTTGAAAAATGGTACCATTTGGTCTTGACACTGGCACCAAGTTGACGTCAACAAAAGGGCACTGGTTTAAGGGCTGGCAGATGCTATTTTCTCCTATGACTGTGGAAACATTTGACCGTAGAAGAAAATGACACCTGAGACTGATGACAATGTCAAGTTGATACTGATCTGAGGCCTGGTCAGTGCCTTTTTAAATCAGATGCTGATGGGGCAGGAGTGGCCGCGGATCTCTCTTACCTCTTTTTCCTGAAAGATCCCAATGGAAGGGGTAAGTGGAGACTGGGGAAGCCCTGCCTGGCCTTGGCTCAGCTCAGCAAAGTAGGCCACAGATCTGGCTTACTGATGGAGTAAGAGGAATTAAAAGGCCTGGGAAGATCCCAGAAGCCCCCGAGAGACCCTGAGAATGGCAGTAGGAATCCAGGGAGGCCCTACTATTTTCCTGTTTTTGTTTTGATTGCATTTTATGCTTATTTCAGGTCGGCAAACAAACTGACCTGAAATAAACATTAATATGAAATGAAAATACAATAACCCCATCTCCCCTGAAAAAAAAAAATACAAATTAAATTAAAATTTTGGGTCCGGACATCCTTAGTCTCTTATTTATATCTGTATAGCACTAGGTATGTCTGGTAGTGCTTTTCAAAAGTATTAATAGTAGTGGCAGTGATTTTGTGAATTTTTTTCCAAATTTTTCAAGTCACTGTTTCCCATGGTAAAACAATTTGCAGTAAAAAACGGTGATGTTATATAATGCTGAAGGGCATAAAGTCATGATTTAAAAATTCACACATCCTCAGATTCTTGTCTTGGTTTATTTGGGAGGCTGTTTTCTAAATGAGACTTTTAAGCACCATTTTATATAGTACTGTTAAAAAACATTATAATAAAATATAATATATTTTCTCGGATTCTAAAGCAATCAGTCAACTGCATCCAAAATATAATCATGCGCTAGAGTGCAAAGTCCAAAACAGAATACAAAGGAGACAATAAACATGATAATGAGGAACCCATTAAACAGAGGGTTCTAGCTTTAAGCAAGTGATTTGTATATATTTCTGGAAAGCTGTAATTAGAATGAAAAGTATTACTAAGGATTTAAGACCTGAATCGAGAAATATGATTACTATGAAATATAAAGAAAATGATGTAAAACATTTATAATTTAAATTGTTAATAACAGAGGCTGAGGAAATTAATAAGACACTTGAGGAATTTGTCCATCCTTAAAATCCTATAAAGACAAACACTGTAACCATTTTTCTGTCTAAAGTGGGTGTAAATTAATGCCAGAAAAGTTTAAAAAAAACAATAGAAACACTTCCATCTAAAACATTTTGCTGTGAGGGCCCTGGGGAAGCCGGCGACGGGGTGGAAAACAGTAAGGCTCAGCAGTAGCAGGGAAGAGTCCAAGCAGAGGTGATTTTTGCAGCTTTAGGTGAAAAAAGAAACAATCTTTCAAGAAAAATCACAGTTCACCTTGAGCTTTTCTTCTAAGTAAAGAGCCAAGCAGAATCCCTTGGACCGATGTAAGGAAGAGCTTTCTCTCTTTCTGTTCAGAATGTTTGCTGGAGCTCTCTGGCTGTGTTTACTTTCTAGACCAGCAATTCTCAGACCATGTGCCACGGCACTCTGGTGTAATACCGAGAGGTGGGAAGCGTGGCTACGAATATGTGATATGGAAAGCCTCTGGGCTCTCTGTAACAACCACCACGTGTGGCAGCTGCTTGAGAAGTCAGGTACTTGAAATTCCCCATCACCCTTCCCTATCGCTGCTTTTCTCCCATCCCTTGGCAATCACTAGCACCATCAGCCCAAGCCAGAAATATTGTGGGTAATCTGTATGCCTTCCCCCCCCAATCACTGCCAGCACACTCACCTACGTCGCTGCCACAATCATTGTCACCACCAGCCTAGGCTGCAAATACTGTATCCCCCTCTCTCTCCCTTGGCCATGATTACCAACATACCAGCCTGGCTTAGAAATGTGGGATCCTGCTCCCTCTTCTGTGGATATGATCACTCTCCCATACTGCTCCTGACAGCGCTGACTGTCGCACAGAGAAGGTGAGTTTTAAAAGGGGCACTGGTGGGGCAGGGGTATTGCAAGGGAAATGAGAGCGGGAGTGCCTAAAGGTAGGAGTTGAGAGAGAGAGAGAGAGAAAGGGTTTCTGCCTAGGGAGGGCACATGCACAAGGGGATAAGCCTGGTGGCAGTGGTGTCACTATGGAGGGAGAGGGTCCAAGGATGGCAAGTGCCCTTCTCCCCAAAAATGTGACTTGCAGGATTGAAATCGGGTAGGGACTCGGGGATGGGGAAGAACTCAGGAATGTGGTGGGAGTGTGGGGACTCTGATTAGGGACTGGCAGGAGGGAATGGATTCTGAGAGCTTGAATGAAGACTCATGGGAGATGTTGGATCCTAACCAGTTAGGTTACTGGTATGTTGTAGGGTTGTGTTAATTTAAAGAGGCGGAGGCTTGACAGACAGGATATAGAAAACTGGAATGGAATGGAGAGCTGGTTTGAAACTGAAGGTGCTGGTGGAGCTGGGAAGGAAATGAGAGACAGTGAAAATAGGAATGTTGGGGAGAAGTGGGAATGAGGAACTGACTGAGTAGGACAGAAGAAATGGCTCGAGGATAGGAAGGGGATGAATGATAGGGAAGGAACTGGGGCTGGTGAGGACATTAGAGGCAGAGGAAAGTAGAAGAGAGAGGGGGAGGGGCAGGCCTGGATTTGTCAATAAGCAATGCATACTAGGTCTGTGCCTAGGATAGCAAAATCTGGGGGCACCAGGCCAGCTGAAGATTTATTGCCTCCCAGGTATGCTGAATCTGACTCAACAGAGAACAGCTTTCTGCTCTCTGCTTCCTGCTCCAGCCTCTCCCCTCCCAGTGCAAAAAACAGGAGGAATAGACAGAGCAAAGAAAAACTGAGGCTGGAAGAGACAGCGCAAACAAAAACTGCTCTGCTCCTTATTCCAGTCCCTTCCCTGATGACCTGTGCAGAGAACAGGAGGAGAGGGGTGAGGCCAGAGCATACAGGAGGGAACAAAGAAAGGCCAATCTGCTCCCGAACCCATCCCCTCTCTTTCTGTCATTTAGGATTATGAGGGGAAGTGAGACTGAAACAGAGAAGAGCAAAGTCTGCTCTATCTGTGGGCAGTGGAGAGGGAGGGAGGATTGGGGGCACAGCACCAACAGTAGCCGGAAGTGGCAGAATCCTAAGTTCATCACTGGGAGAGAGTGAATACAGAGGGTAGAAATGGGAGACTAGGGAGTAGGTGAAAGAGGGGGAATAGAAGACTGGAGAACCAGTGAGAGACAGAGGGGGAATGGTTTGTTTGACTGGAAGGAGTAAAAGTGAGATAGAAAGCTGGTAGGTAGGCGAGAAATAAAATTTGACGATTGGAGGGTGAGGGGAAGGGGAAATCTAGCTATTAGTAAATAAAGAAGCAGAGAAGAAAAATGGAGAAAAAAAGTTTGCAAGATCAATGTCAGAGATAGATGTAAGGAAGGAAAGGAGAAGACATAGATTTTATTGCTTATCTTTCTAAATCAAAGTAATAATCAGGTATAGGAGACATAGCTCTGCCTCAGGGAGCTTATAATCAAACGGGTAGATTTTAAAATTGATGAGCGTGCAAAAATGGTCCCATATATGCATGAGAATTTTAAGAAGCCAGAAAGTGCACACGTACATACTTGTGCACAAGTCAAGAATAGTGGCAGGACATGGGCATTCTTGAGTGGGGCCAAGACTTATGCAGGGTTAGAGGCACAAGTCCAAAGCAAGAAACCTGTGAGGGAGTCAGTTGGACCATTAGATGACCGATGGGTTAAAGGGGCTCTTAGGGAAGAAAAGGCCATTCCAGAAAGACTAAATTAATTCTTTGCTTCCGTGTTTACTAATGAGGATGTTGGGGAGATATCAGTTCTGGAGATGGTTTTCAAGGGTGATAAGTCAGATGAACTGAACAAAATCACTGTGAACCTGGAAGATGTAGTAGGCCAGATTGACAAGCTAAAGAATAGCAAATCACCTGGACCGGATGGTATGAATCCTAAGGTACTGAAGGAACTCAAAAATGAAATTTCTGATCTATTAGTTAAAATTTGTAACCTATCATTAAAATCATCCATTGTACCTGAAGACTGGAGGGTGGCCAATGTAACCCCAATATTTAAAAAAGGCTCCAGGGGTGATCCGGGTAACTATAGACCAGTGAGCCTGACTTCAGTGCTGGGAAAAATAGTGGAAACTATTCTCAAGATCAAAATCGTTGAGCATATTTATATGCTTTAATGGAACACAGTCAACATGGATTTACCCAAGGGAAGTGTTGCCTAACATATCTGCTTCATTTTTTTGAAGGGGTTAATAAACATGTGGATAAAGGTGAACCGGTAGATGTAGTGTATTTGGATTTTCAGAAGGCGTTTGACAAAGTCCCTCATGAGAGGCTTCTAAGAAAGCTAAAACGTCATGGGATAGGAGGTGATGTCCTTTCGTGGATTACAAACTGGTTAAAAGACAGGAAACAGAGAGTAGGATTAAATGGTCAATTTTCTCAGTGGAAAAGGGTAAACAGTGGAGTGCCTCAGGGATCTGTACTTGGACCGGTGCTTTTCAATATCTATATATTGAAAAGCACCAGTCCAAGTATAAATGATCTGGAAACGAATAAGACGAGTGAGGTTATCAAATTTGCAGATGATACAAAATTATTTAGAGTAGTTAAATCACAAGCAGATTGTGATACATTACAGGAGGACCTTGCAAGACTGGAAGATTGGGCATCCAAATGGCAGATGACATTTAATGTGAATAAGTGTAAGGTGTTGCATATAGGGAAAAATAACCCTTACTGTAGTTACACAATGTTAGGTTCCATATTAGGATCTACCAACCAGGAAAAAGATCTAGGCATAATAGTGGATAATACTTTAAAATCTCGGCTCAGTGTGCTGCAGCAGTCAAAAAAGCGAACAGAATGTTAGGAATTATTAGGAAGGGAATGGTTAATAAAATGGAAAATGTCATAATGCCTCTTTATCACTCCATGGTGAGACCGCACCTTGAATACTGTGTACAATTTTGGTCACCACATCTCAAAAAATATATAGTTGCAATGGAGAAAGTATAGAGAAGGGCAACCAAATTGATAAAGGGGATGGAACAGCTCCCCTATGAGGAAAGGCTGAAGAGCTTAGGGGTGTTCAGCTTGGAGAAGAGACAGCTGAGGGGGGGATATGATAGAGGCCTTTAAGATCATGAGAGGTCTTGAACGAGTAGATGTGAATCGGTTATTTACACTTTTGAATAATAGAAGGACGAGGGGACATTCCATGAAGTTATCAAATAGCACATTTAAGACTAATTGGAGAAAATTCTTTTTCACTCAATGCACAATAAAGCTCTGGAATTTGTTGCCAGAGGATGTGGTTAGTGCAGTTAGTGTAGCTGGGTTCAAAAAAGGTTTGGATAAGTTCTTGGAGGAGAAGTCCATTAACGGCAATTAATCAAGTTTACTTAAGGAATATCCACTGCTATTAATTGCATCAGTAGCATGGGATCTTCTTAGTGTTTGGGTAATTGCCAGGTTCTTGTGGCCTGGTTTGGCCTCTGTTGGAAACAGGATGCTGAGCGTGGCAAGTTCTTATGTTCTTATGTTATTAAGTCTGGAGATTTTTGGACAGAAGGATCCTGTTAGAGGGGCACTTTCAACTCGGAGTGTTTTTGGTTTTTTTTTTTTTTGGGGGGGGGGCGAGGTTACATTGACCTGCCTAGAATGCAAGGGTCTGTAGACTCTTATAAAATGTAGAAATAAAGGATTTTATTTTCAGTTTTTAACTTTTTATTGACTGGAATAAGTCAGCGCTGGGGTAGATTTTATAATTTTGCGCGAGTGCGTACCTTTGTTCGCGCACCAGGCGCGAACAAATGTACGCTGGATTTTATAAGATACGCGTAGCCACGCGTATCTTATAAAATCTGGGGTCGGCGCGCGCAAGGAGGTGCACATTTGTGCAACCTGCGCGCGCCGAGCCCGGCACACACTGCCTGTTCCCTCTAAGGCCGCGCCGTAATCGGAGCGGCCTCGGAGGGAACTTTCTTTCCACCCCCCCGCACCTTCCCCTCCCTTCCCCTACCTAACCCCCCCCCCCCCCCCCGGCCCTATCTAAACCCCCCCATCTTTTGTTGGCAGATTTACGCCTGCTGAAAGCAGACATAAATCTGCGCGCGCCAGCGGGCTGCTAGCGCCCCATCACCCGAACCGGGGCCTGGTCCGGAGGCCTCGACCACACTCCCGGGCCGGCACCACGCCCCCGGTCCCGCCCCGAACTGCCCCCTGACCCCGGACACGCCCCCGGACACGCCCCCTCCCCACCCCTTTTACGAAGCCCCGGGACTTACGCGCTTCCTGGGGCTGTGCGCGCGCCGGCGGCCTTTGCAAAATAGGCGCGCCAGCACACGAGGGCCCTGCGCGCGTAAATCTGGCCGGATTTACGCACGCAGGGCATTTAAAATCCGGCCCTTTGGTAATGAGCATTTCTTACATCTTTGCATTTTCCTCCATAGAGGCAGCAATGCATTTTTGCTTCTCTTTCTCCAGTGTTGCAATGCTCAATTTAAAGGTAACGTTAAAAACTATTTCTGCAGGTAAAACAGTACCTTATGCATAGAATAGGGTCTCTGAAAACTACACACCCTACCCATGCAGTGCCACTATACACATATGTTTGGCTCCCTGTAGATAAGGTGGGGGGGTTCTGTGGGTGGAGATGGGGTGAGGTTAGCATTTACATGTTTACTTTTGAAGTTTCAAAAGTACATGTGTTATTTTAGTCTGAAAAAGTACATAAATAAATAGCACCCACAGGACAGTGCATGCCCTTTTTCTGACTCAATTTTCAAAGGGAATTTTTTTCCCTGTGGAAATTGGTGTAGTCTGCAAGTAAAAACTCCCCCAAAACTTTACATTTTGGCCAGTATTTTTGAAATGTTTTTTCCAGAGTGTTTGGCTCCTTGGTGTTTCACTTTTTGTCTGCATGGTTCTATTTTTAACTTATGGTCTTTTATTCTGTATTAGTTTACGGTCAGTCTATCTCCTGCAGTTGTGACAGAAGTGAGGGATTCTGCTAACTAGCATGCAGATTCTATGTAAGCATCTATAGCAGTCCAGCTTGTTTTTGTTTTTTTCCAATAGAAAGTGTATTGTGTAAGGTGTTCTATATTTGCAATGTTATCTTTCTATAGGTTGCTCCTTAATTGTCTTAAAATTGACCCCAATGTAATGTGTCCGCTGTTTGAAATTGTTGTGATTCTGCCTTCGGCAGCCTCTCACCTTCATTTTTCCTCCTTCATCAGCAGCCCGGAGGCTGCCGACATCCCTGCTTTGTGGCCCAGAGGCCGCCGATGTTGTTCCTGCATGGCCCAGAGGCTACCGACATTACTGCCGCCGTCCGCGGCGGGAAGCCAATGCTACTCGGGTCTCCATGAGGCCAGGAGGCCGCTTACAGCATTCTCATGTGTTCTGGAGACCACCAACCTTACCTTGTCCCTTCCGTGGGGAGAGGCCTTCATCCCTGGTGTTTCCTGCAGCAGGATGCCACCTCCAGTTTTTTCTTCCGTGGCAGGAATCCGCTTCCAGCATCGGGCTTGCCCCAAGGCCTAGTCCTGCTCCTGCTCTGTCTTCAGCAGCAGGGATGCCAAGCGTCGTCGTCATATTTAAAGGGCCAGTGAGAGATTGGTGCTCCTGTGACTTCATCGTGGGAGTAGCTCTCCAGCAGTATAAAAAGGTCCTGTCTTCGCTTTATCCTTGCCTTCGCAAGAAGCCAGTCATCTTTAGGACTTCTCTGTATCCAGCTTCTCCTATTCACTCTGTTCCATGTTGGAATTCCATGTCTTCATCTTCGTTGTGGTCTCTTGCATGACCCTTCATCTTCGTCTTGTCTTCATCTTCGTCATAGGTATCTCGTTGGATCCTGTTTCTTCGTTCGTCCAGTTCCTGATGTTCCGACCTTCTTCGTTCTTGATGTTCGTCCTTCAGAGCCCCTGAAGTCCTGATGTCTATTATTTTGATGTCTTCATCTGTCCAGATCCTGATGTCCCTGATGTTTCATCCTTCGGAGTTCCTGACGTCCTGATGTCCTTTTCTTTGGATCTCTTCTCATCCTGATCTTCAAGTATGCAGATGTCATCCACTATGGCAGCGCAAGCCTTCAGAAGATTCCAGCTTTTAATCCTGCAAGCTTCAGGTTCCAGTCTCCGAGTTTGCTCAAACCCCTCGCCGAGCCCTTTAGTACGAGACCCTGGGATCCTGAGGCCTTCACCTTATTCTGAATCCTGTCTGGGTCTTCGGAGTCACTTGTGATGTTGTCCATATGAATGAACTCTGCATAACCTGTTTCATATCAGCGTGGTCTGTGCCTTGCCTTAATTGGCTGTGGAGGGCACGCCTCAGGGCAGGCCTCGTCAGAATCTTTGTTGTGGAATCTCTGAGCAACCTGAGAGGGGAACCACCAGCATGGTCCGCAACCAGCCCTGATTGGCTGTGTAGGGCGCGTTATGTGGCAGTATCGATTCAGAATGGTGGATCTTGTGACTCTGTCGGAGTCCTTCTCTTCATGTATCCTGAGTTTCATCTCATCCCTTCAAGTCTTCGTGCCAATTCTTCAAGGGTCTTGATTCTTCATGTGATGCCATCATGTATCCAGAGTCTTCGTGTCAATTCTTCATGTGTCTTGATTCTTCCTTTGAAGCCCTCACATATCCAGAGTCTTTGTGTCAATTTGTGTCAATTCTTCAAGTTCCCTTATGAATCCAAAGTCTTCATCTGTTTGTTCCAGCCCTTAGCCTCTGTTCATCCTGTCGCACTTGCTGTTCCGTATGGCAGGTCCAAAAGGGCTATTGAGTGGCCAGAGGGCTACTCCAGAGACCAACATTCTGTTGCTGGATCTCTTTGATTTGATCAGGTTCAGCAGAGGCCAGGGTTCAGGATTTCCTGCATCTCAGCCTGGGCTTGGACACTCCTCACCTGTCTCAGTGCTTCCTGGAGCTCCTCTGTGGTCGTGTCGTGGCCAAATGGTACACAGTTTCCAGAAGTGGGACCGCTTCCAGCATTCCCACAACAGAAATATTTTATTGGTGTTTGGAAAATTTTAAATAATTTTTATATGTTTTAAATGATTGGATGTTATTCTATTTATCAGTTGTTTTGAAACATTTATTATATTATTATTATATTATTATTATTATATTATTATTATTATTATTATATTATTATTATATTATTCTAGTTTTAGAATATATATATATATATATATATATATATATATAATATATATATAGAAATGTGTAGATAAAAACTGAACTGGAAACAGGAAGAAGCTGGAAAAGTATATACAGTGCAACAATGGAAAAACAAAAGCTTTAACTTGATGGTCACTTTATTCTGTATTTGGTGAGAGTCTGTCTGTCTTCTGTGTGTGTGACCCAGGTAAGAGTATTCTGCAAACTTGTAGTTTTCTTGTAGAGTTCTATAGTAGCTTGGCTTGTCTGTTTTCATAATAGGATGTATATAGGTGTTTAGGGTCTGATTAAATATTTGTAGCATTATCTTTTCATAAGTAGGGTGGTTACTGTTTAGGTGTTTTCCATAATGCAGATGCAACTTTTTGTGCATTAGTTTGTGTACATTATTGTAAATCCTGGGAGTCTGTTAGGTGCTATATTTCTGTTTCCATTTCTCCAGTTTTGCACTGCATGTAGAGTGGCCTTTTTTTGGGTTTCATTTCAGTTCCTGTTTCTATATTTGTAATTTGTGGTCTTTCTGTAATTGTTGAAGATTGATTCTATGTGTGTGACAGAGGTGAGTTATTTTACTAGCATGTAGGAATCTGTATCAATCTTATTTGCTGTTTTTTCTCAATAGGACATACATTTGTGGTAAATTATTGTCTTTTCATAAGGAGGGCTATTGTGCTTGCTAGGCGAGAGAGTTGATGTTGCTGTTATTGAGATTACACCAGAAATATCTTTTTTGTATTGAATATTGTATGGGGAATATCCTAGTTCTGCTCTGCACCCATTGTTCAGGAGTTGGGGCCATTCCTGTAGATGCAGAGTTTATGTTTACATTTAGCCCCATGACGGTCATGTGTTCCGTGTGTCACACATGTGATGATCATCTGTGAGGAGTGCCTGATAGAAAAAAGCTTGAGAACCACGACTCTAGACAGCATATAACAGTTCTTAAACCCCTCCCATATCAAGGGAAGTGACTTCACCTGGAAAAGTCCAGCAGTATACCTCATGCATAAACGTTGGCAAGTTAAATGTAAGACATTGATAAGACAGGCTAAGAGAGAATTTGAAAAGAAGTTGGCCACAGAGGCAAAAACTCACAGTAAAAACTTTTAAAAATATATCCGAAGCAGAAAGCCTGTGAGGGAGTTAGTTGGACCGTTAGATGATTGAGGAGTTAAAGGGGCACTTAAAGAAGATAAGGCCATCGCGGAAAGATTAAATGATTTCTTTGCTTCGGTGTTTACTGAAGAGGATGTTAGGGAGGTTCCCGTACCGGAGCAGGTTTTCATGGGTAATGATTCAGATGGACTGAATCAAATCACGGTGAACCTAGAGGATGTGGTAGACCTGATTGACAAACTGAAGAGTAGTAAATCACCTGGACCGGATGGTATACACCCCAGAGTTCTAAAGGAACTAAAAAATGAAATTTCAGACCTAATAGTAAAAATTTGTAACCTATCATTAAAATCATCCATTGTACCTGAAGACTGAAGGATGGCTAATGTAACCCCAATATTTAAAAAGGGTTCCAGGGGCGATTCAGGAAACTACAGACCGGTTAGCCTGACTTCAGTGCCAGGAAAAACAATGGAAAGTTTTCTAAACATCAAAATCACAGAGCATATAGAAAAACATGGTTCTTATGGCCTGGATTGGCCACTGTTGGAAACAGGATGCTGGGCTTGATGGACCCTTGGTCTGACCCAGTATGGCATTTTCTTATGTTCTTATGTTCTAATGGAACAAAGTCAGCATGGCTTTACCCAAGGCAAGTCTTGCCTCACAAATCTGTTTCACTTTTTTGAAGGAGTTAATAAACATGTGGATAAAGGTGAACCGGTAGATGTAGTATACTTGGATTTTCAGAAGGCGTTTGACAAAGTTCCTCATGAGAGGCTTCTAGGAAAAGTAAAAAGTCATGGGATAGGTAGTGATGTCCTTTCGTGGATTGCAAACTGGCTAAAAGAAAGGAAACAGAGAGTAGGATTAAATGGACAATTTTCTCAGTGGAAGGGAGTGGGCAGGAGTGCCTCAGGGATCTGTATTGGGACCCTTACTTTTCAATATATTTATAAATGATCTGGAAAGAAATACGACGAGTGAGATAATCAAATTTGCAGATGATACAAAATTGTTCAGAGTAGTTAAATCATGAGCAGATTGTGATAAATTGCAGGAAGACCTTGTGAAACTGGAAAATTGAGCATCAAAATAGCAGATGAAATTTAATGTGGATAAGTGCAAAGTGATGCATATAGGGAAAAATAACCCATGCTATAGTTACACACCATATTAGGTGCTACAACCCAAGAAAGAGATCTATGCGTCATAGTGGATAACATATTGAAATTGTCGGTTCAGTGTGCTGCGGCAGTTAAAAAAGCAAACAGAATGTTGGGAAATATTAGAAAGGGAATGGTGAATAAAACGGAAAGTGTCATAATGCCTCTGTATCGCTCCATGGTGAGACCGCACCTTGAATACTGTGTACAATTCTGGTTGCTGCATCTCAAAAAAGATAAAATTGCAATGGAGAAGGTACAGAGAAGGGCTACCAAAATGATAAGGGGAATGGAACAGCTCCCCTATGAGGAAAGTCTAAAGAGGTTAGGACTTTTCAGCTTGGAGAACAGACGGCTGAGGGGGGATATGATAGAGGTGTTTAAAATCATGAGAGGTCTAGAACGGGTAGATGTGAATCGGTTATTTACTCTTTCGGATAATAGAAAGACTAGGGGGCACTCCATGAAGTTAGCATGTGACACATTTAAAACTAATCGGAGAAAGTTCTTTTTTACTCAACGCACAATTAAACTCTGGAATTTGTTGCCAGAGGATGTGGTTAGAGTAATTACTATAGCTGTGTTTAAAAAAGGATTGGATAGGTTCTTGGAGGAGAAGTCCATTACCTGCTATTAATTAAGTTGACTTAGAAAATAGCCACTGCTATTACTTGCAATGGTAGCATGGAATAGACGTAGCCTATGGATACTTGCCAGGTTCTTATGACCTGGATTGGCCACTGTTGGAAACAGGATGCTGGGCTTGATGGACCCTTGGTCTGACCCAGTATGGCATGTTCTTATGTTCTTATCTAGTCTCTGTATTTTGGCTGTGTTCCTCTTCTGGCCTCAGCTGCTTAAGCAGGAATGTGGAAACCTTGGCCTGGAGTCAGATGCTGTTAGATATTTGGAGCACAATGGAGTTAGATTTGGTTTAGAAAAAAAAAGAGAGAGACTTCTGATGAAAACAAATAAGCAAGGGTTCCTTTTGCAAGAGCAGTAAAACAGTGTTGTCTTTATTAGCAAAGTAAATGAAGCTGCCAGCAATAAGCAGTTTAACACCCACACTCAGAAACAGGAAGTAATAAATAGTACATTTCCAAGAACCCAAAGCCCTAGTACCTCAAAACCATACTAACTAGCTCAACACACTCCAGCACGGAGACATGAAACATGCTTTCAACATCCTCCCAGTTACGTGAATGTCACCTGTGGAGGTAATCTTCTCTGAGTTAAAATCCTTGCATATAGAATTGATTCTTCTTCTCAAGTGGTTTATTGAATGCATTGTTTCTGTTGGAGGTTTAGTTTCTTTCAGGCCAATACAGAAAAACACGCGGGAGAGCGGGCGCTCGATTCAGGAGGGTGGCCTATGCAAATTAGAGCCCGCAGTAAAAGGAGGCGCTAGGGACACTAGCGCTTCTCTAGCACCTCCTTTTTGACAGGAGCGGTGGCTGTCAGCGGGTTTGAAAGCCGATGATCAATTTTGCTGGGGTAGGTTCTCAAACCTGCTGACAGCCATGGGTTCGGAAAACGAACCCTGCATAATTGAGCGTCTGTCTTCCGACCCGCGGGCTGCGGGCCGATTTTACTTTTTTTTTTTTACTTTTAACTTTTTTTTTACTTTTGGGGCCTCTGACTTAATATCGCTATGATATTAAGTCGGAGGGTGTACGGAAAAGCAGTTTTTTCTGCTTTTCTGTACACTTCCCCGGCACCAGCCGAAATTAACGCTAGCCTTTGGGCAGGTGTTAATTTCTGAAAGTAAAATGTGTGAATAAAGGGTAAAGCTAGCGCGTTGAAAATGCATGTCCAAACCTGGGCTAACATTGCGCACTGTACTGTATTGTCCTGTTTATGGGTTAACTCAGTGGGTGTTGATATTGGCTTGCAGTCATTAATGTTTTCTTCCATATAGTTCTTTTGACTAATTGACATTTTTTTCTTATCCATATTTCTCTGTATGTCAATACCTAAGATTTTAATTCCTAAGCTTTGACTGGGTCATCTAAATCTTTTAGTTCTATTTTTGTCTCTAAAATATTCTTTACTTTTTGTGGAAACTTGCCACTTGTTGATACTACTAGCATGTCATCAACATAGCTATTATAGAATATTTTTTATTATAAAAATGGATACTCTACAATAAGAATTTCACCCTGAGATTATATGTGAAAAATGATAAGTGACATGTAGATTCATTCAACAAAGGCTCCATACATAAAGCGCTCACAAAGTTGAGCTGAAATTTACCAATATCTTCCTTCAAGTATAATCACTGAGGAATTCACTGGCTCATAAAAAAATTCCAATTTTTTAAAAATTTTATATTCAAATAAAAATGTATCTTATTTGCAGCTCCACAAATAACAGCACCATGCAAATAACCAAAAAATTGCCTTGTTCAAGTTAGGATTGTAGACCCTTGTGCAGGAGAGAGGTTGGCTCAACCTGCAGAGACTGAATGGGAGATTCGCTTATATACCAACCACTTTCCTCTCGGGTTAAGCCTTTGTGTTCCAGGAGCCAGCAGGTCTTAGATGGCTGCCTTTGAAGCATAGTCAGAAGAGAAGATCTGGGGCTAGGCTGCAATCAGAGGCAGGCAGCAGTAAAGGGTAACAAGAGTCCAGGCTAAGGTCAGTGGCATGTGGCATGAAAGAGGAATGAGAGTCCGGGCTGAGGTCAGCACCAGGGTCAGTCTGAGGAAAAGAGAGAACAAACTGAACAGACTGGGTTGAAGAGGTCAAGGCAAGGCTAGGCTGAAGAAGATGAGACAAGGCTGAATTGCAGAGGATACGGCAATGTTGGGCCGAAGAAGATGAGGCAGGCTCAGGATCAGGAATGCAGGAACTGGAATGTAGGATGAAGCAGCGACATGCACTACACTACAGTGTAGATGATCTATTGTTGAGACAAGGAAGAGCAGTCTGTGATGGCCCTTTATAGGACTGAAGAGCGTGATGTCATTGATGAGTGCTGCGGCCCTTTCCCACCGTGGGCCCTTTATATTGGGGAACATAGAGCATACAGCTGCCTAAAAAGCAGGCAGGAGCATCAGCAATGGTGGCATCCACCGCAAAGAGGAGCTGATGGCATCTGAGACTGTGCTGCTAGGATGGCGGCATCTGGGGTAAGAGACACAGCTCATGGGGGTATCCCTGAACGTAACAGATCCCAAGGAAATTGGGATGGTCAAAGTACCAATGGCACAAGTGTCACAATGCCCAAGGCAAGGCCGACTATAAGGCAGAATTTAGTAGTTACTACAAAACATTTTTCAAGGTCATCAGAATGGGGTTTTTCACTTCACACCTTCAAGGCTCTTTTAATCAGCCACATGAGTTGTTTGGAGATGTTAAGAACTTCATAGAAGAACCTAATAATGATAGACCATCTTGTGGAGCTGATTTTAAAAATATTGACAGCTAATGTATCAAAAAAATAGCAGGTCTTCACTCTAGTTTGATATGATATGTTTATGGAACTTACTCACCTTTGAATATCTCCACCGCTGTAGTGTGGCATAAGTTTCAGACAATCACAACCACTGAGGTAGGTGAGATGATGTCTTACTCAAGGTCATTTGCTTGTCCTTTGGATCCCTAGACTTTTTGAATTATTCATAGCTTAAAACATGTTTTTTGGACAATTTAATCAAGTTTACTAACATTTCGCTTTCTGAGGATCTGCTCCCTGATGCCCTCAATAGAGCATTTGTTTGCCCTGTTTTAAAAAAAGTTCTTCTTTGCCTGCATTAGACCAAGTTAATTATTTGCAGAATGATGTTCTCCTTACCTGGGGAAACTGCTTGAGAAATGTGTTTAGATATAGTTGAAAAATTTCCTGGATGAAAGTAGGATCTTGGATCTTTTCCAATGTGGATTCCATCAGGGACATAGCACTGAAACATTATTAGTTTCCATGCAGGATTCCCTGTTACATGAACTGGATAATTAAATTATGTCATCTTGGTGCTATAAGATACATCCATTGCTTTTGATTCACTAAGCCATTGTATGTTATTGAAAAGACTTCACAGTTTTGGGGTCAGGGAGAGTGTCTTGTGTTTTGTAGACCTCTATCATATCCACCCTCAGTCATTTCTTCTCCAAGCTGAACATCTCTTACCTCTTTAACCTTTCCTCACCGAGGAGCGGCTCCAACCCCTTTATCATTTTGGTCACCATTCTCTGTACCTTCTCTAATGCAATTATATCTTTTTTGAGATGTAGTGACCAGAATTGTATACAGTACTCAAGGTGCAGTCTCACCATGGAGCGATGCAAAGGTATTATGAAATTTCACATGTTATTCACCATTCCCTTCCTAATAATTCCTAACATTCTGTTTGCTTTTTTGACTGCTACAGCACACTGAGCCGACAATTTCAAAGTATTATCCACTACGATGCCTAGATTTATTTCCTTGGTGGTAGCTCCTATTATAGAACCTAACATCGTGTAACTACAGCAAGGGTTATTTTTTCCTATAAGCATTGCCTTGCCTTGTCCACATTAAATTTCATCTGTCATTTGGATGCCCAATCTTCCAGTCTTGCAAGGTCCTCCTGCAATTTATCACAATCTGCTTGTGATTTAACTACTCTGAATAATTTTGTATCATCTGCAAATTTGATCACCTCACTTGTAATTTTCCTTTCCAGATCATTTATAAATATATTGAAAAGCACCCTTTCAAGTATAGATATCTGAAACACTCCACCTTTTACCTTTTTCCACTGAGAAAATTGACCATTTAATCCTACTCTCTGTTTCCTGTTTTTTAATCAGTTTGTAATCCAAGAAAGGACATCGCCTCCTATCCCATTACTTTTTAGTTTTCTTAGAAGCCTCTCATAAGGGACTGTCAAATGCCTTCTGAAAATCCCAATATACTACATCTACTGGTTCATCTTTATCCACGTTTATTAATCCATCAACAAAATGAAGCAGATTTGTGAGGCAAGTCAGGATTGGATGGCTATGATTACCTTGCTAATTTGCTGTAATCCTATATCCACAAGTTCTCTACACTTGATAGAAAGGCAGTCATTAGTGCTGCCTTTTCACAAAAATGCCCATCTACAAGTGACATGTAGCTGTTATTTTCATGGGTAAGTCCCACATTAAGGAATATACTTCCTCTAGAAATTTAAGAAGGTTTGTATTATAAAACTTTAAGAAAGTTACTGAAGGTTTTTTACTTTTTCTAGGCTTTTGCCATAGGCTTTTAGTTCTTCCTGTTTCCTTTCTGTATAAGTGGGTAAGTAATATATTTGAAGGAGATATTGTCCTCAAAATTTTATCATTAGTTTGTTTTGTTTGTCTTGCTTGTCATTTATCTCAGTGATTTATGTTATACATTGTAATCTGTTTAGAACAACATGTCTTGAATTTTGCAGAATAAAAAAAAAATAAGATCAGAACTATATATCTGTTTATTATCAGCATTGTTCCTGCTGCTTCTAATACTCTTCAATTAACAAATTCTGCAATTCCAGTTTGGGATGATGAATATGGAACTGTCTTCTCATGATGAATTCCGTATTCCTTCATTAAATTCTTATCTTGTCTGTGATGAACTCACTTCCATTGTCAGTATGGTTTCATTTCAGCTTCTTGCCTGATAGGCATTCTGAGTATTGTAGTGTAAGCTTCCATTTCTTTGAACCTTGGTTCACTCCATAACTGGACTTCCAAGGGCAGATTCGCACTGCAGAATCCTAGGGCACTCAACTGTACCAGTGGAATACTAGTTCACAAACACCACTCCGTTGCACCACCGGAGCCCACAAAATGTTCACCAGGACAGCTGCTCCCAGATACAGTTCAAAGGCAAAGGTTAATCTCCACAGTCTCAGACACCTCATGAGGTACACATTTCATTTCCCAGGACCTTGTTGTCATTTCCCCCAGAACAACTGCTGCAACATACAGTTCAGAAACGGGGGTTTATTCCTCCAGGGCCCCAAGCACTACATAAGGCTCTAAGCTCAATTCACAGGGCCTTGCTCTCAGTTCACAGGGCCTTGCTCTCCCCTATGAGAAAAGGCTGAAGAGGTTAGGGCTGTTCAGCTTGGAGAAGAGACGGCTGAGGGGGGATATGATAGAGGTCTTTAAGATCATGAGAGGTCTTGAATGAGTAGATGTGACTCGGTTATTTACACTTTCGAATAATAGAAGGACTAGGGGGCATTCCAAGAAGTTAGCAAGTAGCACATTTAAGACTAATTGGAGACAATTATTTTTCACTCAACGCACAATAAAGCTCTGGAATTTGTTGCCAGAGGATGTGGTTAGTGCAGATAGTGTAGTTGGGTTCAAAAAAGGTTTGGATAAGTTCTTGGAGGGAGGAGAAGTCCATTAACGGCTATTAATCAATTATACTTAGAGGTAGATTTTAAAAACATACGCGTGCGAGTACATTTGTTCGCGCACCAGGCGCTGGATTTTATAAGATTTTATAAGATACGCGCGTATCCGGGGTCGGCGCGTGCAAGGGGTGCACATTTGTCCAACTTGCATGCACCGAGCCCTGCGCGCTGCCCATTCCCTCCGAGGCCGCTCCGAAATCGGAGCGGCCTCGGAGGAAACATTTTGTACCCCCCCGCACCTTCCCTTCCCCTACCTAACCCACCCCCCTGGCCCTATTTAGACGCCCCCCCTACCTTTATCGGAGAAGTTACTACTGCCTCCGGGCAGTAGTAACTTACGCGCACCGGCTCGGCAGGCCCGACACAGGCCGCATGTGTCGGGGCACTCAGCCATGCCCCCGGACCGCCCACACACCCCCGGACATGCCCCCGATCCCTAACCACGCCTCCTGGCCACGTCCCTGACCGCCCCTTTTTGCAAGCCCCGGGACTTACGCGCGTCCTGGGGCTTGCGCGTGCCGCCAAGCCTATGCAAAATAGGCTCGGCGCACGCAGGGGGGGTTTGGGGTAGGTTTTCAGGGGGTACGCGCATATCTTACGCACGTACCCCTTTGAAAATCTACCCCTTAGGAAATAGCCGCTGCTATTAATTGCATCAGTAGCATCTTCTTAGTGTTTGGGTAATTGCCAGGTTCTTGTGGCCTGGTTTTGGCCTCTGTTGAAAACAGGATGCTGGGCTTGATGGACCCTTGGTTTGACCCAGCATGGCAATTTCTTATGTTCTTATGTTTGACCCAGTATAGCTGCTGCAATGCACAGTTCAACAGGGGTTTTATTTCTCTAGGCCTCAAAACATTACTGTCATGCTCTAAGCTCAGTTGCGCTCCTTTTCCCCAGCACAGCTGTGTTCTGGGTTGTTCTGTCACCACCTGCTCGCAGGATAATTAAGCAGTAATCTTCCTCTGAGTTTGCTTGCTCACTGCAGCAAACGATTTCCTGCACCTCCCCTGAACAGTCCTATGTTCTTCCTTGTTTTCGAGGGGCAATGGCATCACAGAAGCCTCTTACCTTTGGAAAGGAGGTCACCTTGCTCAGCTCCTCTCTTCTTCCTCCACGACTGCTTTTCCAAGCCTTTTTTTTCTTGTGGCTCCTCCCTCCTGATTAGGTTAGCACCTGAGTTCAGTTTTGTAACTTTCTGCTCTGCTGCTAGCCTGGATTCCCTGAGCATTGTCATAGGCCCCTCCACCAGGCCTGGTTATACCAGCTTCTTTTAGAGTCTTCCTCCGGTCTTGCTTAGAGAATGGAACATAGTTCCCATGACATACATCCCCCTTTTTTCCTGGGTGTTTGGCTCCATCCTATTGTCAATAGATTTAATCTGTTGGGACAGAAAATCTGCATTTTGAAGATTCATTCCCACTCTATGCTGAATCGTGATTTTAAAGGGTTGTAGAGCCCTATACCACTTAGTAAGGCATGCATTGGTACTATGCATTTTATTGAGCAATTTTAGGGGACCATGGTCTGTAACCAATGTAAATGATCTTCCCAACAGGTTCCCAGCAGGTTCTCCATGGCCCATTTGATCGTTAAGCATTCCTTTTCATTATCATTTTATCGTTAAGCATTCCTTTTCATTATCTTTTAACTGATGACTCTGATATAGAATGAGGTGCTCTTTATCTTCTACCTTCTGAGACAGGCCTACCCCAACCTTATGTCCGAGGCATTGGTCAGTAAAACAAATGGGAACTTAAAGTCTATGCTATGTAGAATGGGATGTTCACAAAGCTCCCTTTTTATTACCTCAAAGACCTTTTCTGTGGCTGAATCCCACTGGACATGATTAGGTTGGTCCTTTTTCAACACATTGGTCAAGGGGGTAGTAAGATCAGAAAAATTCAAATTGAATCTTTTATAGTATCCAGCTAATCCTAAGAACGCCCTTACCTTTTTTTTATATTTTAGGTTTTGGAGTTTTTTCCACTGCCTCTATTTTGTTGACTAAGCGTCTTAAGGTCCCGTTCCCTACAATGTGCCCTAAATATTGTACCTCCGTCTGCGCCAATGCGCACTTCTTTGGTCAAACTTGCTTGACGCAGGGATTTGAGTACCCCAGTTAAATGTTTGATGTGTTCCTGCCAAGTATTGGAAAAATAATTACATCATTCAGATACACCCCCGCTTATGCCTAGTGGGACCTTTGTACCAAGTTGATCATATGCTGCAAACTGGCAGGGGTCTCATGAACCCCACATGGGAGAACTTTAAACTGGTATAATTCCCTGTTATATTATGTTATTCTTTATTTCTGTTCCACTTATTTAAACAACCCTAAGCGGCTCACAAAGAAATATGAAAGCTGACTTCTTCCTAGATCTCAGATCTAGTGGAATTTGCCAATATCCCTTAGTCAAGTCAAGGACTGATAGTGTATTCCACTCCCCCCCCCCCCCTCCCACCCCCGCAACTGTTCCAGAAAGTCCTCAATTCTTGGCATGGGCTATGCGTCAAAGCGCAAAATGGAATTTACCTGATGGAAATCTATTCAGAAATGGGTACATCCAACAGACTTAGGGAAGGCCTTGCCTATTCACTATGAGGGTCCTCTATTACCCCTAGTTTCAATATTTCCTCCAAATGTTTTTCAGTTTCATTCCATTTTGCTTCAGGACTCCAATGCAACTTCTGCCTTACAATCTTTCCTGGCTCTATATATATCCTGTGCTGAATTATTTGGGTTTTTCCAGGTAAATTGGAAAACACATCAGGAAATTGCTTTATTAGGGTTCTATTGTCCTGTTGCTGGTTTAGAGTCAGTCCAGTACCTATTTCTGCCCCATGGCCAAACTCTGGATCAAAGTGTACTTCTTCATCTCTGGGGCTGTCAGCACATTTCTCTCAACCCAAGGTTTAAGTAAATTGACATGAAAGACCTGGGTCCTATTTATCCCTTGTGTTACCTCATAATCCCCTTGTCCAAAATGCTTGCAAACCTCACAAGGGCCCCTCCAGTGGGCTAACATTCGGTTAGGGGAAGTGGGTACTAACACTAGTACTTTCTCCCCAACTTGAAACTCTCTTTCTCAAGCCCCTTTATCATAATAGGTCTTCTGTTGTTCCTGGTCTTTTTGCAAATTCACTTGGGCTATCTATTGTGTCTTATGCAACCTGTCTCTCAGCTGTACTACATAACTGACAACATTTGTGGCTGCAGGGGTTTGACATTTCCAAAACCCTCCCAAAGTATGTAACACCCCCTGAGGTTGTCTCTTAAAGAGAAGCTGAAACAGGGAAAACTCCGTTGAGCTCTAAAGCAAACCTTTGACTGAGAGCAAGAGGAACGGGATTAGTTGGTCCCAGTTGTACAAGTCCCCTTGGATGCATTTATATAATATCCCATTTAGGGTCCGGTTGAACTGTTCTAGCAACCTATCTGTCTGGAGATGACAGGCGGCCAACTCAATGTGTTGGACCCCAAATGAAGCCTACACATGCTTTAGTAATTGGGACTTAAGATTGTCCAGGAAAAACCCACTTGGCAGAAAATTCAGATCAACTCCCCTGCTATAACTTTGGATGAAGTGGTGTGTAGTGGAATGGCCCACAGGTATTGGGTAGCGTAATCATATTTTCATGGCCCCTTGCACTCCTCTCTATAGGGCCTACAATGTCCACTGCCACCCACTCTAAGGGTTCCATGACTGTGGGTAGGGGAACCAATGGATTTGGTTTTGGTTTATTGGTAATGGTTCTTTGGCAAATGATGCAGGAGGTTCAATAGTCCTTGACAGCCCAGGCTACTTCGGGCTAGTAAAAGTGCTCTGTTAATTGAGGCAGGGTGGCTTTGCTTCCCAAATGTCTTGCCCCATAGGCCATGGGCAAGGGATAGCATTGTCCCCTGAAAGACACTTGACATTAGCAACTGCTTCTTCCCCAGCCTTTGATTAGTCTCTGCAATGATACAACACACCAATCCCTCAATAATCTCACAATGTGGGTAGGTTTTTCCTTCCTCTTTATTAAAGCCTTTCTCTTATTCCATATTTCTCCTCACCTCCTGAATTACAGTGTCCATGTCTTGTTCATCCCTAAAGTGAGAGAGTTTCTCTAGAATCTCAGGCCTCAACCCAACTATTGCCTCACTGTCTTTTGTGCTTTGCCTGCCCATCCGTTCTCATCCCTTCATCTTTAGGAACAGCTCTCCCATGAGGAAAGACTAAAGAGGTTAGAACTGTTCAGCTTAGAGAAGAGACGGCTGAGGGGGGGATATGACAGAGGTGTTTAAAATCATGAGAGGTCTAGAATGGGTAGATGTGAATCAGTTATTTACTCTTTCGCATAATAGAAGGACTAGGGGGCACTCCATGAAGTTAGCATGTAACACATTTAAAACTAATCGGAGAAAGTTCTTTTTTACTCAATGCACAATTAGACTCTGGAATTTGTTGCCAGGAGATGTGGTTAGTGAAGATAGTGTAGCTGGGTTTAAAAAAGGTTTGGATAAGTTCTTGGAGGAGAAATCCATTACCTGCTACTAATTAACTTGACTTAGAAAATAGCCACTGCTATTACTAGCGTCAATAGCATGGGATACACTTAGTTTTAGGGTATTTGCCAGGTTTTTTATGGCCTGGATTTGCCACTGTTGGAAACAGGATACTAGGCTTGATGGACCCTTGGTCTGACCCAATATGGCATGTTCTTAGGTTCTTATGTTCCCTAATGCTTTCTAAATCTGAAAAAGGAAAGGTTTCCCCCAGCTTATCATACCCTTCTGTTTCCTCAGGCTTACTAGTGCCATGAGATTGGGCTTTGGTAGCAACCCAAGTTTCTTGGGTCCTGAATTGGCCTTGTAACTCTTCCAAGTCCCTTCCTAAAATCAGAGGAGTAGGAAGCCTTGCCACTACCACCAGTTTTAGCTTCATTTCCTTCCCCTCCCATTCCAATGTGACCTTTATCAGGGGGCAACTGAAGATGTCACCATGTACATACCGGATTCACGATACACGGATCCTACCTGGTTTTCCCTTTAGGGGTTTGAGAAGGCCCATTACCCTGGCTATTGGACCTGCAATCAAGGAATGGTTGTGTTCTGTGTCTTTGATTGCCGTCATCTAGGTCCCATTCATGCTCACTCCTCTGGGGAACCCTTCTTCCGAGTGGTCTTTTATTATCCTTTCCTGCTTTTCTCAGCCAATAAATGAACACTCCATATAGGGGCAATCCTTTTTAAAATGTCCCTTTTCCCCACAGATAAAGCACCAGAGTGCTCCCCTCCCTCACGGAGGAAAACAGTTTACTTTAAAACCTGAGGGACTTCTATCCTCTTTTCTGCCCATCGCTGGGGATGGACTGACTTCTCCACCTTTTTTCTCCAAAGCAGCATGCTCACAGTCTGCATGCTGCATGCAGAAGCACTTCCCCTGCAGCTCCTTGGAATCAAACTTCTGTACCCAGTTTCCTCTCAGGATTGGAGCCCTCCTTGGAGTCTAAGAACCATTCGCTACTTCGCACGGCCTTTCCCAAGTCAGTGGGTCCCTGTATACTCTTTTCCACTGAGAAAATTGTCCATTTAATCCTACTCTTTGTTTCCTATCTTTTAACCAGTTTGTAATCCTCGAAAGGACATCGCCACCTATCCCATGACTTTTTACTTTTCTTAGAAGCCTCTCATGAGTAACTTTGTTAAATGTCTTCTGAAAATCCAAATAAATTGCATCCACCAGTTCACCTAGATCTACATGTTTATTAACCCCTTCAAAAAAGTGAAGCAGATTTGTGAAGCAAGACTTGCCTTGGGTAAAGTACACCGGTCCAAAACCTCCAATGAGAAATTTTCATGAAAATTAGACAAGGTATCCTGGAATTCAGTATTAGCTACCAGTCCAGGGGTTTTCCTTTTAGCAAGGAAATAGCATGAATTAATAGAGGGTATATTTTCAGATGAAAAGCCTAAAACCTCCTGGAGAAATCTAAGCATTGAAAAAAGGAATCTCCCCAACAACCTTGGGGAAATTTAAGAATCGCAAGTTAAAATGTTTCGCATGATTTTCTTAGAATTAAATACATCCCAAAGAAACCATACGATCTTTCACAGATTAAATTCCTGGATAGTTTTTAACATTTCTTCAACATTAGAAACCCTATAAACTGTGGAATTAATTTGTTCCTGCGAGTCATACATTTTTTGATGGTAATTGGAGGGAAAAAATAGTCATTTTTGTGTTAAGCAGCTTGAGGGAACTCCCGAAGCTGGCTACTAAGTCCCATAAAGTCTCAAGGGTCATCGCCTCTGGGCTAGATGGAACAGCAGAGAACTCACCACCTTCAATGACCACAACTTCCCGGTATGAAGAGAACAGGGATGGTCCCTACACCGACCCTAATCCCGATACCGGGATGGCTTCAGTGACTCATTCAAGAAAATTACCAACAGACAGGGAAGATGGGGCTGATCCAGTTGGAGAAGCTCGGAAGGGTGCCCCCTTCACTGCAGGCACAATCACACATCATCGCCGGGTGCCATGGAGGTATTTTCCTGAAGATCTCTGTGTGCCGGGGGATGGCAAAGATCTGAGCTGAGGGACGGCACTTCTGCAGGCAATTGTGGCTCTCCCTCATCATGCCACACATCAGACTCCTCAGTTCCCACCACAGCTGGTGAGGACATGAAGCGGGGTGATAGATGACTGTTGTCCAATGGGGGATGAGGGGCTGGAGGGAAGACCCTAACCTTCCCCTTGCACTTGGAAGGCATCTCAAGTAGGAAACCAGGTGAAAAGAAGACAACTAGGACAGCAGACGCTGTACAGCCTCTCTATGCCACCATCTTGTAGGGATGTGCAGGCAAAATGTTTTTTGGTGTGAAACGTTGATACGTTGAAGGTGAGGGTCGATTCCGTTCAATATGGAAGTATGGAGAAATCCATAAGTTGTGGATCTGTCCATACGTTTCCCGGTTCCCTAAATAAAAATTTAAACCCCCCACCCTCCTTAATCCCCCCCAAGACTTACCAAAACTCCCTGGTGGTCCAGCGGGGAGTCAGGAAGCCATCCCTGCACTCCTTTGCGATTTCCTCACGGCACCGATAGCCTGTGTCACAGGGGCTGCCCGTGCCATTGGTCAGCCCCTGTCACATGGTCACGGCGCCATCTTGTGCTTCTACCACGTTCAGGGATGGCTTCCTGACTCCCCGCTGGACCACCAGGGAGTTTTGGTAAGTCTTGAGGGGGTCAGGAGGGTGGGGGGTTTAAGTGTTTATTTAGGTTCAACGTATTCAACATAGCTATGTTGAATAAGTTGGAACTCGCGATGTGTTTCTCCTCAAACCTTTTTTTTCTCTTTTAAAAATATAAGTTGCGTTTTACATATGCGTTCAAAACGAATGCACACCCCTACCATCTTGCCTCCCTCCGCAAAATGCTTGACTTCAAGTGAATACCTTTCATTTTCCCTCTTTGCTCATAGATTTTAGAGTGTCATAAGTCAAATGTGCAAGTTTCATGACTGAACTTGTCATCAGTTACTCATACAATATTTTAATGATCACTCACAAGTAGAGCATTGGCAATTCATTTGGTGAAAAAAGTTTCTTGCCATTTTTGACCTCACAACTGTCTTTCTCAAATTTAATTTTTAATCTAGCATCTGTTAATTTAGACACTGTTATAAAGTTCGATATAAATTAGATTATTATGGGTCTACCACAGGTATTATCATTAGTGATACACAAAATCATATACCCGTGTATATAATTGAATAACTCAATTTTTATTTCTAAACACTTGTTTTTTTAAAATTACACAAAGCACACCTATTACATCAAAAAACCATTCATACCACTCTCATTCACTCTTCTAAACATACAATGTTAAAATACAACAAAGTTACATTTCAACTCGCAAATTACACAAATATTGCAACAATCCCAAATTACAATGTATATATTTCATTTAACAAGGATTCCCTAGTAAATTGATTAATACAATGTATACATTTCATTTAACAAATATTTCCCAGTAAACCACTTAATTTTAAAGCTGCCATTGAACTATTATTGCTAGTTTGATTTTATTAAAATTTATAAGCAATATCCCTAGATTTAATAAGTCATGTCCCGACAGAAAGCTCCTGTTTCACCCGTTGGTTTCTTCAGGGGATTTATTTTCAACGATTTTCATGAAACATCTTCTTGATGCCAAAACTCTCACTTCAAATTCATTTCCAATTCACAACATATTAGGAAACCTTAGATTAAAACACAAATCTCACATATATTAGCATGTACTCCATGTATTAAACCTCTTGATCAAATTCAAATACCTTATACCAAATTTCTCCCTAGTCATTGTTAGCTCACTCACCTATGCGCCAATCCTTACTCAATTTACTCCGTTTTCATCATTGCTTAAATGACTGTATATTTTCATTAATATCACCTCTCTTCCTGTATGTAAATTCAAATATAAAACAAAATTTATATACTGCATGAACAATAACCATTATTTAATATTGTTCCATCAACTTTACCAACCTGACAAATTTAGTCCTACATAC